>NC_045960.1:47029441-47401481 GCF_010909765.2 Amblyraja radiata | reverse complement strand
TGTGTTGCTGATGAAGCCTTTGCACTACGGCCCTGGATTATGAAGCCATATCCACAGAGGAATCTAACTAGGGAACAGAGGATCTTCAATTACAGGCTGTCAAGGGCCAGGAGGGTAGTAGAAAATTATTTTGGCATCTTGGCAAACAGATTTAGATGCTTGCTCAAGACAATGCGCAGAGGCCCAAGAATGTGGAGAGTATAGTATATGCAGCATGTGTTCTGCACAACCTGATCCGAATGAGAGGTGCAGCTGCTGGATCAGCAACATCCATCCAGGACGGTGACATAGTGGACAGTAACACAGGGGAAGTAACACTAGGTGCTAGGAGAAGTGGTGCGAACAAGTTGAAAATGGTCTCACTGCAGCGTTTGAAAGGTAACTCGGGCACATCCAGTGTGAAAGAGCAAAGAGACCATCTCTGCACTTACTACAATTCACAATTGGAGAGTGTGCCGTGGCAGGACAGCTATATTGATGGGTAGCCGACCACAGGAACAGTACTGCATGTTATAAGCTGACTTCCTAGTGTTGTCCTCTGAAAAGTGCTTCCTATAAGATGTTCGTCCGCAAAACCTGCCGTTTAGAACATTGCATTGTCCCTTTAAATGCCTGAGTTCACGCTTATAGCGGAGGTTGATGGATATAATGTGTTTTAAATAATCTCACGTGCCTCATTTGTTGTATTTCGTGTTTGCGAGGCCCTTTTACAGACAAATGTTTTGTGTGATGCATCTCCTATCAATATGTGACAGAATTCGTCTTCTTATATTGTCAAATAGGAATAAAGACTTTGTATCACATTTACCGTGCTGATTGTCTTATTTCATTTTCTACCAAGAGGTGAAGAACACGTTTAAATAGCTGAACATTTCAGGGTCCTGCACACTCCTCTGCAAGTCTTACTGTGAAAAAGATTCTCAAACAATGACAATTAGGTGGGACTCCTCGATGGACACATGGTCCATTGGCGATATTGAGACCACCTTTTTTACTCACCTTATGTCCCCTCTGTCAAGCTTCCGGGTTTACCGTTCGCAGGAGTTCCCACGGTACCCGCAAGAGTCATTACGGATATCGCACGGATATCGCACTGGCATCTGCGTTCATACAATATTGCAACGTTCACCAAAAAGTGCTCAAGTCACTCTTGGAGAAATTCAAAAATGTTTGAATTTTCTCCCGACCTTACAAAGTTACACGACTACCTGCCGTTAGCGCCACGGAGGTCCTCGGTGGTCCACGAATGCCATACTGTTATCGCAGGAAGTTCCCACGATGTTAAACTCTTGTTAAGTCTTGCATCAGGTCGCACCGTGAGAAAGCCCTTTAATACCTTCTGGCAAACTTATTCCACTCTTGAAATCCAATATGTTTTTTTTCCCCCTCAAGCAATTTCATTACTACATATTACTTGATGACACTGTTTGGCTGAAATTATCTGAAAGAGCCAGTTGAACCAGGGAGATAACTCTTGATTTGTTCAGACAACAAAAGCCCCATTGCATCTATGCTCAATTGCTGTTTGTAGCTGGCTGTCTGGTGTCATGCAGGCGAGTGTTGTCTTGTAAAAGTCAGACCTCACTTCAAGTCCTGAGGCAGGGTGTTGACCTGAAACATCAAATATCGCTTTTGTTCCAGATTACAGCATCTGCATTCTCTTGCAACCTCATTCCGACTCCCTCTTCAAACAGCCCAGGAATACAGAATAACTTTACATTGAACTGTTACCTAGAAATATGGCCCAGGATCATTTGAACTAGTAATTAGCTAATAATGGAGTGATAGATCCTGATCACCACATTGCTGCCAACAAACACAGTTTGGACTGAGAACTGCTTTAACATAATAATAACTCCAGATTTCTTGCAATTTTCTGCTAGTTATTATGAAAAGAGGAATATTTGACTGAAGAATAATGGATCAGTTACTCTACTTTTTGCAAGTATATGCTTTTGATGGAATGACATTATGTTCCACTGTGTAGGAAGTGAAGAAGATGTAAAGGTCCATCCAAGAGAGGATCTCAATGTACACATAGAAGGTGGCTTTCCTGCTTTGCAAGTAAAGACCAGAGTCACACTAGCAAAAACAAATAGTAAATTAATTGCCAGGATTTCAATCACTTTCTATTAGGCAGAAATAGTTCAAATTTCCTGTCCAGCATTAAATTATGTTTTGATTAATGTTATCAACTAATTGTCACAATTAAACTGAGATTAAGGGAAAATAACTGCTATTTTGCTTTAGATAGACACAAAAAGCTGGAGTAACTCAGTCGGTCAGGCAGCATCTCTGGAGAAAAGGAATAGGTGACGTTTCGGGTCGAGACACTTCTTCAGACTGAGAGTCAGGGGAAAGGAAAACCACAGATATAGACAATGATACTTTCACACCTTAGGCACATTTTGTGAGATTGGTGTTGATTCAAGGGACGTTATTCCGTCTAAAATAAAAGGAACATTATGATAAATATTTGGACTTTAACCTTTTTTCCCTTCAGTTTGAGATATATGCAGCCATTAACAACCTTCTGGATATATTATTTTGTATTCGTACCCATTTCACATCTTTCCATTTACTCATAACACAGACTATTCTTTTGGAGCAAAATTTTACCCATATGGTGGCCTTGAGGGATAACTTTAATTTTGTTATTCGATGGAAATGGCTGATAGCAAATTGGCAGCCTATTTTATGCCCGGACAATCTTCCCACTCAACTGAAAAGAAAATTGGTTCTAAAACAAGCTTGCCGATAACACAATGCTGGTGGCATTATTAACTGTAGGGTGGACAAAACATTAAATTGACAAAATGGACAAAACTGTGGCTGAGAGTTTAACATAAGGAGGACATCCACTTGGAATATAAAATCAATAAAATATCCTTGCAAATTTAAGACACGTACCGGAACGGCATTCGAGTGAATATTTCTGAATTAAACATACATGTAAATCAAGGAATTACTGTTATGAAGAGAAGTTACACAAAGTGTGTTGTATCCCCTGGAAGTTAAATTATTAATAGACTGATATTTCAAGTTACTTAAAAGAGCTGCAAGAAAAAATGGTTTAAAAATGATGTACAATGATTTTCAAGTCCAGATTTGAGGGTTTAGGCCTAACAACAAATCTTAAATGTAAAAACAATGTTACATGTAAAAGCAATGTTACATGCTGAAATTTTTCATCTATGAAAATCTATGAATGTTAACTCAATAGGTTATGTTTAAATCTGAGAATAATATATTTTTTAAGCAATTATGTTATACAATAAAGGGAAAATCCTTTTATATGAAGATAATCTACAATTTACTCATGATCTGAGAAACTGGCAGAACAGACTGAAGGCGTTAAATAACACGATTCTGTCGCTGTTCACATTGGTACGATGCACAATCGCAACCTCTTTTGACTTGAAACTAAGAGTTAAAACTACCCACTTATATCAGTCCCTCTGATTATGGGCAATTTATTATCTTATTCTACTTTGCAGACGAATGCCATCTCTTCATTTAAATAAATTAATGGACAACAGCTCTCAAGAGAGAAAATATCAGGAACACATAGTAAAATTCAATTTTATATATTCAATCACAATAAACAAGTGGTGCTCAAAATATCTTATTTATCACTTCACATTTTTCTTATCTATCTCGGCTTATAAACAAATTAATATTTTGAACTATTTTATTGAAGCAACAATGGGGTTACTGGAACCTCTCATGAAATGGTTTCTCATCAACACATTCATTTGTTTTCAGATGGTCAGTAAGACAAACTTTGAAGTATGATGATTTTATAACATTGGAATGATCACTTTACATTCATGACTGCTTAACTGCATCAGGCACTTAAGCAATCAATTTATTTCCACTTGATAGCTCTGAAAAGTATGTAGCTTGGAAAAGACTTCTCTTTGAATATGCTGAAAGTATTCCTTCTAATGTAACTGTGTGCTTTGCAATCCCAGTGAAAAGATGTATTTACAAACAATGCACAGATGAACACTCTGAAACATCCACCCTACTGCAATGATTGAGAAATTACTAATTGAGAGATTGTCCAATTTATGTGACCTGTTCAATTTCATATGTAAAGGTTTATGACTGAATATGCAAGCTTTGAGCTTTGCATAACTATAAAAATGTATTGATTGCTTGTGATTGATTAATAGAAAGATTAAACGAGAACTTACCGTTTGAAGTTTGATCTTTATTTTATGAGAAGTTGCGATGAGGGATTACGTGGAGAAGCCTGCCAGACCGCATGCGCGTCAATCTTCAAAGTAGCTGTATGAACCCACAGAATAGTTGCTGATCTAAGCTATAGAAAGATTGAAGGCTAGAACTACCGAATGATCTTTATGAGAATAGGGTCGGGAGTGGAGGGCACGTGATCCCTCATCGCGACTTTTCATAAAATAAAGATCAAACTTCAAACGGTAAGTTCGCGTTTAATCTTTGTATTTTATTTCGAAGTCATGTGAGTGAATACGTGAAGATTTCAAAGCTCTGTGGTTTCACACAGTGACATAATCTGTGTGTGAAATACTAAAACAGATAAACCATTAATGGTAGGAAAACATTAGTTATTAATATCATGATGCTAACTTGCATACATGGCCATTGCTCTAAACTGGCCTATAGTCCCAATAGACTGTTGAGTTAGACAATAATTTATGCAACAATGTGCATAATTCTATCTGCAAATATCCAGACATATTCCACCGAATTTTGTAATTTAGTATGCTGCACTATGTAAACCTCATGCTGCATGATGAAAGGGAAACCATTGTATTGGCTGCTAGTGAGCCATCAGCAATATCTTGAGACTATTGAAAGAAAATAACTATCTTCCATTTCATAGCCACTCGCAACTGAGTGCACTTGTATACTTAATGACATCCCTGATCTCTGCTGTGGTGGGATGCTGTCAACCTATAACAATCTACCCTAATGTCAGTATGACGTGAAGACTAAGCCAGAGATTGAGTAAGGTTGTGTTCTTATGCTGAGATCAGCTGCTGAAAGCATAATCATCTTAAGATACTGGCCCCATTAGGAAACCTTTTGAGGAATATTTGCATAACAAGTTACTGATATATATCGCACATTACACTGAGTGTAGGCTATTAGAGTGGTCAAATAAAAGACATCCTGCATAACGTTAGCAAATAGTGGGTGAAGAACTAATCTTTTATGTCCCACTTATGGTATTGCAGAAATGATAAAGCAGCACAGGCAATGTCAATTGTGCTGTCCCATAAAGGTTCTCTAGGTTCAAACTGGAAGCCACACAACCTCTGTTACTTCAGTATAGAATGGATTCACAGATGTTAATCACAAGCTTCTCATACAATCGTGCAGAGCTAGCTGGCCGAGAAGATAGGCTGTCCCAGCCGTCACACGTGAATGAGTAAATAAGAGTTGCTTCAGCCGCCTACCGTGGCGTGACTGAATAGGCAAATTGGTACTGTTAAATTCCATGTTGCCTTAATGTAATATCGCCAAAGATATCTACCGACAACCCATAAGATTTATCATTTGCAATTTTACATAATACCTAAAACTCTATGACATAATGCCCTTAATCTGAGAAGGGCAGCATAGGCTTTCACCACTAGCTTTGTTATTAAACAGCAGAAACTGTGCCTATGTGTATAGATATGACAGAGTATGCAACTACAAGATCGCTTCTCTGAGCCAGTTAAATTGCAGATATCCAATCATCCATCTAAAACTGGGTAAGTAAACCCACAATTTGATTAGCATAATGCTAACCCGATTCGGCCTGCACCATATTTCTGTAATTTAAGAAACATACACCTCTAGTCCTTGGCCAGACCACTCATCCTCGGATGAGTTGTCCCTGATTGCCCTCGGAACTGCTGTACCTCTATTGATCCTAGGGACAAAAATTATTGGCTTTCATACCCGTGGAAGATGCATTATCTAGCTATTCATACATATCGCTGAAAATATATAATCAGCAGCTAATGACTAGAGCTGAAACCACAGTCTCCCTTAGATGTGAGAATCCCTGTCAACTCTTGATTAAGAGTCACCATGAATACGTAGCGTTTTCCTTCAGTCGAGATTAGTATAATGCCAGGCTGCATCAGGAATACCTCGCAGTCCTTTGACTGAGACCACATGTCTAAGCCTCCAGAGTGCATAACACAATATCTTTGACCCACCACTCAATCAGGAATAGTGGTATTGAGAACCTATGGGTCATATGAATACACTGTTGATTCACAACATGAACCTGCAGGTCAGATAAAGTTATAATATATGCCAGACGAGCTTTCTGCTGGTAACTACCGGTCCCAGATAGGATGGCAATGATGATTCCAATGAACCAGTAATTCTGCTAACTGAGGAGAAATAAACCATATGTTGAGAAAAACTTCAACTACTTTATTCTATTGACCAGTCAGATAACTTCTCATAGATGATGAAGCAGTGCTTCTCTGGTCACGATGACTTGTATGGCCAGCCAGTTTCATGATGGTCTACGCTGATCCAGGGTAACCAAACTGTTCCTACTTGGAACTTACAGAGGTTACTGTGTAAGGCACTTTACCAATGTCTCTACATCAACCTGATCTTATCCTGGAGACAGTGAAAAAATGACTAGACAGCCCATGCTGGCAGTAACCCCAAGCTGGGCCGACAGACTGCTCCATTTCGGAGTATACGGAGGTTAATAACGAGACCTTACTTACCAGCGTCTCGAACCCCAGGTCACTTACCTTTGTTGGAGCTTCAGCGAAGTTCCATTTGCAGACTCTGTCCATCATGCTTGTCACTGTTAGATAGCTGATGCCGCTGGCCAACATCTCTTGCTTGTCTGTCACCGAGGGAGCAGCAATTTTAGAGGCAAGAGCCCACAGCTTTTCCTCATGCGATTGTCGTACATCATGCATTAAAGCATGGGAACCCGGCACATAGTCACGTTCGTGCTCATGTTTGGAGTTGGTCCGAACTGATCTCTGACACTTTTTTGGAGTGGGAGAAAATTGCACCCTGATATCCGTATCCGTATGCCTTGGGCTGTCTGTGCATGCTTCCGTAATACGGAATGGCTCCATCTCCATCACTTCATACATCCGAGTGGGAGGACTTATGCAACCCTGTACCAGGAGCTGCTTCAGACATATGTGCATAACTTTGGCACCATCTCCATGACTCCATTCATCTGAGTGGGAGGACTTATGCAACCCTGAACCAGGAGCTGCTTCAGACATATGTGCATATACTTTGACACCATCTCCACCACTCTTTTCATAAGAGTGGGAGGAATTTTGCAACCCTGAACCAGGAGCTGCTGCTTGACATGCCTTTGTAAGACGGAGCATTCCTTGTGTTATGATTTGATTCTTCAGATGTTCTAAGTGGGCAAAATCCCCCATCATATCTGGCATAGTTGTCCCAAGACATGGCTATGACTTTGCCCCGACTTGGGGTTGTCATTCTGCTTCCTTTAGCAGCCGAAATGGGACCAGCTGCAGATCGGTGCTCTGTTGTTATCATAATTATCACACAGACTGCACCTGCTAGTGACTCCAAGTCCTTGCTCTCTTCCGGAGCCAATGGAAATATTACAGGGAAGGACTGGAGAGCCTCTGGCCCCCATATGTCAGACAAAGTGGGAGAAATACTGCAACCCTGCCAGGTGTTGTTATAGGCAATGACGTTTATATGATTAAAAGAAACCTATCCCTATAAAATCAGAGAATCGTTTACTTATAGATATGCATATAGTTGTAGTCTTTTGTAAAAGAATCTACCACAATCCCCTCTAATGAGTGGAAATTGCATGACGCCACCTGGGGAGCACCCACAGGTGACTGATAGGCACAGCTCAAACAAGGCTTCTCAAGCCAGGAGCTCTGGACTGCAATGGCAAGTCCTATTCCACTACACCATAGGTGTAAGTGAAAATGTCCTTTATAATTATCTCTTTTAAAACATAAACTTTATTGGCATGATAAACATATATATTTGTGATTAAGAAGGAACTGCAGATGCTGGAAAATCGAAGGCACACAAAAAAGCTGGAGAAACTCAGCGGGTGCAGCAGCATCTATGGAGCGAAGGAAATAGGCAAAGTTTCGGGCTGAAACCCTTCTTCAGACTGATAGGGGGGTGGCAAGGAAAAGGAAGGAAAAAGGAGGTGGAGGAGCCCGAGGGCTGAGGGATGGGAGGAGACAGCAAGGGCTAACAAAATTGGGAGAATTCAATGTTCATGCCCGCAGGATGCAGACTCCCCAAGCGGAATATGAGGTGCTGTTCCTCCAATTTCCGGTGTTGCTCACTCTGGCCACGGAGGAGACCCAGGACAGAGAGGTCAGACGGGGAATGGGAGGGGGAGTTGAAGTGCTGAGCCACCGGGAGGTCAGGTAGGTTCTTGCGGACCGAGCGGAGGTGTTCGGCGAAACGATCGCCCAGCCTCCGCTTAGTCTCACCAATGTAGATCAGCTGACATCTAGAGCAGCGGATGTAATAGATGAGGTTGGAGGAGATACAGGTGAACCTCTGTCGCACCTGGAACGACTGTTTGGGTCCTTGAATGGAGTTGAGGGGGGAGGTAAAGGGACAGGTGTTGCATCTCTTGCGGTTGCAACGGAAAGTGCCCGAGGAGGGGGTGGTACGGGTGGGAAGAGAAGAATTGACAAGGGAGTTACGGAGGGAGCGGTCTTTGCGGAAGGCAGACATGGGGGGAGATGGGAAGATGTGGCGAGTGGTGGGCTCACTTTGGAGGTGGCAAAACAATATTTGTGATATTGCCAAAATTAAAACATGACTTTAGAATGCTATCAGTTATGATAGTCACTAACGTGATCCAGTGGCAACAGTTATTAATGCCAACTCTAATATAGCTGCCAAAAATAAAGTATAAACTATATGCTGCTAGTAGCTGATAAAATAGTTTGGTGCTACAGCAACTGAACTTACCTAAGCAGTAGCGCTCGGCCGCGGCTACTTTAAACTCACCTGCTGCTGGAATCTCCTGCAGTGAAAATAGACCTGGCTGCCGGCAGCCGTAATTTATGAATTTTAGCTCCTTACAGAGCCCCACGCTGTCTCCGACTCAAGCTGCCTGCTCCCGTATGGAGCTCTGATACCGGCAGCTGTATTCACTTAACGTAGCCGGCGGTCTCCCATTTGGGTATTCTGCTGCCGTGCCTATTATAACGGCCACAGCCGCAAACCCAGCTCCTTATGGAGTTTTACGCTGGTCACCCATTTTGATAGTCTGCTACCGTGCAGAGCTAAAGCGGCCACCGCCGTGATCCCGGCTCGTTATGGAGACTTATGCTGGTCACCCATTTGAGCCTCGGTTTGCAATAATAGCCGCCTGCTCCCGTTGGGGAGCTCAAACTGCGGCGCAAAATTCTACTATGGCTCCGAATGGAGCTTCCACGGCGGCCGACCCCCCGGCCGCCTCCATGCTACTTTGGGCACGCTGCAGAGCGGCCCGAAGAAAATTGACTTACCTTGCAGAGCAGTGCGAAAACTGCTCCGGCACGCACCATTCGCTAGAAGCATTGACACGCATGTGGTCTGGCAGGTTTCTTCACATAGTCACTCACGTAAATTCGAAATAAAATAATACATTTAAGCAGGCTTCAGTTGTTTCAAATTTCCAATGAAACGAGGCCACACAGAGCTCAGCATACCAAACAGTGATAAAAATGGGCAGAATTCATTAAACATTCCCACACATTAATCCAATTAATTTGCAATCACGTAAATTAGTCCACCTACCAGTTAGTAATATTTTGCAATTAGAAATACTGCAATTAATTTGTTATCAAATGTTCTGTGTTTCCAAGATAATTAGTATAAATTTTCAATTGTAGCATTCAAATAAAGACTAATATGGCTCGGATGACCGTTCCATCAATATGCATTGTATTCTGCACATATTGAAGAACTAACTTACAAGCATTCTATTTTTGGACGTGAGTTTCGGTGGAATTTTTTTGCTTTGACTCAGTGCGTGGATCAAGTGGTGAGTATTCAAATCAATGTTAATTGGACAAGTTCATGGTGACTCAAATTAGGATCGCTGCACACTGTGCTTCTTGCTTAAGAACAACTAGCCTGTAAGATTTGGACATGACTAGAAATGGTTATGGCCTATATTAGCTATACAGACAGTGGCATATGAACTCCAACCATCCATCTTGACCTGAGATCCAAAGTTTACCCGAAAGTGAGATGTAAACCTCATTTGGATAATTGTCACTGCCTTTTACACCTCTGATGGCATCTTGTCCATTTTCAAATGATGTGTTTCTAGTAATTTATCTTAGTGGGAGTACAACTCAAACAACGGTGAATTGATCAGCAAATCACCGTTTAGTTTAGTTTAGAGATATAGCATGGAATTGGCCCACCAAATCCACGCCAACCAGTCACACTAGTTTTATATTATCCCACTTCCTCATCCACTAGGGGCAATTTACAGAGACTAATTAATCTACCCATCTATAGGATCCAGAGCATCCAAAGAAAACCCTCAAGGTCACAGGAAGAACATGCAAACTCCACATAGACAGCACCCAAGGCTAGCATTGAACCCGAATCTCGGAAACTGCGAGCTGTGCCACTGTGCATGAGAATAATAAGATTGGGATCAAAAGTAACTTAAGTGTAACACATTTCTAGCCCATGTATACAAAAGAAAACCTTTGCTTGAGTGAGATTCTCATCTTCAATTGGACACAACATCATTTTTGGCGATTAACACAAATCTTAAGAAATATTTTTGACTGCAGTCAAGAACTTGATTGAAAAATTACGATTGACTTGTGCCCAGGTATGAGAGAAGCATTCCAGGTTGCTTAAGGGGGGAAAAAATTGTTGCCACCTCATTCCATTGGTCACACATCGATTTTACAACATTGAATTGTGCGATTTACAGTAGCTGTTACCCATTTCTGAAGTTAAAATGCATAACTATCTATCATATTTCACCTTAATCTATATAACTAAAAGTCTCATCTTGACCACTTCCTGTCTGCACTGTATATTGATTTTAGAAAAACGCTACCATATATCGCTATGATTTTTGGCCATCTTACTCATAGCCCTCCTCTGCTGAAGCAGCCCTGAGGATTTTTCCGATCTATGAAAAATAAAAAAGTTATCAATGTTTTAAAATCTTGAGATCAGCTGATTGGTCCTCTCGCCTGTCAATCACCATGATGAAGGTAAAGCCCCTTCCGGAGGGGCCAGGAGTACAAAGCCTAAATGGTATGAAATTGCATTTGAATTTGGTGGCCTGCACTCTGCTTGAAATGGTATGAAATTGTATTTGGATTTGATGGCCTGCATTCCGCTTGAAATAGTATGAAATTGCTTTTGGATTTGCTGGCCTGCACTCTGCTTGAAATGGAATTTCAAGGAATAGCCGTGAGTGAACTGCCAGCCACCAGCCCTGAGTGACTGAGCTGCCAGCCTACCAGGCCTGAGTGACTGAGCTGCCAGCCCACCAGGCCTGAGTGACTGAGCTGCCAGCCCAAGAATGCATTCGGCCCACAGTCCACACTAGCCCTCTGGAAACCAGTCCCTTCGGCCCACAGCACCCATACTAGTGCTCCAGAAACCCCCCCCCCCCACCAGTATTGGAATTGGTGGAGAGGTGGAATATTGTACTGGGGGACCCAACAGGTCCCACTTAGTCTAATATCTAGAATTCTACCAGAATATTAGGATTGATTTTGCTTTAATAATTCTTGTGAATCACATTGGATTGACATGGCACAACATGGATTTACTGTGAAGTTTATGTACAGAACTTCACAAAATATGTTAACCATCTATTAAAGTGAAGTATTGCCCGTTTGAAAATATATTTTTTACAGTTGGCAGATTTTTAGCACGTAACAATCATTCAGCATTCAAGTTGCTTATTTTCAGAACATTCAATATGCCTCTGATTGATCCACATAACTATTTGCTGTGTCTTATTACATAATATGCAACAATACAAACCTAAAATTGTCATTGAGCTGGTGATAAAACATTCATCAAGCACCTGCAACACAAATGAAAAATATGCCAATGCACTGACAATACTGAAAGGCAGCTTTAACTGTAAAATGTAAAGTAAATTTGGAAATGATATCCATTCAAAACATAATTCAAGTTGTCATGATATCTCAAAGTGTATTATGGACAAAATAGTATTTGTCGTAAAAGCCATGAACTAATTTGGTAAATATACTGAGGTGAATGAATGCTCTTTGAAAATGTTGGTATGTTGATTGAATTTACAGAAGAATTGAAATCAGTAATTGATTTGGAGTTTTCACTGCTCTGAACATATAGCAGACAGGACAGAGTGGAATTTAAGAGGGAAGTTAGAATGTTTTATGATGGATCCCATTGCAAGTCTTAGTTTGTCATCTTGACCAACTCGAGAACATGACCAAGAAGAACACTAATAGTACAAGCAGCCATGACTAAGCTTCTCACAGCTTATTAGCCACCTCATCCCATTGGTTATGGGCTGAATGTTCATTTTATGAAATTGTATCGTGCTATTTAGAATAACTGTTGATTTTATCTCATCCAATAAATTACAGTATTCTGCAGATTTGTCCAGATCATCTCAAGATAGTCAAAATGATGCACCATGTGTCACAGCAAGAGTTACAAACATTCTTGTTATTCTTTTCAAGTATAACAGTTATTTTCAATTGATCAAGGTGATTGATTATATTGAATACCAAGATACACAAGATGGCGGCGCTGCCTTAGCAGCTGCGGCTCGCCTGCAGTCCGTCTTTTTTTTTTCTTTTTTGTGTTGTTCTTTTGTCCTGTTTGAGTTCATTTTTGGTTTATTGTGTATGTGTGTGGGTGGGGGGGAGTAAACATGGTTTTGGTCTCTTATTTCGGGGGGATGCGACTTCTCTTGTCGTATCCCCCGTCTCCGTCTCTGCCGAGGCCTAATAGTGGAGCTGGCGGCCTCGGAGCTGTGGCAGTGGCGACCCGACCCCGGAGCGGGCAGCGGCAGTGGCGACCCGACCCCGGAGCGGGCAGCGGCTGCGGAGACCCGAACTCGGCGCAGGCAGCGGCTGCGGCGACCCGACCCCGGATCGGGCAGTGGCAGTGGCGACCCGACCCCGGAGGACCGGCCGCGGGCCCGGTTGACGACATCGTCGGGAGCTCGCAGGTTGGTGACCTGTTCTGCGGAGCTCCCGCGACAACAGCTGTGCCCTCTGGACTGGAGGGCCGCAGCTTCGGCGGCACCGACCACCCCGGGCCGCGGAGCTGAACCGGCCCGTTCGCGGAGCTTGGATTCAGCCGCGGGACTGACATTACTTACCATCGCCCGGCGGGGTCACAACATCTGAAGCCTGGATCGCCTCGGCGCAGAGGGAGAATAAGAAGGAAAGAGACAAAAACTTAAGACTTTTGCCTTCCATCACAGTGAGGAGTATTCAACTCACTGTGGTGGATGTTAATTTGTGTTTTTTGTGTATGTTTTTGCCATTTTTTACTATATGTAGGACTGCAAGGCAACAACATTTCGTTCAGACCGCAAGGTCTGAATGACAATAAAGGCTACTTTACTTTACTTTACTTTACTTTACTTCCATGTTTTGGCAATAACTTGTAAGATGGCAAGATTCAAGTGTTGATAAGGACGTAAATGTACAGGACTTGGATTCTCTGTATTTACCATCGTTCACAAATAGTTCAAAGCATTTATCACTAGATTTATTTGAGATCAACCACATGCAACTTTATTACTGTCATTGATATTATATCAACAGCCATTTTGAGACCAAATTTATGATTGCTTTTATAGCTGTTGTAAAAGTAAAACTGATTTATAAAGCTGGATGCCAGTGTAAATCCTAAACCAGGTGAGAACATGGCTGATTTAATAGAAGAGAGAAGATCTGAGATCATCCACTTTATCTGAAAAAAGAAAGTCAGTATTTTTTGCATATGCTGTGACATTGGTTTTCACAGAATCCGAGTGTCCTTGTGCATGACTAGAGCATGTAAATAGGAGTGCAAACATTACTTTGTCCTTTATTGTAGCAAGACTTTACAGCAAAGATAAAGGTATCTAATTGCAATTCTACGGGACCCTGGTTAGACTGCATGTAGATTATTGCACATAGCTCTAGTCTCCTACCTAACGAAAGATATACTTGCAATTGAGGAAATGCAATAAAAGTACATCATGGGGTGATCCCTGGGATGGGGAAATTATCTGAAGAGGAGAGATTAAGCTTATTGCACCAACACTCACTAGAGTTTATAAAATTGAGTCGATTTCATGAAACATAGATTTCCTACAAGGCTTTTCAAGTTTGATGCAGGGACAATCATTCCCCAAATAAATTTTAAACCATATTTGGACATGTACATGGATAGCGAAGGTTCAGAGGAATATGGGTCAAGAATGGCCTATTTCCATGCCATATTATACTATGACTATGTTGTGAATAATTATTCAAGATAACCATCAAGGATGAACTTGAGAAGAAAGCTTAGAATCATCCTCACAAGGAAACAAATCAGAAGTAAGCTATTGACATATCAAACATTATACAAGCATATAACGTGAACACAAATTTTCCCTTCACTCATTTTATTCTTCAGTCATATATGCTTTGAGAGAGAATGAGAATGTTTGCAGAGAATGAGTGCCAGTAAACCAGTAACCCAATGGCTTTCAGGTTGATCCAATGGATAACTAACCATGTTGAATGAAAAATTAATCCATCGATTAATATGTTTTGGTGATTACTGCTGGACAATAGTGAGAGCACAATTTTTCTACCTGAATGATCGCAGTAGTGACTTCTGAAGTTTCAGAAATATTGTAGTTTACATGTGATGTACATGTACCTAAAATTCTAGAAAGTTAACCTCATTTAATATAAGGTTGCAGGATGAAAGTAAATGTAAAAAATAAAATTGTTCATAAAAGTTTCCAAAGAAATAAAGGAGAACTTTGTATATTTTCACTCCCAGATCTCCCAAACTACGAACCTACAGTTAAAGCAGCTAACTCCCAGCCAACAATGATCTATTCTACATTTTCCTTGAACTCCATTCCCTCTGGCCTATGTTCACACCTTATGCTTCCTTATCTATATATCTCCCTCTCCCCTGACATCAGTCTGAAGAAGGGTCTCGACCTGAAATGTCACCCATTCCTTCTCCCAACACATGCTGCCTGTCCCACTGAGTTACTCCAGCATTTTGTGTCCATGTCTAGGTACGGCGATCTGATCTAGACACAAAATGTTGGAGTAACTCAACAGGTCAGACAGCATCTTTGGAGAAAAGGAATAGCGAAGACCCTTCATCAGACTGAGAGTCAGTGAGGAGGAGACTAATCTGATCTGTCTAGCCCTCCACACTCCAGAGTCCAGTAGTATGGTTTAGATGGTGACAGGACCTCAGACAACAGGAACAAACCAATGATCTTTGACAGCCAACAAAACTGAGGGAGAATTTTTGTCTACTGAATAAGTTGGAGATGTTCTCCTGCTTGTTCTTCAAAACCTTTGAATGACTACAATCTAAGTCTTCAATATGTTCATATATAAAGTTAACTATACACACATAAAACCATAGAGGATTAAATAAAGAACATTAAACTGAAGCATATTTTTTGCAGAAAAGTAACATATCTTCTCTTCTGCTTCCCAAAGGTTTACCCAGCCATCTCCTCTGAAACCAATTGGGTCTGGGACCCTTTGCCATGTCTGCCTCAATGTGGGATCATCACAGGAAATCTCTGGCTTAATCCCAGTAAGACTGGACTCCATGTTGAGTGCAGAATTGAAGCAAATGGTCAGATTTAAGCCTCTGAATTCATCAATAAATTTCAAACTTCAATGTTTCAGCATCCATTCTCAGAGTCTGGCTCTTGCTACAGTTTTAGATGCTGAATGCCAACAGCACCAGCTGAAATCAACATGATCTGGGTCCTTAATTTGTGTCATAGCATGAGCCATTTGTATTCTGAAGCAGACACTTTCTTGTCTAAAAAATGCTTTTATACATTTATTTGATTCATCAAACAAAAACAAATCATCTCTGGAAAGAAAGATACCCATGGAGTATCCATCAATAAAATAAAGCATCAGATGGTGGAAATTTAAAATAAAAACAGAAAATGTTGCAAATGTACAGTGGGTCATGCCGTATATGTAGGAAGAGTCAACAACTTTTAGGTCAACAACAACTTGTTGGAATCAGTGAAAATTGTCAATTCTAATTATTAGAAGCAAAAGAATTGTTACATTTTATTGATTTTTTGATTATTGCTTTGGCAATACATCTGAGAAATTTGAGTCATGTTTACATTGCAGAAATAGCTTATTGACACCTGTAGCAATATGAATGTGCGCTGATTATCATCAGGTCATAGGTCATAGAGGATAGTAGTAGAATTAGGCCATTTGGCCCATCAAGTCGACCCTGCCATTCAATCATGGTTGATCTAACCTCTGACACCTGTACTAATCAAGAATCTATACATCTCTCCCTTAAAAATATCCACTGACTTGACCTCCACAGCCTTTTGTGGCAGAATTCCATAGGTTCACCACCCTCTGACTAAATACATTTCTCCTCATCTCCATCCTAAAAGAACGACCCCCTAATTATGAGGATAGACGATAGAAAACAGACAATAGGTGCAATAGTAGGCCATTCGGCCCTTCAAGCCAGCACCGCAATTCAATGTGATCATGGCTGATCATCCACAATCAGTACCCCGTTCCTGCCTTCTCCCCATATCCCCTGACTCCACTATCTTTAAGAGCCCTATCTAGCTCTCTCTTGAAAGTATCCAGAGAATCAGCCTCCTCCGCCCTCTGACGCAGAGAATTCCACAGACTCACAACTCTCTGTGTGAAAAAGTGTTTCCTCGTCTCTGTTTTAAATGGCTTACTCCTTATTCATAAACTGTGGCCCCTGGTTCTGGACTCCCCCAACATCGGGAACATGTTTCCTGCTTCTGGCGAGTCCAAACCCTTAATAATCCTATATGTTTCAATAATATAACCTCTCATCCTTCTAAATTACAGAGTATACAAGCCCAGCCGCTCAATTCTCTCAGCATATGACAATCCCACCATCCCGGGAATTAACCTTGTGAACCCAAGCTGCACTCTCGCAATAGTATGACCTCTCATCCTAGATTCTCCCACTCGTGGAAACATCCTCTCCGCATCCAATTATGCATTATGCTGCAGAGTCGATTCATGACCATGTAAAATAATGTCATGAGCTGTAACTCCATGTTGATGGTGAATGTGAACATTAATCAACACTTGCAGCTGAACTTCTCAGAACTGACTGGCATTGACTTCTAATCTAAAATGCAAGTATTTGTTTGGTGACAAGACATTGCCCTATCTACGAAATTACTGTAAAAAAAAGGAGACTCCAGACATAGCCAACAGTTAAAACATTTCACGAACTTTGAGGACTTCTTCATTTTCTTGAGATTCAGATCATTCAAAAAAATATCAAAAATCAATCGTAGATAACTTAAAAATGAATGTTAAAAAATAGTTCTACAAATGAAAACACTTGAAATGATAAAAAAAATGTATAATTCATTTACCTATGCCTCTCATGGAATCTACCGACAACCTGCAGCCCATTAGGACGTCCACTTACGACCACACCTACGACAACCTACGACCACACCTACGACAACCTACGAAAACCAAAGTCAACCTACGTCCGCCTACAAGCTACGACAAGCAACGACCCTGTCGGCGACAACTGAAGACAATTCAGTCGCTGGTACCTGTCGCCAGTTGATGTAGGTAGTCACCAATGGAATTCACCAAAGTCAGCACCCGGCATCAACCAATGTCACCTGGCGACAACCTGCGTCATCCTGGCGACAATCTACGACAGCACCTATGACAAGAGAAGGCAAGCTACATCAAGGCCACAGTCACCAAAAAGTTTTGTACATTTCAAAATTCAGCGGACACCTGAAAACCGTTACGACTCTTTAGGCGAATTGAGGAGACTATTCACGACCATGTGAACACAGCCTAGTCACCTTTAGTTGCCAAAAAAATTGCCTGTGGGGCAGGGGCTTCAAGATTCTGATTAAGGAAATTTCCCAAACCAAGAAAAACATGGGCAAGTACAACACTCAATATTGACCTCTGAAAAATCCACTGTATTTGATCTTAGCACTAGAGTTCATAGGACAAAATAATCTGCCTTTCACAATCGTCTTGAGATAAATCTATTTAATTTTTGTGGATTTTATCCAATGAATATCAGAGTGATGCAATGAGATTTTTCTCTGGTTCGGTCTCTGATCCAGATTGCATTAGCTCAGGTCAGCAAGCACAATCGGAAGAATGATTTTAATGAGTAGGACCACGTGGCTTTGGGAGTGAGATGGACAAAACTAGCAGCCTTTTGAGAAGCTGTCTCAAAGGAGCAGATTCTTCACCGTAGTGTGTGAGCAATCCACTTAGGAAAAGCAGTTACCACAAGAAATATTTATTGTTTTGTTAGAACAATATTAATATGGATTTCCATTTTTAATTTGGATATATAACATTCTGCAATTCTTAGCAGTCATTAATGAAAACCAGTTAAGCACATGTTGAAGCACTCAGTTAACAATGATAAAAGGTCACGGACACAAATATTCTCTTACCTCTGAGGAGAAAATATTTTTCTAGTGATCTCTTTGGAGAGTCATAGAACATGGAATCAGTCCCTTTAACGCACCAGGTCTGCACCAACATCAACTATAACGATCCTACACTTGTTTCATTTTATTATTCGTGCCAATTTCCTAACAGCTCCCCATCCCTCCCCAACCCGATTTTGTCTCTCACCTGCACAGATGAGGTTCAGGTATGGGAGGAAGCTGGAACACCCAGAGTACACACATGCAGATACATGGAGAACATGTAACCTCCTCACAGACAGCATGAGAGGTCAGGACTGAACCCAGTGCACTGGAGCTTTGAGGCAGCGGCTGTACCAGCTGGAATACTTTGCTGATGTTCATCCTGGATCCCACCAATACACACTCCAAACAACCACTTTTGCCTTCTCCCATTTATAACAAAATGTAAAAAGGTTCTGCAAACAACCAAGCCCTATTTTAGCACTCCCCATTTGGATCCTGCCCAATCACATATTTGTTTACATCATCAAACAATGGATAAAGGTCACTTGCTAATCAGTAATCAGCAGTGGAAGAATTTAGGAACAGGGAATTAGCGAATAATACTAATACACACAAAAAAACCTTACAATAAATCAGTGTGAATGCAATCAGTGCACGTCTTGGTACAAATCTTCAATCATTTGAAAGGAACATAATGTAAAAACAGGAATAGATAATTTAGCCTCTTACATGTTCAGTATAATATTCAACATGGACTTTGTGGGCCAAAGGGCCTGTTCCTATGTTGTATGTTTGTTTATATCTATTCTGGTGTTTAGTATGATTATGCTTAATGTGTCATCACATTACATTATTACCCCTTTCCCTCAACACCCTTTGTTGAATAGAAATCTATAAATCTCAAATTGAAAATTGATCCAACAGAAACTACCACTTGCAGAAGAAGGCTCCACACTTCCCACAGCTCTAACATTAAAAAGGTGTCCTTATTTTATTCCACAAAGCCGTCGGTCTAAGTGTTAATGCATTGTCCTAGTTTTAGTGCACCTTGACCAGCAGAAATAATTTAGCTTTTAATGTACCATATCAACCAAATTAAGTCCCTTTGAAAATCTGAAATCTTGAATTTGACGTACAGGGAAATGCAACTATAGATTTTGGAAACTTTCCTTGTAACCTAATCCCATGGCAATGTATCCACTCATGCTTGAGGAGATGTCCTCTAAGGATCTCAGCAAACATGGCCAATGTATTTAGAATGCCTCTTAGCCTGCTGCCCTTTCTGCAGATGTACACTAATGGAAATAAATACTGGCAGGATAGGATTGCTTTGCAAGTACAGGCAGAGAGGATTGGTTATGCCTACAAATTAAGTTGGCTTGGAGAGTGGTGTTGTAGTAAGCTTGAGGGGGTTGAAATGGCAACGCCACCAGAATGGTGGGTAAGGCAACATTGCTTACACGTACTCTGCCCTACCTGCGACATTGAAGAACATCTTCTGCTGAATCCAGGGTGGGAAAACTGCACAGACATTGAGTTCCCAGTAGTCACCCAAAGATTGGCATGCTCAGCTATCATTTTTGATGGATATTGTAACAATTAGTATAAAAAACAAGAAATCACTTAGATGCTAAAATGATTTCCACATTGTAAATCTGGAAGAATTTCCGATTAATGGTGGTGAAGAGATTGAAGACGGGAGACTATGTCCTTGGGGATAGATACAGAATGCTGGGGATTCAGCCTATCATTTTTCTGGCCATCTCAGAGGGTCACTATCAGATTTATTGCAGTATCCCAAGGAGTATTTGCTCATTTTCAGTATAGAAGTGGATGAAGTTACTCACTTTCTAACACAATCCAGCTGTGACGTTCTTATTCCATCTGTTAGTGAAGTCTGTGAGTCAGTTTGCAATAACCTTATAGCACAAGAATTCAGGGAACCGTTGATGTCAACAGCTACTGGAAAGGTAGTTCCTGAGATGGAGGTGGAGTATAGGTTGGGTTGCAGAACTTGTCAGAATCACTCCTTTAGAAAAGCAATACTTTGCTTTGTGGAAGAATACAGATAAGGATTCTGCTGTCAATGTAATCTGATTTGGGGATCAGGTGAAAGGTGAGAAAAGTGGACCATTGATGATGCTAGTAAATCTATTACACCTTCCTAAAAGTAGCCAAACAGCCAAAGATAAACCATTTGTAATAGATCTCAACACAAGAGTCGTGATCATTCGAAACATGGAATGGTAAATCATTGACTGGAGGATTTATTTTGTCTGCAGGATTAAGCTGAGAGATATAGACATAAAAACATAGAAAATAGGCGCAGGACTAGGCCATTCGGCCCATTGAGCCAGCATCACCATTCAATATGATCATGGCTGATCATCCAAAATCAGTACCCAGTTCCTGTTTTCTTCCCATATCCCTTGATTCCATTAGCTCTAAGAGCCATATCTAACTTTCTCTTGAATACATCCAGTGAATTAGTCTCCACTGCTATCTGTGGCAGAGAATTCCACAGATTTACAACTCTCTGGGTGAAAAAGATTTTCCTCATATCAATCCTAAATGCACCCCCTCCCCCCCTTATTCTTAAACTGTGACCCTTGGTTCTGGACTCCCCCAATATCGGGAATATTGTTCCTGCAACTAGCCTGTCCAATCCCTTAAGAACTATACATGTTTCTATAAGATATCCTCTCATCTAAATTCCAGTGAATATTTGCCCAGTCGATCCATTCTTCAGAAATTCAAGCTGGGCTTTCTAAATTAGTTTCCATCCTCTTAGATTAGCTTGTTACTTTGGAACACAATAGGTGATAATGAGACAGACAAAACTGTAAACAGGATGCCCATTCAACATCATTCCATCGGAGCATCCGAAAATGAGCAGCACATCCCTTTAGTTCAAACATGGACAAACTTAAAGGTTGTTATTTAAGTCTAGAGACATCCATTCACATTCAATTTCTAGATACGTGAGACTTTATATACTATAACAGGAAGATGCCTGAGGAAAATCTAACCTTTATTTAGTTTAGATTTACCTTAGAGGTACAGCATGGAAACAGGCCCTTTGGCAACAACGATGATTGATCACTTTTCACATTAATTATATATTATCCTATTTTTGCATCTGCTCCCTAGGTCCTTGGGGCAATTTACAGAGGCCGATTAACCTACAAACCCGCATGCCTTTGGGATGCGGGAGGAAGCCGGAGCACCCGGAGGAAGCCCAAACAGTCACAGGGAGAATGTGCGAACTCCACACAGACAGTACCTGAGGTCAGGATCAAACCTACGTTTCGGGTGCTGCTAGTCAACAGCTCTACCAGCTAAATATAAAACAGCCGTGTCTGATGAACATAATTGTTATTTGATGCAATATTAAACTAGAGGAAAGTTCTCACTTGAATGGAGAAATTTTCAAATCAGTGTGGTACTCACAGGAACTGTTGGTTGATGAGTAACGAACAGTGATGTAGATTTGGCACACCATCCAAGTTTGACTCCCCACTGGGAACCTGGTGTTTGCCTTTCTGATTTATGCTGAACTTGCCAGTGTTGACAATTTTTATGGTTGGTCACTACAAATGTTTTTAGTCTATACTAAGAATAGAGAAAATCAAAGGGTTTCTGCTTCTGATTGGTATCCAGGAAAATATGTTCAAAACCAAATGTCTCTGGGAGAGATGGATGTGAGGTGCCTAATAATAAATACGTACATTTATAAATATTGATATATTAAGTTGTGAATGTCAGAAACCATGTAATCGGTCTTTTCTTGTCAAAGCTCGGACATAAATAATGATCAATTTTAAGTTAGGAGAAAAGTGCTTAGTTATTTATTCGTAAGATGCAGATATTGCTGGTTATGCTAGTAATTTTAACCTATTGCTGGGTACCTTACACGAAAGGTGATGTGTGTTGAAGATACTCTCACAGTGCCTTTGGATATGGGGTGTAGTGATTTTGATCCAGCAATAGAACATAAAACATAGGAAATAGAACAGAAGAACACAGGAACTGACCTTTTGGCCCACAATGTCTGTGCCAAACATGATACCAAGTTAAACTGGAAGGAAATGGATCACAAATCTGCCTGTGTGTGATCCATATTCCCTTCATTCTCTGTATATCCATGTGCTTATCTAAAAGGTTCTTAAACGCTACTATCGTATCTGCTTCCATCACCATCCCTGGCAGCATGTTCCATGCATCCTTCACTCTCCATATAAAAAAACCTCCCCCATACATCTCCTTTAAACTTTGCCCTCTGACCCTAATTCTATGGCCTCTAGTCTTTGACTTTTCCACCAAGGAAAAAAAGGTTCTGACTGCCTATTTTATCTAAGGCCTCTCATAATTTTACAGTATATACTTCTACCGGGTCACTCCTAAACCCCTGGCAAAGGGACGATGACTAACTTCCTATCATATACAATACCAACAAGGAAATATTGGCAATTCTTTGATGGCAGGGGATATATTTATAAATATAATATATAAGGAATGGTTTACCCAACAAATTGGTGGCAATACATTGACCAGAAGACCTCTGGGCTTTACGTAACTGCTTATAAACAACCTCCAAAGAAGCAACTTGGTTACATGTGCCTGTTTCGCTTATCCTTCTGGGTTTAGATGGTCCACGTTTGGGAAGTTTTAGCAAAAGAGCATTGGTGAAGTGGCCTTTAAAGGTCAAAAACATTTTGATGACAAGGAGAATTAAAAATAACACAATGGTGATACATTGCTCTTGTTTTGTAAGTCTCAAAATTATCATATTTTTTACTTGATAAGAAATACACCTATTGATGCTCTTGAACACATCATCAGTGATGTAACCTGGGGTCATTGGGTGTTTTAGGTCGTTCAACATCAGACACCCTCACCCAAGCGACCCAGCCGTGGTTGATCAGACCACGACTTGTGTTTAGGTGGCATTCGCTCCTCCCCTTGGACCTCCTCTCCTGATCCAGAGCCATCTCGAGGCCTTCTCTGCTGCCTCTTTGGTGTTCTTGATGGCTCTTCTCCTCTCCATTCCGTTGATGCCCAGCACACTCAAGGCTTTGTAGAGCGATTGCCCTGCTAAACCTCTGCAACCAACCTCGATGGGCATACATCTTGCTTTCCAGCCCTGCTTACGGCAGCCTATGACCAGCTCTTTGTACTTGGTCATGTTCCTCTCATGGGCCTCCTCCAGACGGTCCTCCCTTGGCACTGTCAGTTCCAACAAGACAATATTTTTGGTTGCCTCTGAGACCAGGGTGATGTCTGGCCTCAGGGTGGTCGTAGCAATGTGCTGTGGGAACTTCAGCTGTTTCACCAGGTCTATGGAAAGCTGCCAGTCCTGCGCAGTCGCCAGGATTCCTGACTGATTCCTGGCTGCTTTGGTTCTTGGCAGCTGCACTCCGGCCTTCACGAAGGTGATCATCTGGGTGGTGGGCCGTGCTCATCTGCAGCTGCTGATTCCCATGCTGATGGCTTCTGCAATGGGTTTAAGAACCTGGTTGTGACGCCAGGTGTACCGGCCCTGCCCAAGAGCCTTTGGGCAGCAGCTCAATATGTGTTCCAACGTCCCCTTGCCTGAGCATTGCAAATTGCTGTTAGGCTTATTTTCATGAAATTTAAAATGACAGCATTGTGATAAAAAACTAATGGTTCATTAAACTAAAATATGCAAATCCACACAATAATTATACAACAGAATGAGTAATCAGATTAATTAATTCCAGTAGTTGTAAGATATTCATAGTATAGTTACCTCTGAAACATGGTCAATGGAACATACATTAATAAGAGCAATAAATGCCAGCTACCTATCATCTTAATGGAATAATTGTGTTTCTTTTCCAGCTTCAGTGAGAGGTGTGCCTGGTTGTCAAGACAACTTTAATGCCAACCCTAATTGCCCAAGAACAGATGGTCTGCCTTCTCAAACCCTGCTGTCCATGATACGCCATAAAGAAATTAGAAAGGGACTACCAGAAATTTACTCAGTGACAATGAAGTGATAATGGAATGGAACTTTCAAGTAGCGATATTGTTCACATCTATACTCTGTGCTTGTCCTCCTAGGAAGATGACATGACAAATTTGAGAGGGCATACATGTTAGGGAGTATTCAGGAGTTATATTGAAAGCCGGCAGTAGTGCAATCGAGAAACATAGAAATTAGGTGCAGGAGTAGGCCATTCAGCCCTTCGAGCCTGCACCGCCATTCAATATGATCATGGCTGATCATCCAACTCAGGCGTCAAAATCTATTCAAATGTAACTACAAGCAGCAATTAGTTCTGAAATTAAATAGACAGCCTTGTAGTAACAGTACTGTCTACAGAGCCCAGCCTACTGCCCACAACAAGAGGCTGCACAAGAGATTGCAAGCTGACATGACCATGAGACATTTAGGTATGCATCAACTAAATGTTTGACATTGGGGGTATGTTAATTGGCCTACCTCAAACCAAGCATAACACCATGTATTCCCTCTGCAAATGACTATAAACCTATTAACCGTGGCTCAGACAGAAAACTGTCTTGCCCACTGCATATAATTTCTACCACAGAATATTGAATAGAGCTGACCATGCAGCAGCTTGTGAATCCCACTCCAAAATCAACTTTATTCTGAGGGATTCTCATGCAGATACATTGAACAATCAAGTTTGCCAGGAAGTTTGGAAACAAATAACTGCACTTGCTGGTTGATAGACGATGGTAAAAAAGTGTGGGAGTGCTCAATGTCAAGCACAGCGGGTCTTCCCTGGAGAACATGGATAGCCGACGTTTCAGGTTGGGATCCTTCTTCAGACTGATTGTCAGGGGGCAAAGAAAGCAGGAAGAGAGGAGAGAAAGGACAAAGCCTGGCAGGAACTAGGTTGATACAAGTAAGGAGGGATTTTTGACTGCTAGAAGATTGGTCAAAGGCCAGTGATGAAAACACAGAAGGTGTGAGATAAAAGGATTGAAGAGTTGCAAATTGTGAAGATAGAAGAAAATCCCTGGGGGGGGAAGGGGGGCTTGGGTGGGAGGGGATGAGTGAACCAAAGAGTTCTGGAGGCAGCTGGCTCTGTGGAAGTCGGAAAGGGGGGGATGGGAAGATGTGACTAGAGGTGGGGTGAAAAGTGAGGACCAAGCAGCTGCAGATGAGCATGGCCCACCACCCAGAACCAAGGGAGCATGAGTAGAACTACAGGACACAGGGGAGACATGGGCGAGGGATCCATCTATGACAGCAGGGTGGAAGACCATGTTCAAGAGTCAAGAATCAATTGTGTTTTATTGTCATATGTACCAAAACGGAACAATGAAATTCTTACTTCCAGCAAATATGAATAATCTAGGCTTTGGGGTGATGGTCAAGGGGTAGGTATAAGGAGCTATAAGGGTGTCAAAGAGCTGGCTCACCAACTGAGTTCCTCTAACATGTGTAGGAAGGAACTGCAGATGCTCGTTTAAACCGAAGATGGACACAAAATGCTGGAGTAACTTAGTGGGACAGGCATCATCTCTGGAGAGAAGGAAGGGGTGACGTTTTGGGACGAGATCCTTCTTCAGACTTCTGAAGATGGGTCTCAAAACCGAAATGTCACCTCTTCCTTCTCTCCAGAGATGCTGCCTGTCCCACTTAGTTGCTCCAGCATTTTGTGTCTATCTTGAGTTCCTCTTGAGTTTGTTTTTGCCCCATTTTACATCTCACCCAATTTCAATAGAAACCACTGTTGCGTAGGGTGCAGAATGAAAATGTAAATTAAATTAAACCCAGACCTCAGTCCTATTCCTGCCATCGGGATTACTTTAACATTGATGTTTGCTTATGAAACAGTCTTGATTAAAATGAAATACCATTTTCTATTTCCAACGTTACCATCTTACATTTTCCAGCATTATTCAACATTAAATCCGTGCATTTTTAATCCATTCATCAAACTAGTTCAACCAAAAAAAGACATAGGATTTTGTTAAACTTCTTAATTAGTGATATATAAGACTGACATCCTTGAACAATGAAAATTCAATTGAAATCTATACTGCCATAGAAATGTGTTTATTTCCACTGTACAAAGAGGGAACCAGTGGCAGTGTGCTTTGATATGTCAAGCATTTCCTTGCACATATGCCAAAAAGAGCAGTACATTGTCTGAAATTGTTTTCTCCAGGGAGCTGCAAGCTTTCTCGTCATAAGGATACACCGTTAATTTAACATTCTTGAACAGTTTGTTATATGAGCATATCTTGTGGTGTTTTGATTAATACGATTGAGGTTAACATTTTAAAAAAGAAACTTTTGTTGACTTATTATCTGCAATTTTGTCTGATTCATTGATATTGGACACAGTCCCCAGGAGGAATGAAGCAGACATCTGCTTCAGACTAGAGTATTTAGAAGCACCCTGGCCCCCTTCCTGAAAGGGAAGAGGTCAGCCTTGAGTGGAGAGGGCTGCCTAGAAAATCAGCTAAGCATAACAAACCCTCATTTATCTTATGTTTATTTCAGAATGCAGCAGGGAGTGTGATAGTCATCTTTCATTTCACTCTGTGAGGCAGAAAACAGACAAAAAAGCACAACAAACAGTGAGAACCACTAAGCTTAAAAAGTTGACTCGCTCATAGGTTGCAAATTTGAATGGTATACATTAATTCCTTTCTGTTAAAAAATATGAACACTAATTTGAAAATATGCCATTTCATGCTTAGTATCTGAAAGAGGGAAATTGACCGTTGTACACCAACCACTTAATGTAGATTCCACGTTTTCTGTTTTCTTTCAATCACATCTGATGGTTCATTATGAACTAACTGCACATTTATTCAAGTCTAACAACTACTAATTGAACACTGAAATCCTGAAATGTTAAAATATTTTTGCATTTATTATTTTGTCCAGCTTGTTTACTCCAGAAATAATCATCAGTGATTTAAGTAACATACAGCATAAGAACAAAAAAAACTTGTTGAAGAATTCTGGCTGTGATATTTGGAAAGCATCAACTAATAATTCTTCCTGAAAATTCATCGAAAAACGTTTAAGTTAAGCTTAAATATAAATAGAGCTTAATCAATTGTTACAAAGTACGAGTTTCCTAGGTAATAAATCCAGACAAAGTTTAAAAGAAGTTGACCACAAAAGTAACCAGACTGAATTACTGAGACCCCTGTATGACATAAACATTCAGAGGTAAGTTAGTTTTTACTGGACATTGTCCAAATAATTTTCGTAAATTGTAGAGGCTGACATAAGGATCTTGCTCTTTCTGTGTTCTCTGCAAACAGATACACAATCAGATCTGGAAAACAGCTGCCGTTGTCTGATGGCTCGGATATTAATGGTTAACTGAATGGTTTGTGAGCAACCTTGATGTTCTGAGGTTATTACCTCTGCCTGGTTTATGGCTCTATGCCAAATGCCAAATATTGGACATGGAAATAAGTATCACACTGTGAAATTTAAGATTCAGCAGTGTGTAGGAAGATCAGAATGGCACGAAGTGGGTGGAGCAAAAAAGCAAAGCTTGAGTCAATATCTGTTGATATGGTGACATTAGTAGTTTTATATAATGAGAGCATTCTATTACGTCTCTGTACTAAAAATAGCCTGACAATTAACAAAATATCTGTTGTATCGATGATGTTTGTGGGGGTTGGCGCTCATACGAACAATATATTGAAATAATCATAATGGAATTGATTTAAGTATTTTCTTTACAATCTGGTTTGCTGATTTTTTTTGGAAAGGTTATTAGGTTTTGCAATGCTCTCTGTTATTTAACAGAATTACATTCTTTATGTTAATGGTGAAACATATCAGTACTTCTCATATTTGATTTCTCAGAAACATGACTACAAAACAGAATGTAAGGATTTCATCAATACTGTTTGATACTTGAGACGTTGCCATGAAAAACATGGGAATGTACAAAGCAAGAAGTAAGCTGTTTCAGAAAACACAGAGTGTATCATGTATCAAAGTGCATACGTTATCTTATTCCACTTTTGGCATAATAGCCAACAAATAAAACTTTACCTTGCCTGCAGAATCACATTTGATATGAAATTGCTACTTTACATTCTACTGTCAGACCTGGTATGCACGCTGGCCTTCAATGATTTTGCATCAACAAATCCATTGAAGGAGATAGTCCTTTTCCAATTAATATTATCCTTGAATGAGTTTTTAAAACGCCACATTCTTTCTTTTTGTGTTGTGTTTTACTTTTCTAATCACCCACATGTTGCTAATGGTTTTTACCACAGATATGTGGTCTGTGTGCAAGTCTTTGTGTGTGGGTTGAGGTGGAGCAGAATAATCTTCCTGAATGTAAATGAAATGTCCTTCTGCATCTACATGTATGTACAAGGAAAACATGAACTTTTTCAAAATGTCAGTCTGCAGTATTTCCTTCAGATTTAACAAAATTGGACTTACCATGCAACAGATTTTGCCATGAAAAATAAACTACATTGAATACTCAGCATGGATTTAAATTTTTTTGCAATCAATAACAAACAGGATATCCAGTTTCAATCAATCTGTGGCCATGAAGCTCTTTTCTCAGCAGCTCCTTTCTCTTTCGTTTTAGATAAACATGGAACTTGAGCTTAGATTCCCAGGGCATGTGATGCAGTTTGGGTACTTTAATCACAATGAGACTCAGACTGTATAAACTCTGCAGACAGTTAGGTCCCTGTTCCTTGCCATTAGATGAGAGGCAACAATAACAATGGGATAATTCTCTTGATCGTGTAGCAAGCTGCAGTGGCCACTTTCATTAGTTGCACTTCCCTGCTTGGTCAGTGTACCAGACGTACAGACATGCCCAAGAGACCTCTCGGAGATACTGTCATTCTCTGTTAATGTTTTAGTGACATGCAACAAATGAATATATTATACATTCTCAGCAGGCCTTAAACTAATTTCTAGAGTTTACGTATGTAGCTGCCTAAGTAGATATAAGATGTAATTAGTTACAAAAATGGTGGAGGATTCAGTTTCCACCTTAATGGTGAAACAGATCCTTGTGTGTTGAGTGTAGGGTGTGCGCTGCACCATGAAGCTTCTCATTAAGCCGCAGCTCCTTTTTGGCTTTAGCTACGTCATCTTCATATCAGTTAATATCGTATTGATTTATTGCTGTGCAATAGCTAAATAAATCACGAAAACATTAAATTGCATAACATACTTTGACAAGTACTCACACTGTCTCCAGCTCGAGTGAGTGAGTGGGAGGGATGGAATGGGGGAGGGGTTGTCAAATGGCTTGAAGATGGCCAAAAAGAACCAAATAAACCTGTCTGCAAAATGTATTCATGTGGCAGCTTCATTAGATATCAAAAACATCCAAAAACAACATAAGAATCTGAAGGCTTCATGAAGACATAATTAATACTCTCTTGACCAAATAGCAGGATTTAGGAGCCAATGTTCATATAGAAATTGATTTTTCACAGTCAGAATAAATTATTTACAAGGAAAGGCAAGTTTACAAGTAAGTGACTTCCACCCATCTGAACTTGACCTAAGCAATTTTGCTGTCAGCTAATGTCCGGATACACTTCAGAGCAAAATCATTATTTAATGCTATGCATATGGGCTTTGGGCATCACTAATTTAATAGTAAGTAATATATTTTGACAGTTTCAAAGCAGTGGGATAAAAGAAAAAGAAATTATTCAAACTATGCTGAAAGGAAGTTGAGCACATATTAAACGTGGAAAAAGAAAATGCAGGGAAGTTCATGCCTGTCTGAGGTTGTACTTCCGGTGGTGCTGGTGCCAGCTGCCTCCACCTTCAGCCTTCAATCTTTTTGTTTTTTTGTTTTTTTTGTTATGTTGAAGTGCGTTTTTTATATATTTTTTAATGTTTTAATGTGGGGAAAGAGGGTACGGTAAGGGGGATACCGTCCTTCAGTCACTTCCTGGAGAGGACGCGACTATTATTCGAGTCGCGTCCTCGCCCCCCCCCAGCGGCCTACCTACTGGATTGGTGCGGCCTTTCCTGCCTGGACCGACCAGAGCTCCAGCAGCGGCGGGACAGCGCTGATACATCGCGGGGCTGGCGATGCCTTACCGGGGATCGCCGTCTGGAGCCCGGAGTGCTGGGCCTGCGGCACCGACATCCTGGAGCTGTGGTTCGCGGAGCTCCCAACGCGGGCGGCGCTGACAAACATCGTGGGGTCCTGCGACTCTGCCCGGCTCGGCCTGCGGACTCGGGAGCTGCGGACTCCGGTGGGAGGCGGCTGATTGGGAGGTCCGGGCCGCTGAGGAGGATTTTCACCGACGGGGTTCGGGGTTCGGCGTCGGCGTTCCATCAGCCCGGCGAGAGGGCCTGAGCATCGGGCCGCCCGGGGTGGCGACTGCGGGTGCTCGGAAGGCCCCGACCATGGGTGAACATCTGGGAAGATCGGAGGGGAGGCTGGCTGGACTATGGTGCCTTCCTCACCTTGGTGCCACTGTGTTATGTCGTGTCGTGGACTTTCTGTGTTTGTGCTTTTTTTAAATTCTATTTTATTTTTAATATGTTTTATTATTTATTATTTATTTATTTTTATGATACTGACTGTAAAGGGAAATTCATTTCGTTGTCTCTAATTGAGAAAATGACAATAAATTTGAATACAATAAAATACAATACTGTCTGAGGTTAGAGAGCATTTCTTCGTATCTGCTTAATTACAGCCTCTGCCCATGAACTTTGTTATATCTAATCCTGAAATCATTTTTGACCAAGGTAGATATGCTTTCTCCACTGGTGCAAAGGTATTTTATTGTCACATGTACCTAGTTACAGTGAAATTCTTTTATTTTTGCATACAATTCAGTATAGTCTTACTATACATAAGCACAATTATATGTAAATACAAGAATTGTACACTGTAGCAGTACACAAGAGTCACTCTGTTTCCAGTGCGATCTTGTATTCTTCAAGTTTCAAAATTTGCAAAAGTGTAGAGTGCTTACTTGGACTTAAAGGCACCTGTTGAGGGGTTAGAGTTGCAGGAATCAGCCTGGCCTGGCAATGATGTCAGCATCCTCCACCGTCGCTCCGTGTAGCTGCTACAGGCCGCGCCTGATCCATGCGCTTGGCCTCTGAGGAGCCTCCAATGGCACCTGATCCAAGTGATCCCCTGGCTGCTGCAGGGCCTCCACCAGTCAACTCCGTCGACGCATCAACCCACGAAATCACCGTCCGCTCCTTCTCACAGCTACCACTCAGTCTCTGTCCGCCGGGTGCTTCCCACAACCGACCTCTGAACCCCATAGCATCTCCGAGGGAGCGGGAGTAGAGCCCACTGCCCACTCACCAGCACCAATCCCTTCCTCCATCCACCACCACTGCCAGAATCAATGTATTCATGTCGTTTACAGAAAAGGTAACTCCTTAACTATGTACTGGCTGAATGGACGAAATACACTGAAAGAAAAAGAAAACAATAAAGTTTAGTTTAGTTTAATTTAGTTTAGTTTGGTTTAGTTTAGCTTGGTTTAGTTTAGTTTAGTTCATTATTGTCATGTGTACCAAGGTACAGTGAAAGGCTTTTTTGTTTGTATCCAGTTAGCAAAAAGACTATTCATGATTATAATTAAGCCATCCACATTGTACAGATACAAGATAAAGAGTATATTATTTGGTGAAGAATTTGGTGATAAAGTCCGATTAAAAATAGTTCAAAGTTCTCCAGTGAAGTAGATGGGAAGTTAGAACCAGACTCTCACTGGTAAGAGGACAGTTCAGTTGCTTGATAAAAACTGGGAAGAAACTATCCCTGAATCTGCAGGTGTGCATTTTCAAACCTCCGTACTTGTTGCCATATTGGAGAGTGTAGAAGACAGAGTGACGAGAATGACTGGTCCTTGCTTATGCATGTGGCTTTGCGTGAAGTATAAATGGAGTCCATGGAAGGGAGGTTGATTTGGGTGATGGTCCGGGCTATGCCCACAAATCTCTGCAATTTTCGTGGTCTTGGATGGAGCTGTTCCCAAACCATGCTGCGACACATCGTGATAAAATGCTTTCTATGGCGCATCAGTAGAAGTTGGTGAGGGCTTTTGGGACATGCCAAACATCCTTAGCCTTCTAAGGAAGTAGAGGCGTTGGTGCGCTTTCTTGGCCATTGCTTTGATGTGACAGGTCCAAGACAAATTGCTGGTGATATTTATTCCTAAGGAAGCTTTTGACCATCACTACTTCTGAGCCATCAATGTGTGTGTTTTGCTTCGCTTCCTGAAGTCAATCACAATTTTGTTTGCCATCATTGAGGGAGAGGTTTTTTTGGCACCAGGTTATGAGGTTCGCCATCTCCTTGAGGGAGTACAGGGAAGGTTCACCAGACTGATTCCTGGGATGGCAGGACTTTCATATGAAGAAAGACTGAACAGACTCAGCTTGTACTCGCTAGAATTTAGAAGATTGAGGGGGGATTTTATAGAAACGTACAAAATTCTTAAGGGGTTTGACAGGCGAGATGCAGGAAGATTGTTCCCGATGTTGGGGAAGTCCAGAACATGGGGTCACAGTTTAAGGATAAGGGGGAAGTCTTTTAGGATCGAGATGAGAAAAACATTTTTCATGCAGAGAGTGGTGAATCTGTGGAATTCTCTGCCACAGAAGGTAGTTGAGGCCAGTTCATTGGCTATATTTAAGAGAAAGTTAGATGTGGCCCTTGTGGCTAAAGGGATCAGGGGGTATGGAGAGAAGGCAGGTACTGGATACTGAGTTGGATGATAAGCTATGATCATATTGAGTGGTGGTGCAGGATCGAAGGGCTGAATGGCCTACTCCTGCACATATTTTCTTTGTTTCTATGTTTCCTGCACTTCTACTCGTCATTATTTGATATCTGGCTGGCTGGATATAATTTTTAACCTCAACAAACTTGTATATTGAGTGGGATTGGTATTTGGCTGCACAGTCATGAGTATATGAGTATCATGAGCATACTCCAATCCCCATGAAGTGCTTCGAAAGGCTGGTCCTCTCCCATATTAAATCCAGCATCCCTGCCTCACTGGACTCCCATCAATTTGCATACAGGGCAAATAGATCGACAGAGGATGCCATCTCTCTGGCCCTTCACACTGTCCTGACTCACCTGGACAGACAGGGCACGTATGTGAGGATGCTCTTCATTGACTATAGCTCTGCATTCAATACGGTCATCCCCACCAAGCTCACCACCAAACTCCACCAGCTAGGCCTCAGCTTGGATCCTGAACTTTCTCACGGAGCGACCGCAGGCAGTGAGACTGGGCCCGCACCTGTCCTCCACCATCACCCTGAGCACCGGCACACCACAGGGTTGTGTACTAAGCCCCATGCTCTACTCCCTCTTCACTCACGACTGTGTCCCTGCATTCGACACCAACACCATCGTGAAGTTTGCAGACGACACAACAGTGATTGGGCTGATCACCAACGGTGATGAAACAAAATACAGAGCGGAGGTGCAGAACCTGGCGGACTGGTGCGCCAATAACAACTTGGCACTAAACACCTCCAAGACCAAGGAGCTGATCATTGACTTCAGGAGGTCCCATTCTGGAGAATACGACCCAATCTCCATTTATGGGGAAAGTGTGCAGAGAGTGTCCAGCTTTAAGTTTCTGGGCACTCACATTTCAGAAGACCTCACATGGTCCACAAACACCGCCGCGCTGGTCAAGAAGGCACAGCAACGACTGTTCTTCCTGAGGACATTAAAAAAGACTGGTCTGCCCCAACAGCTGCTGACAACGTTCTACCGCTGCACCAGAGAGCATACTAACGTATGGCATCTCTGTGTGGTATCTCAGCTGCACGGAGGCGGAGAGGACAGCTCTTCAGCGCGTCGTCAACAGAGCGCAGAGGATCATCGGGACAGAGCTACCAGCCTTGGAGGGCATCTACCACACGCGGTGCCTCAGGAAGGCCCTCAGCATCCATAAGGACTCATCACACCCCTGCCACGGTCTGTTTCAACTTCTTCCCTCCGGCAGACGTTACAAGGCCTTCTACGCCCGAACCTCCAGACTCAGGAACAGTTTCATCCCAAGAGCTATAGCGGCTCTGAACCGGCCCTAATGAGTGCCCCCCACCCACCCCCTTTGGACAGTCTCCCTCAGATGGTCACGTCAATCAATTCAACTTGCTTATTTATGTATTGTATTTATTTACCTTTCTTGGACATCAGTGGAGCTGCACACTAAATCTCGTTGCACTGACGTGCAATGACAATAAAAGATATATTATTATTATTATTATATAAGGAGTAGAGTAAGGAGCTGAGAACGCATTCTTGCATGGTACCAACGTTGAGATTGATTCAACACACAGGATGATTTGTCACCTATCTTCATAGATTGTGGTCTGCTTGTCAGGAAGTGGAGAACCATCAACTGTTTCCACCCAACACTACCTAGTGTGAATCCATTTATGGAGACATACACAGTATTTGCTTTCTTCATGTCCTATTAGAATTTTAGAAAATAGGGATTTAGAATTTTCAGTCAATGGAAACACCTTCAAATGTAGAGTAATTCTATGATATTGATATTCTATGACATTCTACAGAGGGATACAATATATATACATACATTCCCTACCATTCACTGTGTAGGTCCTGCCCAGGTTAGACTTCCCAAAATGCAACACCTCACATTTCTCTTTATCAAATTCCATTAGCCATTCCTCAGTTGATCAAGATCCTGCTGAACATTTTCACAACCATCCCCACTATCTGCAAAACCACCCACTTTTGTATCATCGTGTGCTGGTTCTATGCATTGCTCTACACTGGGCTCTGGGAGGAAAACAAATGCGCACTGTGCAACAAATAATTCTGTCATAAAATTTGTTTGAAGTTCAACCATTCATAAATATTAATCCAGTTAACTTCTGAGCATACCTCAAGGGGGTGCTGTGTGTCTAGATGGTGAAAAATAGCCTTCTGCTATGGGACTTAAAGATCAAATCAAATTGCATTTCCCAACATCTTTTCAGATACTTTTCCTATAAATCGACACAGAGGGATACAATATATATATATATGTTAAAAAAACTGTTTTAAATTATGGGACATAGCTATAAAATCCTCATAGTTAAATAATAGCTTTAATCCTTATTTGGATTTGACTGAAGAAATATTGGTTTATTCAAAACACTTTTTTATATTAGATGAACTAAAATGGATCTTATTTTAGGCAACTACTCACACACAGTGGTCACTGTTCACAGTCATGTAATACCATGTACCATTTGATTAAACCCTGAAGTTAAAACCTGTCCATTTTTTAAAAATAACGCATTATTTTTAGGATTTATATTACAAATGCAAAAATAAAAATTCATTTATGTTTGAAATCAGGAAATTATTCATATGTTTCTTTTGCAATAATTATCAGACTGTAGCTTTTCCTTTGTTAGTACTTGTTCATTTACAGCTTGATTACAATATTAGACCTGAACTTTCCAAAGTTTCATCCTCTTCCATGGTCTACTTTCATCCATATTGTTTGCATTTGACTTTAAAACAAGCATTTAAACTCCTAAATAGCCTCTCCATGACCTGGAGTCCACCACACCACTGATCACAGTTCTTCTATTCATGGAGGCTGCCTGGTCATTTATGGGAGATGGACATTGAAAACAAAGCCTGCATCACAGTTGCATTAATGCGAGTACTTTAGCACAGCAATTTACATATTTAATTGATTTTGAATCAATTTAGATCACCATATTTTGTAGATTTCACAAACACCTTTGGGCTGAATTTACTTGTCTATGCTTTTGTGAAAGGTACTGTACTTCTAAAATCCTAATAAGTGAGATATTCCAGGTGATGCAGTGATGATATGGGACCGCGCCCGTGTTAAAGTAGGCTGTGGGCCGGCGGTCGGAGCTCTTCTCCTCCAGGGTCCCCAACAAGGGATCCAAGGCTCTGGACGCCATACCAGCCGGCAGCACCTCAGTCCGCGGCTTCTGGATGATGTAGGCCGCGGGCCGGCGGTCGGAGCTCCTCTCCAGGGAAAATTTCAGTATTTTTTCTTTTATAATTATAATAATATATTCTAATATGAAATTTTAGTAATTTGAGTTTTACCATGTGCATTCTCTCTCAGAATTCTTGATTTACTATTTTTCTAGCATGCTCAAGTATACTCCCCCACTACAAGTACAGCCATGATGCAGTTGAATGATTGAACAGTCTCAAAACATGGAGTAGCTGACTCTGGCTCTTATATACCTGTGTAGAGATCTGTGGTTCTCAAGATTCTGATATATTATTTAAAATATTCATTTTACACCTTTCTGACTTTCAGGCTGATTGTATTTCCTATGTTTATCTAGAATTAAGCCTTTGGTTTAGAACTAATATTTGTTCAGAGTCTCTGAGTCATACAGCACAAAAATATACCTTTTGACCCATCACGTTTGCTCTGACCATCACGTGTCCACCTGAACTAATTCCATTATTCCAGCACTTGGTCCCTAGCCTTCTATCCTGTGGAAATACAAATACATATTTAGAGACTTTCTAATTATTGTTAGAATATTTGTCTCCGCCATCTACTCAAGCAGGACATTCAGATTCAAACCATCCTCCGAATGAAAAATAATTCTTCCTCATATGTCTTCTAAGCTTCTTATTCTTTTCTGTAAATTGATGCTTTCCAGCATTTACAGTAGACATCTTTTTCTACAGGGCAATTCCCACCTTTTACGCTGAATATATTTTCGTAATCTGTTGGGTCCCCTCAATCTCCTCCATTCCTAGTTGCACAACCTAGCTAATCTAGTCTCTCCATGGAGCTGAAGCATTCCATCGCAAGCAACATCCTGTTGAATCACCTTTCCAATGTGACCACATTCTTCCTATAGTGCGCCAAGCAGAACGTCAATTAGATGTCAGCAACAGCTGTAGAGGAAGTAACTGCAGGTGCTGGCTTAAACTGAAGGTAGACACGAAATGTTGGAGCAACTCAGTGGGACAGGCAGCATCTCAAACATCACCCATTCCTTCTATCCAGAGATGTTGCCTGTCCCGCTGAGTTACTCCAGCATTTTGTGTATATCCCATATGTCTTCAACACCTTAACTACCTGCATTGTCACCTTTAGGGATATTTTGGAATTTTACACTACAAGCACTCTGATTCTGAATATTCCCTGGGGCCTAGCCCATTCACCATGTACTTTTGCCATTTTTGGTCCTCTCAAAATGCCCTCATATTTATCGGGATTAAATTCAATTTGGCATTGGCATACAAAAAATAATAATTGTTTTATGAATATGGTGACATAGGGATTACAGATTTGAGTCATTCCTAGAATAATATTTTGGAATTGATACAATTGGACACCAACAACTATCTTCGTCACTGTTGAGTATGATTCCACCCAAGTGTTTTCCTATGATTCCAGCACTCAGCAGGATGTCTACATGAATATTCCTCCTAGCAATTTTACTAAAGCCGAGCACTTTGCCCTTGCATGATTCTCCACCATTGTTGGAGAAGGAATTGCTCATTAGCCATTTAATTGTTTGAGTTTGAGTTTAGTTTATTGTCATGTGTACCGAGGTTCAGTGAGAAGCTTTTGTTGCGTGTGAACCAGTCAACGGAAAGACAATACATGAGTACAACCCAACCATCCACAGTGTACAAATACATAAAAAAGGGAATAACGTTTTGTGCAGGATAAAGTCCAGTAAAGTCCGATCATCCATTTCCAAAATGTTCACCACCATTCATGGGTTTGGTGACGGGATTGCAGAACTGTGATCTGATGAATCAATTGTGAGATATCTGGGCTCTATTGCACACTGCTTCTTCTGTCTATTGTGCCTTCAGTTCTGTGCTGTGTTTCATCTTTAAATGCACCCGATGCTGCTCCTGATTGATGGTAATGGGAATATAATGAGAAATATGTCTGGCTGCAAGGTTGAGTCAAGTCAAGTCAAGTCAAGTCAAGTTTATTCGTCACATACACATACGAGATGTGCAGTGAAATGAAAAGTGGCAATGCTCACGGACTTTATGCAAAAAGACAAACAAACAAACAACCAAACAACTACAAACAGAATGTAACAGGTTATGGACTGTGATAGGTTGCAGTTATGGTGCTGCTGGTGAACAAACTCTTGTGGATATCCAGCTTTCAGCTGTTGCATTTGCTCTGAATTTATTCTATTTTCCAGGATGGTAAAATCAAATATGAAGACGTAACTTTAAGGTGAGAGGGGCAAAGTTCAAAGTGCTAATCCGGGCTAAAATGGAGAGGCTAGGACTTCAAAATTGAGTAAAGTTTCAGGGTTGTTGGGAGATTTGGTCAATTTGGAATTGTTCTCTGCCGAGCTGGGACAAGCTGCGGAGTGGTGCCAGTGTGTCTGAAGCTTAAATACAATTTGCAAGCAAAGAATGGGAATATCTGCAAACCCTGTCAATTTGGTGCAAAATGCATAGAAGGGATTGAATGGCTGCAAACCAGACATACACCTTGTAAATAGTTGTAAATAATGCTGCAGAGTTTGACTTTTCCAAGTGTTGATTGGATGAGGTGTTGAGCCTTGTCTGGGTTTTCTGTAAATCAGGGTAAATGGTTCTTAGTTGGCTTCCTCTCGAAGTCCGTTTTGAATACAACGTATTGAGCTGTTGTATCATTGGGTTAGGGGAATGCCTGTTATGTATGGGGTTAATCGATGTCTGTAATTGGGTTATGAAGAGACCACCCCCATGTGGTTCGGCCCCTCTAGGTCCCGGGACATATAAAAGTCCGCTACCACGAGGCTCAGCATCAATCTTCTGGGAGAACGCTTGTGACTGCATGAAATTCTGGAGTGTCTCTGTCTGAGCGAGGCCTAGAGGATCATGGGATATGGGGAGAAGGCAGGTACGGGATACTGATTGGGGATGGTCAGCCATGATCATATTGAATGGTGGTGCTGGCTCGAAGGGCCGAATGGCCTACTGCACCTATTGTCTATTGTCTATTGACATTTAAGAGACTTTTGGTTAAGCATATGGTGATACAGAGAGTGTAGTAATATGGATTTTGAGCAGGCAGATAAAAGTTGGTCTTGGTATTAGGTTCAGCACAAATATTGTGGACCAAAAGGCATGTTTTTGTGCCCCATTGTTTTATATGCTACGTTCTCACATCATGCTATTGCAACACAGAGAAGGGATCTTCAGAGTGAAATCAGGATTCTGACTCCACAAGGACCTTACCATTACAACAATGCCTCCTTAATTGACAGATTGGTGATGATGGTATCAAGAGGTTTTTCTTTTTACATATTTGTTCTTAGATCAATGGCCACAAACCCAACCTGGGACTTCAGACTTTCAGTTTTTGGCCATTGGATTCAGTGGTGGTCATCCCTCTTCAGACTCCAATCAGTACTCTTTCTGCCCTTAGAACATATTGAAACATGTATGGAATAGGTACTTGTTTAAGAAAGAACTGCAGATGCTGGAAAAATCAAAGGTAGACATAAATGCTGGAGAAACTCAGCGGGTGAGGCAGCATTTTCCGTATCTTCCTTTCTTCTTCCCGCCCCCCCCCGCCCCCCCACCCCCATCCCCACATCAGTCTGAAAAAGGGTCTCGACCCATAACGTCACCTATTCCTTCGTTCCATAGATGCTGCCTCATCCGCTGAGTTTCTCCAGCATTTTTGACCACCTTGGAATAGGTACTTTATGAGTTGTGGAAGGGCATCAAGTTGCAATCAGGAGGAGGTTTCCTTGGGTCTGCTTGACCTGATGTTACAACAGTTTTTGAAGTGTTCAATGTTGAGGGGCCATTCCCTTTGATGCCCTACACAGTGCTACCCTTCATTAAGTCCATTAAATGGGTGGGATGGGAAGTACCCATCGATGGTGATAGAGAAATCTTTGTTATTAGATTGAAGATGCAATATAATCTATAAGATATATAGTCTATAAGATAATTCTTCCAGTTTATGAACAAGATGTTTATTTGGAAGATATTTCAGGGCTGAACAAGAGGGGTGTCCTCTTACCAGTCATGGATAATCATGGAGCAAATCAACTCCTACCTCGACAAAAACCTGGACCCTCTGCAGTTCGCTTACTGCCACAACAGATCAATGGTGGATGCGATCTTGCTGGCCCTCCACTCCGCTCTGGACCACTTAGACAACAAAAACTCATATTTCAGGCTGTTATTCATCGATTACAGCTTGGCATTTAACACAATCTGCGCATCCCTCTGCAATTGGATCCTCGACTTCCTCATTCACAGACCACATTCTGTTCGTATTGGTGGCAATGTGTCAACCTCGATAACAATCAGCATGGGAGCACCTCAAGGCTACGTGCTCAGCCCCCTGCTGTACTCACTCTATACACATGACTGCGTAGCCGGTCACAGTTCGAACTCCATCATCATGTTCGCTGACGAAACCACTGTTGTGGGACGTATCACTGATGGGGATGAGTCAGAATATAGAAGAGAGATTGAGCAACTGTCCATATGGTGCCAGCACAATAACCTGGCCCTCAACACCAGCAAAACCAAGGAACTGATTGTGGACATTGGAAGGAGTAGGATGGGGACCCACAGCCCCATTTATATCAATGGTTGAAAGGGTCAAGAGCTTCAAATTCCTGGGCGTGCACATCTCTGAAGATCTTTCCTGGTCCGAGAACACTAATGCAATTATCAAGAAAGCTCATCAGCGCCTCTAATTCCTGAGAAGATTACGGAGAGTCGGTTTATCAAGGAGGACTCTCTCTAACTTCAACAGGTGCACAGTAGAGAGCAGGCTGACCGGTTGCATCGTGGCTTGGTTCGGCAACCTGAGCGCCCTGGAGAGGAAAAGACTACAAAATGTAGAAAACACTGCCCAGTCATCGGCTCTGACCTTCCTTCCATCGAGGGGATTTATCGCAGCCGCTGCCTCAAAAAGGCTGGCAGTATCATCAAAGACCCACAACATCCTGGCCACACACTCATCTCCCTGCTACCTTCAGGTAGACGGTACAGGAGCCTGAAGACTGCAACAACCAGGTTCAGGAATAGCTACTTCCCCACAGCCATCAGGCTATTAAACCTGGCTCGGCCAAACAATTATTAATAACCAATTATCTGTTATTTGCACTTTATCAGTTTATTTATTCATGTGTGTATATATTTATATAATGGTATATGGACACACTGATCTGTTTTGTAGTAAATGCCACTATGTTCTGTGTGCTGAAGCAAAGCAAGAATTTCATTGTCCTATCTGGGACACATGACAATAAACTCAATTGAACTTGAACAAACAGTTTAATTGTTGTGGCTATTGTTGCCTATTTGATAACATTTTGGAAATGATGATACTAATTCAAAGTCAAACACATTGTCATGGGTCTGAAGCCATATTTCTAATGTATCAGGTAAACATGACATATCTTGCCCATGACTGCGTCTTGTCCAGAGTAGGTGAATCGAGGACCATAGGTTTAACGTGAAGGGGAAAAGAGTTAATAGGAATCTGAGGGTTAACTTTTTCACACAAAGAGTGATGGATGTATGAACAAGCTACCAGATGAGGTAGTTGAGGCGAATGTTTAAGAAGCAGTTAGACAAGTATATTGCTAGGACAGGTTTGGTGTGATATGGACCAAATGCTGGCAGGTGGGACTAGTGTAGCTGGGAAATGATGGCCGGTGTGGGCAAGTTTCCACACTGTATGACTCTATGACTATGACATGTGAGGTGTTGCAGCGATTGTTACTGGGTCCCTTGTTGTTTGGCATATATGTTAACGATTTGGATGAGAATGTTTGGAAAGTTTGCAGATGTGAAGAAGGTTGTCTTAAATTACACTAGATTAACTGAGAAAGTGGGCAGATAGCATTTAACTCAGATGTGTGAAATAATATGTTTTGGATGATCACCAGGATATGACTCACATATGTCCCCACGGGAGTATTGTAGAACAGAGAGACCTAAGGGTACAAATGGATAGGTCCTTTAATGTGGCAACATATTAGACAAGATGGTGAAAATGGCATTTGGTATACTGTGCTACATCAAACGGGACACTTTATAAAATAATTGGGATGTCATGTTACAGCTGCACAGTACATTGGTGAAACCACACCTAGATTATTGTGAGCATTTATGGTTGCCATATGATAGAAATTATGCTAAAGTGTGTACAGAAAAGATTCACAAAGATGTTACTGCGACCAGATGGCTTGGGTTATAAGGAGAGACTGGGTAGACTGAGACTATTTTTCTTGGAGCGAAGGAGGCTGAGGGTGACCTTCTAGTGGTTTCTAAAATTATGAGGGGCATAAATAGGATGGATGCCACAATCATTTTCCTTGGGTTATGGAATCTAAAATCAGTGGGGTATTGGTTGAAAGTGAGAAGGGAACTATGTAATGGGTAAGGAAAGTTTTTTTTTTTAAGAGAGTGCGTGGGTATATGGAATGAGCTGCAGAGGAAGTAGTAGAGACAGATCAAATTACAACATTTAAAAGACATTTGAACAAGTTTATGGATTGGAAAGGTTCAGAGGAATATGGACCAAATGCAAGCAAATGGGAGTAGCTCAGGACTGCAGCATGATCAGCATGGATGAGTTGGGCTGATGAGGCTGTTTCTTTACTATATAACTCTATGACTCTAAAGGTACTTTATGAACCAATGAATTGTAATGATTTTTTTAAATTTGCATGATCATGATGCTAGCTTTTCATTTGAGATTAATTAATTAACTGTATTTAAATTTATCAACACCTGTGATGGGATTTGAACTCTTATCTCTGTACGATTAGTTCAAGCCTCTGGATTATTAATTCAGTAGCATAATCATTATGTACCATGCCCTTGACTCCCACATCTACCTAGCATCACTAAAAAAAGCTATGTAATAAGGCATCATAAAATGCTGTTCCTTTCATCTTAATCTATTTTTCTCTTGATTTCATTGCACGTTAGTTATTGAATGCAAACAGGAATACTGTTTATACTTCTGGTCACCGGTGAGATTGACAGATACAATGCCCATCATTTATTTATTTGCCTCTGTACTACACAATTTGAGATTTGCAATAGAAAAAATCACATGTGGTTAAAGTGCACATTGTCAGATTTTAATAAAGGCCATTTTTATACATTTTGGTTTCACCATGTAGAAATTACAGCAGTGTTTATACATAGTCCCCCCCATTTCAGGGCAACATAATGTTTCGGACACAGCAATGTCATGTAAATGAAAGTAGTCATGCTTAGTATTTTGTTGCATATCCTTTGCATGCAATGACTGCTTGAAGTCTGCGATTCATGGACATCACCAGTTGCTGGGTGTCTTATCTGGTGATGCTCTGCCAGGCTCGTATTGCAGCCATATTTAGCTTATGTTTGTTTTGGGGGCTAGTCCCCTTCAGTTTTCTCTTCAGCATATAAAAGGCATGCTCAATTGGTTCAGATCAGGTGATTGACTTGGCCACTCAAGAATTGACCATTATTTAGCTTTGAAAAACTCCTTTGTTGCTTTAGCAGTACGTTTGGGATCATTGTCTTGCTGTAGATTCAACCGCCGGCCAATGAGTTTTGAGGCATTTGTTTGAACTTGAGCAGATAGGATGTGTCTATACACTTCAGAATTCATTATGCTACTACCATCAGCAGTTGTATCATCAATGAAGATAAGTGAACCAGTACCTTCAGCAGCCATACATGCCCAGGCTATAACACCCCCAGCACCATGTTTCACAGATGAGGTGGTATGCTTTGGATCTTGGGTAGGTCCTTCTCTCCTCCATACTTTGCTCTTGCCATCACTCTGATATAAGTTAATCTTCATCTCATCTGTCCACAAGACCTTTTTCCAGAAATGTGGTTGCTCTATTAAGTACTTCTTGGTAAACTGTAACCTGCCATCCTATTTTTGCGGCTAACCAGTGGTATGCATCTTGCAGTGTAGCCTCTGTATTTCTGTTCATGAAGTCTTCTGCAGACAGTGGTCATTGATCTGATCTGTCAGACACGTGTTTGGGAATTTTTATTTATAATCGAGAATTCTTCTGTCATCAGCTGTGGAGGTCTTCCTTGGCCTGCCAGTCCCTTAGCGATTAGTAAGCTTACCAGTGCTCTCTTTCTTCTTAATGATGTTCCAAACAGTTGATTTTGGTAAGCCTAAGATTTGGCTGATGTCTCTAACAATTTTATTCTTGTTTCTCAGTCTCATAGTGGCTTCTTTGACTTTCATTGGCACAACTTTGATAAACAGCAATAAAAGTTTCCAAATGTGATGGAAAGGCTGGAGGAAAGACTAGGTGCTCTCTTATACCTGCATTAAGGAGGCAATTAAACACACCTGAGCAATTACAAACGCCTGTGAAGCCATGTGTCTCAAACATTATGGTGCCCTGAAATGGGGGAACTATGTATAAGCACAGCTGTAATTTCTACATAGTGAAACCAAAATGTACAAAAATACCCTTTAATAAAATCTGACAATGTGCACTTTAACCACGTGATTTTTTTCTATTACAAATCTCAAATTGTGCAGAGGCAAATAAATAAATGATGGTTCTTTGTCCCAAACATTATGGAGGGCACTGTACTTAAATAGTACGGGTGTCAGGTTTTATGGGGAGAAGGCAAGTGAATGGGGTTGAGAGGGAGAGCGGGATTAGCCGTGATTGAATGGCTCGAAGGACCAAATCGCCTCCTTCTGTACCTATTTTCTATGTTTCTATGTTTAATGGTGGAGTAGACGATAGGCCGAATAGCCTAATTCTGCACCGAGAACTTATGAATACTATAGGACAGATGGGAAAGAACTAGAGATATATAGAGGAGATTATAGAGATGGTTCTGACTGGAGCATTATGAAAAGTTATGAGAGAAGTTGTCTAATCTAGCTCTACATTGCTTGAAATAAAGGAGCAATTTATATGAAGTGTACAGAATTATGAGAGGCCTAGACAAAGTGAACAGGGCTTCTTTTCCTAAATTGTCAATAACAATAACTAAATAACACAAATTTAGGATATGAAAGAATTATTGGGAATTTGAAGAATACATTTGAAGAAGACTGCTTTAAAGGGATGACCCAGAAGACTGCCAGATTTTGGAGCAAAAACATAAACAGTGGAGGAAATCAACGGATCTGTAAAGAAAAGGGATAGTCAACATTTCAAATCAAGACCTTGCATCAGGACTGGGTATATAGAGGGAAGATAACCAGTATAAAGAGGTGAGGGGAAGGTGGGTATCAGGGTTTGGCAAATGAAGCAGGATCCAGGTAAGGAAGGAATAGTTACCTGGACAGATGGAATCAGATGGCAGAAAGAAGGATGGAGACAGAAAAGAAGGCTGGGAGTGAATAAGCAACAGCAACAATGGACTGCAGATTCTGGAATCCAATAAGGATGAAATAAGAAAGACCAGATGAGGAAGGAATAAAGGGCAGACAGGAATAGTTGGAGGAGAGAATGTAATCACAGTGGATTAAGTGCATTGGTGATAGGCAGATGGAACCAGGTGGGGGAAGAGAAGGAAACAGCATAACAGGGAAGAGGAGGTGTTTTGAAAGTAGGGGTTCAGAGGAACTGTGTGGATCATAAGGTGAGAAAGGGACAGTTTCTGATCAAAATGTTGTGACATTTGCGATTATCCCTGTTGCCAGCTGTTCTTCACAGTGCTGGTATAGGTTGAAATTTCAGTATATATGTTCCCTTTCTTCCAGTCATTATAACATTATAACCTAATTTCAAAAGGCATCTCCCTGGGGACCAATTCTCCAAAGTTTTCACAGGAGCCCTGGTTCCAATTATTCATAGACATCGTAGTGGACAAACATGCTGGGAATAAGCAATTTGAATTCTTCGCAGGTGAACCAAATAACCCAATGCCATGCAATTTGTAATTCATTTGGTTCTTATTTCTCCCTTATATTGTGGGAGATTCAGGGGTCATCACTAAAGAGACTAAATACCAAGACATATACTTGATCAATTAACCTTTTTCTAACAATGAAAACTCAAAGGGTACCTTAAACATTTGCGATGCTACTGCTATTTCAGTGACATTTCTTTTATTCCATGGGGTTCTTTATTCAGCTTTATGTCAATATTATTATTATTTTGTATGCTGTGTAGAATGTGCCAATCATGTATCAATTACTATGAATTGTTTGAGGCAAGATGGGATCATGAATAGGTATTTTGTATCAGACGTCACTCAGGCAGATCACGACTGATCCATTTCCCTTCTTGTGCTTCTCTAATAAAAATATTAGTCTCAAAAATGTCAAAGGACCACATCTTTTGGAGAAAAGAATCTCCAGGATTTTGTGTGAAAAAATATGCCTCTTGAACTCCTGAATATCCTAGCTCTAACCTTTAAAAAACCTCATAAGCTTCCAATGGTCTGAACCACACTGAATGTTGACCTTTATCATCATCCTCATTCCCATTTTGTTTCACTTCCAGTTTTCCTTTAATGTGACAAAAGACAAACTGGCTTTTTTTTGCTAATTTTTGAGTGGACTTCTCTCTTTTGTTTATATGTGTTATCAGTCATCACTGTAATTACCGGATAAGTGAACCCACTTGTTTTTATTCTGGCGTGTTTTTGGAGGAGGGCAGTGGTGTTATTTGGTTTCATTTTTAGAATTTTGTTTTGCTACTTTCAGTTCAATCGCTTCAGGCACCACACAACAAAAGTTTCTCACTGTACCTCGGTACACATGACAATAAACTAAACTGAACTGACACCTCAGTGAATATATCTTCCCCTGCACATCATTCTGACAGCTTCAGAGGAGATGCAGATATCATCAGCATTGTCCAGAGAATGGATGAGGATACATTGGATTCTTTTCATATTGTTTGCTAATGTTTCTTTCAAAAGCCAGTCCATGGCAACAATGGATAGAAACGGTGATGAGGTGTTAACAAATTTAACAAATATATTTGTTATTTTTACTATAACAAATCATTCTCCACATGGCGAGGGACCTGGAGTTGTAAAGGAACAAAAACATTTGGCTGTACAAGTTCACAAATCACTCAAAACTAGTGCAGTATATAGATATAAAAATAATTTGATGGAATATTGTCAAGTAGCCTGGAATGTAGAGTGAGTTATGGGTCTGTCCCACTTAGGTGATTTTTCAGGCGACTGTTAAGTCGCCGGCAGTCGCCTGAAAAACCGGCGACTAGAACGGCGACTGTCAGAGTGGAACACACACACACACACACACACACACACACACACACACACACACACACACACACACACACACACACACACACACACACACACACACACACACACACACACACACACACACACACACACACACACACACACATCGCTTCCTTCACCAGCCCGTTATGCAGGCGGGGGACAGGGCAAGCGGGGCGAGCGCTGTCTGAGTGAAATTTACACGGTGCACAGCCAATGTGATACAGACACACACCGCGATGAACAGGGTTGGCGTTGTAATTAAGACAGTGAAAGCAAAGTGTACGGGAAGGGTCATGTAAGTCCTTTAAAAGAGGGGGGAGAGGGGGGAGAGGGGGGAGAAGGGAGGAAAAAGGGGGAGGAGTGGAGACAACTTTTACGACGCCAGAGATACACGGCTGTGAAACTCGGTGGACATTGACATTACCGGTCAGTTATCCTTGGTTCTGAAAACTACTGCTTACATTTTTTTCCCAATGAGCCAATGAAATTCACCAGTCAGCAAAGTCGCCTAAGTGGGACAGGCCCATTATGGTTCCATGTAAGTCCACACGGTGGGCGGTGCGACTCTCGTCAGCAGCGGCCTCTGCAGTCCGTCTGCGTTTTTATTATTTTATGTCTATGTTTTTATGTAGTTTTTGTTATTTTTTGTTGGGGTATGTGTGTGTGGGGGGGGGGGGGGGGGGGGGGGGGGGTGGGGGCGGGGGGGGGGGGGGGGGGTAAATTTTAAATCTCTCCCTGCACGGGAGACCCGACCTTTTCTTTGTCGGGTCTCCGTTGTCGTTGGGGCTGCAACGAGGAGCGGCCTCCAACAGGAAGACCGGGTGCTCTGGTGCCGACTACTCACCTCACCGTCACGGGGCTGGCCGAGTCCAGAGCGGGTGGAGCGGTGGTGGACGCTGCTGCGGCCCGACTCTCGGATATTCGGAGGCTGCAACTGCGGGTCTGGCGGACGGCGGCACCGGGAGCCCGCGGGTCCCTGGAGGGAGACCGCTTTTCAGGGCTCCCGCAACGGCGACTTCTCCCGCCCGAGTTGCGGGGTTGAAGAGCTCCTGGAGCGGGGCCTTACATCATCGCCCCGCGCGGCTTGGAATGGCTGCGGGACTCTGCGAGCGCACGCCGGGGGCTCTAACACCAAGAACCCGGTGTGCGACCTTGCATCACCCGGCGTGGCTTTAATGGCCGCGGGACAATTCGCCATCGCCCGCCGGGGGCTTTGACTTTGACTCTGACATCGGGGGGGGGGGGAGAGTGCAGTGGAGAGATAAGTTTTTTTGGCCTTCCATCACAGCAATGTGATGGATGTTTATATAAATTATGTTGTGTCTTGGGTCTATTTGTTTGTAATGTATGGCTGCAGAAACGTCATTTCGTTTGGACCTCAAGGGGTCCAAATGACAAATAAATTGTATCGTATCGTATCGTATCGTATGCCTTTATACCAGAATTTGAATACTTAAATTATGAAGTTTAGTTGCAAACATATTCTAATTCTGATAGGTTTTATGGATATAAAAATGTAAAGAGACTTTGTTAATATGGTTACATACAAGTCATTTACTGCCTGGAGAAATTCAGTGGACAAATACCATTATCATCACCATCCTCAATTTCCTAGAAATAACTCAATGAGTTCATCCACCTGGGAAAATATATGGAGACGGGAGAGAATTCAATTCATGAATTAATAAAGTCAATCTGCCCTTTCCCATGTTGATGGAAATCTGTCTTTTAAACCTATTAAGAAAGAGGACAGCCAATATGGGTCAGCCACACGTTCAATGTATTTTTTGTCCAGCATTTTTTTCTACCTTCAATGTGTCGTTGTAAGTCACCGAATGCTAGACATTTGGCAAACTTGAAACTTTCCAAAAATAGGTTCCCGGGAAAGCTCCTTGGAATTTTCTGGCTGGGAAGCTCAGGCTAAGGCCTATCTAGGAGAACTTACAAAAGGAAATATCAGAGATGGCTTGAGCATGTGTGTCAAAATTCCACCAGATTTCACCGCTCAAATAGCCCTGTGCCAAGCACCAGACTGGAAGCATGAAAATAACATTCCCAAGGAAATATGTCAAAAAAACTGTAAAGGGAAGAAGAATTAGGGCCTGATATATGATGCTATCACCAGACAAACTAAAAACAGTAGTTCACTGACCTGGAAAGATCATTGCCATTTAAAGCAGAAAGCATAAATGTATGAAATATTATTCACAAGGTGTTCCCCAATGAGGTATACATACTGTACTGGTCTGATAATATTTGCTTTTGTTTAAAAGTGATAATTATTATCATGATTCATGAGGTTCATGATTTATGCCACCAAACATCTTTGAGGTAAAGAGACATTTCTCAGTTGCACTCAGGCTTAGGATTACTAGGAGCTGCCCTAGGTGTCCAATAAAAATAATTTTGATTAAAAACAGATTTTGTTTTGGAAATGTCTCTTGTTTTAAGAGGCAACCACTAAGTTTATAAGAAAATGCTATTGGTCATATTTTCTCCATATAATATGCTTGAAGGATGTGGACACTCATTTCATTTTGTTCTTCCTGCTGCATATCCTAGTGTGCAATATGAATAGGTCTATCTCCAGGCAATGCTTCAATGCATATACGAAGAAACACCCAAAGGCATTAAATGTGTGCATTAACAGATATATGTACATACGTATACGTAAAGGCAAAAATCCTGGCTAAATGTGAATCCAATCATCAGAAGTCATGAAGTCTGAAGAAGGGTCTCGACCTGAAACGTCACCCATTTCTTCTCTCCAGAGATGCTGCCTGTCCCGCTGAGTTACTCCAGCATTTTGTGTCTATCTTTGGTTTAAAACAAGTATCTGCAGTTCCATCCCACATATTTAATTGCTTTCCTTACTGTCTTGCAGCCATATCTGTAATATTTACTTCCAATATTGTTATAACTTCCAAGTTGAATTTGCACCTACATTCCATGTAATTTGTTGATTGTATTCTGTGGGTTTGTACAAGCACATTTATTTATACCACAAACTAACTACTAGCAGTTTTTAAATTTTTTTAACCTTGTTTAATTTCTTTACGTCGAATGTCGGCAAAATATCACTCCCTGACGAGTTCAATGCGTTTTACGCACGCTTTGATAGGGATAAAACTGATGTGCCTTCTCGAGCCCCCATTCGCTGTGTTGATATTTCAATCACAGTCACAGAGGCCGACGTCAGAAAATCCTTCAGAGGGATGAACCCTCGAAAAGCACCTGGATCTGATGGTAGACCCGGTCGTGTTCTAAAAACCTGTGCGGACCAACTGGCTGGAGTTTTTACGGACATTTTAAACCTCTCACTTCTGAGGTCTGAGGTTCCCACCTGCTTTAAAATGGCATCAATTGTACCGGTGCCCAAGTGGAGTAAGGTGACGTGCCTCAATGACTATCGACCGGTGTCACTAATGTCGATGGTGATGAAGTTCTTTGAGAGGTTGATCATGGCGCAAATCAACTCCTCCCTCGACAAAAACCTGGACCCTCTGCAGTTTGCCTACCGCCACAACAGATCGACGGTGGATGCGATCTCGCTGGCTCTCCACTCTGCTCTGGACAACTTGGACAAATTGGCGTCTTCATGTTATCAGGCAACTGAACCATCCAACCAACAACTGGAGAGCAGATCGAGGTATATAAAATCATGAGAGGAATAGGCTGAGTAGATGCACAGAGTCGCTTGCCCAGAGTAAGTGTATCGAGGCCAAGAGGACAGAGGTTCAAGGTGAAGGGGAAAAGATTTAATCGAAATCTGAGCGGTAACTTTTTCGCACAAAGAGTGGTGGGTGTATGGAACAAGCTGCCAGCGGAGGTAATTGAGGCAGTGACTATCCCAACATTTAAGAAACAGTTAGACCAGTACATGGATAGGACAGGTTTGGAGGTATACGAGCCAAACACGGGCAGGTGGGACTAGCGTAGCTGGTACATGCTGGCCGGTGTGGGCAAATTGGACCGAAGGGGCTGTTATCATGCTGCATCAATGATTCTATGACTATGATCTGAGCTATTACCTCATTGGAGCCCTCAGACTATCTTTGATTGGACTTTACTGGGCTTTATCTTGCACTAAGCGGCATTCACGTTATTCCCTTAATCATGTAGCTATACACTGTGGATGGTTCGATTGTAATCATGTATTGTCTTTCCGCTGACTGGTTAGCACGCAACAAAAGCTTTTCACTGTACCTCGGTACACGTGACAATAAACTAAACTAAACTAAACTAAATGAACCTGATGTTAGATGGAAAAAGATATATTCAAATTGAGGTGGCCTGAGCATCCAAGTTCACGTGCTAAAATATAATTGCTCAATTGCCTCACTATACAAACAGAGGTATATATGTACAGGGCAGAGTGAATGGTCATGCAGAATGCTAGGAAGGCTTGGAAGAAGACAATAAAGAAAAGTGGAAATTTAACATGGTAAAAATAGAAAACTGGAATTAAGCCTCTAGACTGGCCCCTTGCACATTCAGTCAATGGGCAATGGGATCTGTACCTTTCTCAAAGGAGCAGAGTGCTTCTGCAACTTTTTGATCTTCACACCTTCCACTGGACCTCATACACGTTTCCATTCCTTCTTATTTAAGTGTCACTATCCTTAGGATTTCGGGTAGGGTCATGGCAGGGTCACAACAGAAAGTGGAATTGCTAACTTCAGACAGGTTAGTATGTTACTATTAGAGCAGTTCAAAGCTATTAAATTTTCCTCCAAAGAGATTTCATTACAAACTTGCCAAGGAGTACAAAAAAAGATCAAAAATAGAACAGCAAATTATAAAATGTTCTGACTCATTAAAAGTTTTGGCTGGATTTAATAACAGTCAAGATATTCAGCATCTTTTTTAACAAATAGGTAAAAGATCTGCCCACATTTCCTCACCACACCAGTGAAAAAGCAAATAAGAAACTCTTATTGATGGACCAATGTTTTTGCTGGCAGAAATGGAGACATTCCACAAATTAAATAAGCATCAAATTCTACTGCCAATGAATACAAGACATAAATAACCTACTTGGGCCCAATAATGACATTTGTACATTCCATCTGCAAATCTTGATGGACAAATTATTAAAAGCTGGGCCAAATTCCAAATGTGATATAAAGCTGCTGACAAGTTAAAAGGAGGACATGAGGACTGGTGCAGTGATGATGTGAAACAAGGAATTGATGTATGCCAGTCACTGGCAATTGAGCAAACCACCACAATAGGTACATGTGTTTCATGCATAATCAACAGTTAACAAAGGAAATAAATAAAGGCCAAGAAATTGTGGAAGCACATTGTATATGTTGATTGTTACATATCTGAAATCTTCTTTTCCTGAGGTGGAATGTGATTTTGACTATTTTCAGGTTACACTTGAGTAATTTGACTGGAGAATTCATATTTGGATGCCATGTGCAATTTTTACTTGAGTTGAGTGCAACTTGATGTTATTCTACAGCCGTGAATGGTTCCAACCCAAAACATTGCCTATCCATTCTCTCCAAAGATGCTGCCTGACTCATTGAGTTACTCCAGCACTTGGTGCTCAAGATTCCAGCATCTGCATTTCCTTGTCTTTGCAAGAACCCTTTTGCAGCATTGTGAGGGTTTTAAATCTGACTAAATCAATAGAGTCTCCATAACATATGACTGGGTTGAGGTCTCTCTGTGGTATATTCCATACACATCTTCTATCCTTTGTGTTGTTATTCTCCATTTTGCCCAATAAACCTACCATCTCTCCTCTCAACAATTCCCAAACTTTTAACTTGCTCAGCCCCATATATTTAGCTTCAAACTGGTGTGAAAGTAATATTGATGTTTCAGATTAATACCTGATGAAAAGTATTTGACTTGAAACATTAATTCTCCTCCTCCCACCACAGATGCTGCTGATGTGATGAATATTATAAGCATCTCTGGTTCTACTTTAATTTTTCCAGTTTTTGGCACCATTTTATTTTATGTCATCAATGTAAAATTGTGCCTTTTTTTTTTTAAAATCTCACTTCCACATCTTTTTCTGCTATGTTTCACTAAAAAAGTGTTCAAAAATCGCTTGCAACAAGGCCTTTCAATTTGGCAATTATTTTCTCTGAAATATTGGATAATGGGCTATTTACAAATTAATTGATTACAATATTTAGCTAATGCCTTTTCCATTTAAATCATCCAGCTGACCCCTATAAATGGTTATTATCAGAGATCCTGTCATTTGACTCCTGCCATTTATATCACTTAGTTCACATTTATTCATACCATTTAAGCCTTCCTTTGATAGTTCAAATCATTCCTAAATTCCTGGTGTTAAATATCAGCGCTACATATAAAATCAGTGATCAGGAGCCTTTCAAATAAATAGCTTGAAAGTAATTCAATATTTCTTCCTAACTCTCTGGAAACAATTGTAAGTTATTGTTGATATGGCTCTTTCACTTTCAAACTGGGGCAGACTATCCCCTGAGCACTTTAAAATTCTAAGTCTTTTTTTTACCTCCACAACTATATTTACTTACTGTTGCTGAGCATATTTGTGGCATTTTAGGACCCTTCTGCTCCCCAAATGTACGTCACATGCAAGAAATGTCTGTATCAGCTTGCATTTGGGAGAAAATGTTGCTGAGCTACAGTGAAGTCTTGTTGCGTTTTTATCATGCCTAATGGGCCTGTCCCCCTTAGGTGACTTTTTAGGCGACTGCAGGAGACTATGCGGTCGCCACATGGTCGACATGTGTTCGCGGGTGGTTGCCGGGGAGTCGGCTACATGATCGTGAGGAGTTCCTGCATTCTGGGAACTAGTCGCGGCCTCATAATGGTCGTCATGAAGTTTTCAACGTGTTGAAAAATTAGCGGCGACTAAGCAGCAGAAGTAGTTTTTAGAACCAAGGATAACCGACCGGTAATGTTAAATGTCCACCTAGCTTCACAGCCGTGTATCTCAGGCTTCTTAAAAGTTGTCTCCACTCCTTCTCCCCCCTTCTCCCCCCTCTTCCCCCTCCCCTCTTTTAAAGGACTTACCGTACACTGTGCTTTAGCCATCTTTTTACAGCACCAACCTTCCTGTTCATCGCGGTGTGTGTCTGTTTCACTTTGTCTTTGCACCGTGTGAATTTTTTAGACAGCGCTCCCCCTGCTTGCCCTGTCCCCCGCCTGCATAACATGCGGGTGAAGGAAGCGATGTGTTTGTGTGTTCCACTCTGACAGTTACCGTTCCAGTGGTCGGTTTCTCAGGCGATTGCTGGCAACTTGACAGTCGCCGGTAGTCCGCTGAAAAATCGCCTAAGATGGTCAGGCCCATAAAAGGTGAATCGGAAAGCACCACCTTTCATTCAACCACCACTTATGAATCAGCAGTTTAACATCTTTGCACTCTCTGTGTTTATTGTGAGTTTTATTTTGACCTGTACACATCTACTTGAGGAATTTGATAACAATTGGCTCATGAAGCAACCATTACTCCTAAAGTCCCCTCAGGTAATTAAAGATCAAAGCAGGTCTTTGAACCCGAGGACCTTTGTCAGTGAGTACACATATGCTTTTGACCATGCTTACAGAATACCTAAGACTTCCTCTGTCATACACAGGCAGTATTACACATCACGGTATGAACTGTAAGATATAACAAATTGTTTCCTCTTAAAAGCTTAGTTAACTCAAATGTAACAATCCATGATTTATATGCAAAATATAAGTTTTATCCCATTAAAATGTGAAATTAGAGTCCCCCACAAGCTAAAACCTTTTAGCCCCTTGCACTGGATCAGCATCTCACTAATCAAGATCAATGTCACTAATCAAATCTATAATCTTTCAACCACTGGAAGAAAATACATAATTCCTAAACAGCCAAACACAATAATTAGGTACACAAAATTGCTGGAGAAACTCAGCGGGTGCAGCAGCATCTATGGAGCGAAGGAAATAGGCGACGTTTCGGGCCGAAACCCTTCTTCAGACTGATGGGGGGGAGGAGAAGGAAGGAAAAGGGGAGGAGGAGGAGGAGCCCGAGGGCGGGCGGATGGGAGGGTGGGAGGAGACAGCTAGAGGGTTAAGGAAGGGGAGGAGACAGCAAGGGCTAGCAAAATTGGGAGAATTCAATGTTAATGCCATACGGACGCAAGGTCCCCAGACGGAATATGAGGTGCTGTTCCTCCAATTTCCGCTGTTGCTCACTCTGGCAATGGAGGAGACCCAGGACAGAGAGGTCGGATTGGGAATGGGAGGGAGAGTTGAAGTGCTGAGCCACCGGGAGTTCAGGTAGGTTATTGCGGACTGAGCGGAGGTGTTCGGCGAAACGATCGCCCAACCTACGCTTGGTCTCCCCGATGTAAATCAGCTGACATCTAGAGCAGCGGATGCAGTAGATGAGGTTGGAGGAGATACAGGTGAACCTTTGTCGCACCTGGAACGACTGCTTGGGTCCTTGAATGGAGTCGAGGGGGGAGGTGAAGGGACAGGTGTTGCATTTCTTGCGGTTGCAACGGAAAGTGCCCGGGGAGGGGGTGATGCGGGAGGGAAGGGAAGAATTGACGAGGGAGTTGCGGAGGGAGCGGTCTTTGCGGAAGGCAGACATGGGGGGAGATGGGAAGATGTGGCGAGTGGTGGGGTCATGTTGGAGGTGGCGGAAATGGCGGAGGATTATGTGTTGTATTTGCCGGCTGGTGGGGTGAAACGTGAGGACCAGAGGGACTCTGCCCTTGTTGCGAGTGCGGGGATGGGGAGAGAGAGCAGTGTTACGGGGTATGGATGAGACCCTGGTGTGAGCCTCATCTATGGTGGCGGAGGGGAATCCCCGTTCCCTGAAGAACGAGAACCCCACCAGCCGGCAAATACAACACATAATCCTCCGCCATTTCCGCCACCTCCAACGTGACCCCACCACTCGCCACATCTTCCCATCTCCCCCCATGTCTGCCTTCCGCAAAGACCGCTCCCTCCGCAACTCCCTCGTCAATTCTTCCCTTCCCTCCCGCACCACCCCCTCCCCGGGCACTTTCCGTTGCAACCGCAAGAAATGCAACACCTGTCCCTTCACCTCCCCCCTCGACTCCATTCAAGGGCCCAAGCAGTCGTTCCAGGTGCGACAAAGGTTCACCTGTATCTCCTCCAACCTCATCTACTGCATCCGCTGCTCTAGATGTCAGCTGATTTACATCGGGGAGACCAAGCGTAGGTTGGGCGATCGTTTCGCCGAACACCTCCGCTCAGTCCGCAATAACCTACCTGAACTCCCGGTGGCTCAGCACTTCAACTCCCCCTCCCATTCCCAATCCGACCTCTCTGTCCTGGGTCTCCTCCATTGCCAGAGTGAGCAACAGCGGAAATTGGAGGAACAGCACCTCATATTCCGTCTGGGGACCTTGCGTCCGTATGGCATTAACATTGAATTCTCCCGATTTTGCTAGCCCTTGCTGTCTCCTCCCCTTCCTTAACCCTCTAGCTGTCTCCTCCCACCCTCCCATCCGCCCGCCCTCGGGCTCCTCCTCCTCCTCCCCTTTTCCTTCTTTCTCCCCCCCCCACCCCCCATCAGTCTGAAGAAGGGTTTCGGCCCGAAACGTCGCCTATTTCCTTCGCTCCATAGATGCTGCTGCACCCGCTGAGTTTCCCCAGCAATTTTGTGTACCTTCGATATTCCAGCATCTGCAGTTCCCTTTTGAACACAATAATTAGGTGATTACTTATATAATCATCAGCAATTTAAGCTACCAGTAAGGTACCAAGTGAACAGTTACATAGTTCATAGTGTTGAGCAAAATTAAATGAGTAAAGTAAAAGCAAGTAAGTGAACATTATCCTACATCTACGGAGACCACACTTCCCTTTCTCCAAGTCTACATGCTCCCTTGTCTTTCTTTCATTTATTTTCTTTGCTCTCCTGAATAGAGGAGCATTGAAAGCCCTATCGTTTCTGCCACTTTGGCTCCAGTATTCATTTTATCCTGAACAAAGGACTCATGAAATGCTAGAAAATGGTTGTCTAGTGTTACATGGAGTGGGATAAGCACAGTTGACATTAGCATTTTGAAACTTATTGGGATCTTATTTGCATGTTGTTTCATATGTTGAAGAGCTCCTGCATAATCCAAGAACTGTGCAGTTCCCCAGCAAATGACCCTTGAAAAATATAAGGTGAAAGAATGGAGCAGGCAGCTGACAAAATGAGTCGTGTTAACTTTTCCCAGCTCTCACACCAAGGATCAATGAGTGAGCATTATCCTGCCTGGCAGAAGACCTTCCCTTATATTTTGCCACATTGGCAAGACTTAGGAATTTATTGTAAATGTAATGAACTTCAGATTATAGAAAGAGAACATATTACATTGTTAATTACTAAATTACATCTACGTGGAACATAGAACATAGAACAGTACAACACAGGAAACACAGAAGCATAAAAAAAACATAGACAAATAGGTGCTGGAGTAGGCCATTCAGCCCTTTGAGCCAGCACCACCATTCAGTATGATCATGGCTGATCATCTAAGATCAGTACCATGTTCCTGTTTTTTCACCATATCCCTTGATTCCTTTAGCCCTAAGAGCTAAATCTAAACTTGAAAACGTCCAGTGTATTGGCCTCCATTGCCTTCTGTGGCAGAGAATTCCACCGATTCACAACTCTCTGGGTGAAAACGTTTTTCCTCACCTCAGTCCTAAATGGCCTACCCCATATTTTTTAACTATGACCCCTGGTTCTGGACTACCCCAACGTCAAATGTTCCCAATGTTGGGCGAGTCCAGAACCAGGGGCCACAGTCTTAGAATAAAGGGGAGATCTTTTAAGACTGAGGTGAGAATTTATTTTTCACCCAGAGAGTTGTGAATTTATGGAATTCCCTGCCACAGAGGGCAGTGGAGTCAAAGTCACTGGATAGATTTAAGAGAGAATTAGATAGAGCTCTAGGGGCTAGTGGAGTCAAGGGATATTGGGAGAACGCAGGCACGGGTTATTGATAGGGGACGATCAGCCATGATCACAATGAATGGTGGTGCTGGCTCGAAGGGCCGAATGGCCTCCTCCTGCGCCCATTTTCTGTGTTTCTATGTTTCTATGTCTATGAACATATAGCAGGAAAAGTTATGAATGACATTAATAGAACCAACTTCCAATCACCTTCCTGCTGAAAAAATCTACTTGAGCCTGTGCCTATTTTTAAACAATTGTTTCATGTCACAGATAATGCCATGAAATTTAATAGATTGGCCTCCAAAAAAAATGTATTCTTTGGAATCCATGCTTTGCTGGTACTGTATGTCTCCTTTCACAGACAAACCGTTGATGGATGGATTTGCAATGTGGGAGATAACTGCAGAGACTATCTTGAAGTCCTACTGACAGACAAATAATTATTACTGTCACAATTTATTGCTGCAATCACTGATGTGTAAAGTAAATAATGTAGCCATGTACTGCAGATCATTAAGTCCTGTAGTTCTTGTCAGTATTTTACAGTTACCTAGCACCAAGCAGATTGCATTTTGATACGATTGTAAATCACATTTGAGCTTTTTTCAGTTCCATATAACATTTTCTAATAACTCAGCAGTAAACACGAAATGTCAGCTAAAATTAACCTTTTGAACAAATACCAAAATGCCCTAAGAAATGCTTTATGTCACCCGTTCTACAGCCCAACATCACGAGATACTTAACACAGCATATTAATCAAAAGCAACACAAGCCAGAAAAATGGCATGTTCACAATGTCTGATTTTCAGCATTCCCAATTCTCCAGTTATTAATTATGTCTGTAAGGCATATCATGATCATATGGATTAGAGTAGATATAATTGGATTAGAAATTCACGGCAAGGCAGGCGGCATTTATTTGACACTGATCATCATATAAGTATGACGTCACGTATCAGTGGGTATATATGAAGATCTTTGTCAATACTTATGTTTTCACATATACTCAGAGGTGAAGTCAGCCATAGTTATGATTCTATTGCATCTTTAAATGCTGTGTTTCAAGGTAAGATTAACAACTATTAATTCAGGGCAATGAATATGGCAAAAGTTCAGAGAAAGTTATATTTTCATTTAAATGTAAGACAGATGGTACTGTATTTCTCAGGGTTTCCTTCATGTTACCGTACTGTCACACACAACCACACTGAATTCATCTTCAAAAGGTTAATGTAAAGAAGGTTTCATTGCTATTACCAGGGAGCAGAAAGCCATCTCTGAAGGTCATGCTCAGCTGCTCTTCCAGAAGCAGTGGCATTAGTGGCAGCATACATGGAGTCCTAGAGTGACTAAATTTGCTTCTTCCTTTTCACGTTCCTTGATTGTAAGAAACTTCAATGAATGAAGTAGATGCATGGCCAAAAAGTGATACCTGCAATTAAAAAAAAACTTTCATTATTTCTCCATTGAACTCAGTATATTTAAATGTCAAAGTGTAAAACGGACAGATTTTGCTACTTAAAGTCATGGAAACCATGTCATGGAGTCATAGATTCATCGAGTGATACAGTGAGGAAATGGGCCCTTCGGACCACTTTGCCCACACCGGCCAAAATGTTCCAACTACACTAGACCCAGCTGCCTGCATTTGGTTTTTATCTCTCCAAACAAGTCCTATCCATATACCTGTTTAACTGTTTCTTAAATGTTGGGATAGTCCCAGCCTCAACTACTTCCTCTGGCAGCTTGTTCCATACACCCATCACCCTTTGTGTGAAAAAGTTACCCCTCAGATTCCTATTAAATCTTCTCCCCTTCGTCTTAAACCTATGTTCCCTGGTCCTCGATTCACCCACTCTGGGCAAGAGACTCTGTGCATCTAGAATGTCATGTAGAAGTAAAGAAATTAGGTCTGGAGGAACTTAACAGGTTCAGCACCATATGTGGAGGAAATGGACAGACAATGTGTCGATCTGGACCTTTATTCAGATTGAACGGCAGCATCGTCTGTCCATTTCCTTCCATAGATGCTGCCTGACCCGCTGAATTCCTTTAGCACTTAGATTTTCCTCTAGAATAAGCAAAGTATCTTGTGCTTCCTCAAGTCATACAGCTTGGAAACAGGCCCTTTAGCCCAACTCATTCATGTCCACCACCCCTCGAGTGAAAAAAGTTGCCCCTAAACTTCATATTAAATCTTTTCCATGCCATCTTAAACCTAATGTATGTTCTCCGGATCTTGATTAATCTATCCTGGATAAAAGATTCTGTGCATTCACCCTATCAATCCCCCTCATGATTTTATACACCTCTAAGATCGCCCCTCAGACTCTTGTGCTCCAAGAAATAAAGTCTTGGCTTGCCCATAGCTCAGGCACTCAGGTCCCGGCAACATCCTTGAACGTCTTAATTGCACATTTTCCAGGTTAATGACATCCTTCCTGAAGCAGGCTGACCACAATTGAGCATAATGCGGCCTCACTAATGTCTTGCACAACTGTATAAAATCTATACTTCTATACTCATTACCCTGATGGCCAATGTACCAAATGCCTTCTTTACCACCCTATGTACTATGTTTCCATTCCTAGACCCCTCTTCTATATGACGCTCCTGAGGGCCCTACCATTCACTGTTAGGGTACCACCCTTGTTTGACTTTCAAAATGCAACACCTCACACTTATCTGCATTACATTCCTTTAGCCATTCTTCAGCCCAATTTCCCAGCTGATTAAGATCCTGCTGTAATTTTTGATCAGCTCATGTGGACAAAATTTAGAAAGAAAAACTGTCACAAAATTGGATTCACATAGGATGTATCTGGCATGACCTGATATGTGGTGGGTAATATTTGCACCACTAGAGTGCTAGACAATGACCATCTACAAAAAGTGGGGGGTTATCCAATTGCTCTGGACATTTATTAGAATTCGTGTGTGGGGGTAGAGTGAAGTCACAATTGTCTTGAAACGCAATTCTATATTCTGCTCCAAATATTAGACTTTAGATGTTGTAATCATAATAGTTGGCTAAAGAGAAAAAAAACATTCCCATTAAAGATTACAGTTGGCAATAGAATAAGCTTGATATTTTTATTGTACAGTAACGGTATTGTCTGGCCACACTGGTTCAGTATGTTCCAAATGACAGGAGAACTATTTCAATTGAAGGTATTTGGTAAAAGTAATACTGTGGGAAAGAAAAGTGTGAGAAAATGAGTAAGACCTCTTACTTGCTTTAATCTCTCCAGCCCAATAAATAGTATTTGTGAAGTCATTGGTATGAATCCAAAGGGGCAAAGCACAATGTATTTTGTTTTAAATCATGCCATTTAAAATCAGTAAGCAGCAGGGTAGTTGTAGATTTAGTTTTAAGAAATTAAGTCAGTCACATTGAACAGTGGGGTGAACGGGGGTGGGGATGGGAGTGAGGAATTTGATGCTGTAATTGCATCATTTGCACAGTTATGGCAAAGGAAAAGGACATAACGAGGATGTTGCCAGGACTAGAGGGTGTGAGCTATAAGGGCCTGTCCCACTTGCCGATTTTTTTGCCGACTGCCGGCGTCATGTCAATGTCGCCAAAAGATATTGAACATTTCAAATTCTAGCGGCGACAAAAAAAATGTCGCGACACTTAAAAAAATACCAAGCGTCATACGTCATCATGCCGTGTCACTGCCGCGTCATGCGTCATACATCATCACGCCACGCCACGCCGCATTACGCCGTGTATTTTTCGGTGATCTGATACGTTAGTCAATGATGCTGGCAGTCGCCGAAAAAATCGCCAAGTGGGACTGGCACTATAAGGAGAGGTTTAGTAGGCTGGGTCTCTATTCCTTGGAGCGCAGGAGGATGAGGGTGATCTTATAGAGGTGTACAAAATCATGAGAGGAATAAATCGGGTAAATGCACGAGTCTCTTGCCCAGAGTCGGGGAATCAAGGACCAGAGGACATAGGTTCAAGGTGAAGGGGAATAGATTTAGTAGGAATCTGAGGGGTACATTTTTCACACAGTGGTTGTATGGAACAAGTTGCCAGAGGAGATAGTTGAGGCTGGGACTACCCCATCATTTAAGAAGCAGTTGGACAGGTAAATGGATATGACATGTTTGGAGGGATATGGACCAAGTGCAGGCAAGTGGGACTCGTGTAGCTGGGACACGTTGGCCGGTGTGGGCAAGTTGGGTCAAAGGGCCTGTTACCACACTGTATCACTGTGACTCTATGAATCTGACATATTGAGTTGGTGCATGTGTTCCAGCAAAGACAAAGTTTAGTAAGATGAGACACGATCTACAAAAATGGACTGGAAACAGCTCATTAAATAAATGGGATGCTGTCAAAGAAGGACAATGAGAGTTTAACACTTTTCCCACAAAGGCAAAGAGCGAGACTGGCAAAATTAGGAAGCCTGTGGCATATAAGGTGAGAGGGGAATAGTTTAAAGGAGATTTGCGGGTCATGTTTTTTTACACAGAGGGCCGTTAGGCTGGGAATATGCTACCGAAGCAGATACAATAGTGACATTGATAGACATAGACATAGACATAGAAATTAGGTGCAGGAGTAGGCCATTCGGCCCTTCGAGCCTGCACCGCCATTCAATATGATCATGGCTGATCATCCAACTCAGTATCCCGTACCTGCCTTCTCTCCATACCCTCTGATCCCCTTAGCCACAAGGGCCACATCTAACTCCCTCTTAAATATAGCCAATGAACTGGCCTCGACTACCCTCTGTGGAAGGGAGTTCCAGAGATTCACCACTCTCTGTGTGAAAAAAGTTCTTCTCATCTTGGTTTTAAAGGATTTCCCCCTTATCCTTAAGCTGTGACCCCTTGTCCTGGACTTCCCCAACATCGGGAGCAATCTTCCTGCATCTAGCCTGTCCAACCCCTTAAGAATTTTGTAAGTTTCTATAAGATCCCCTCTCAATCTCCTAAATTCTAGAGAGTATAAACCAAGTCTATCCAGTCTTTCTTCATAAGACAGTCCTGACATCCCAGGAATCAGTCTGGTGAACCTTCTCTGCACTCCCTCTATGGCAATAATGTCCTTCCTCAGATTTGGAGACCAAAACTGTACGCAATACTCCAAGTGTGGTCTCACCAAGACCCTGTACAACTGCAGTAGAACCTCCCTGCTCCTATACTCAAATCCTTTTGCTATGAAAGCTAACATACCATTCGCTTTCTTCACTGCCTGCTGCACCTGCATGCCCACTTTCAATGACTGGTGTACCATGACACCCAGGTCTCGCTGCATCTCCCCTTTTCCTAGTCGGCCACCATTTAGATAATAGTCTGCTTTCCTGTTTTTGCCACCAAAATGGATAACCTCACATTTATCCACATTATACTGCATCTGCCAAACATTTGCCCACTCACCCAGCCTATCCAAGTCACCTTGCAGTCTCCTAGCATCCTCCTCACAGCTAACACTGCCCCCCAGCTTAGTGTCATCCACAAACTTGGAGATATTGCCTTCAATTCCCTCATCCAGATCATTAATATATATTGTAAATAGCTGGGGTCCCAGCACTGAGCCTTGCGGTACCCCACTAGTCACTGCCTGCCATTGTGAAAAGGACCCGTTTACTCCTACTCTTTGCTTCCTGTTTGCCAGCCAGTTCTCTATCCACATCAATACTGAACCCCCAATGCCGTGTGCTTTAAGTTTGTATACTAATCTCTTATGTGGGACCTTGTCGAAAGCCTTCTGGAAGTCCAGATACACCACATCCACTGGTTCTCCCCTATCCACGCTACTAGTTACATCCTCGAAGAATTCTATAAGATTCGTCAGACATGATTTACCTTTTGTAAACCCATGCTGACTTTGTCCAATGATTTCACCACTTTCCAAATGTGCTGCTATCCCATCTTTAATAACTGACTCTAGCAGTTTCCCCACTACCGATGTTAGACTAACTGGTCTGTAATTCCCCGTTTTCTCTCTCCCTCCCTTCTTAAAAAGTGGGGTTACATTTGCTACCCGCCAATCCTCAGGAACTACTCCAGAATCTAAAGAGTTTTGAAAGATTATTACTAATGCATCCACTATTTCTGGAGCTACTTCCTTAAGTACTCTGGGATGTTTGCATAGGTACAGTGCCCTCCATAATGCTTGGGACAAAGACCTATCATTTATTTATTTGCCTCTGTACTTCACAATTTGAGATTTGTAATTGAAAAAAATCACATGTGGTTAAAGTGCACATTGCCAGATTTTATTTTAGGCCATTTTTATATATTTTGGTTACGCCATGTGGAAATTACAGCTGTGTTTATACATAGTCCCCCATTTCTGGGCACCATAATGTTTGGGACACGTGGCTTCACAGGCATTTGTAATTGCTCATGTGTGTTTAATTGTCTCCTTAATGCAGGTATAAGAGAGGTCTCAGCACCTAGTCTTTCCTCCAGTCTTTCCATCACCTTTGGAAACTTTTATTACTGTTTATCAACATGAGGACCAGGGTTGTGCCAATGAAAGTCAAAGAAGCCATTATGAGACTGAGAAACAAGAATAAAACTATTGGGGACATCAGCCAAACCTTAGGCTTACCAAAATCAACTGTTTGGAACATCATTAAGAAGAAAGAGCATTGGTGAGCTTACTAATCACAAAGGGATTGGCAGGCCAAGGAAGACCTCCACAGCTGATGACAGAAGAGTTATCTCCTTAGTACTAAGAAAATTCCCCAAACACCTGTCCGACAGATCAGAAACACTCTTCAGGAGTCAGGTGTGGATTTGTCAATGACCACTGTCTGCAGAAGACTTAATGAACAGTAATATATAGGCTGCACTGCATGATGCAAACCACTGGTTAGCCTCAAAAATAGGATGGCCAGGTTACAGTTTACCAATAAGTACTTAAAAGAGTAACCGCAGTTCTGGAAAAAGGTCTTGTGGACAGATGAGACGAAAATAGTAAGATTAAACGAGAACTTACCAGTTTGAAGTTTGATCTGTATTTTATGAGGAGTTACGATGAGGGATTACGTGAAGAGCCCGCTCAGCACGCATGCGCGGCATACTTCAAAGCAGCGGTGTGGAATCAGAGATAGACACAGTTATTGAAATAAACATGGTAAAGAAAAGGAGACATCAGTTATCAGTTTGACCCATATTATTGAGGGTGGGAGCGGAGGGCACGTAATCCCTCATCGTAACTCCTCATAAAATACAGATCAAACTTCAAACTGGTAAGTTCTCGTTTAATCTTACTATTTTACTTCGGAGTCACGTGAGTGACTACGTGAAGATTTTAAAGCTCTGTGATTTCAAACCATGTAACAGTTATTACTTCACTCACTGCCGAAGTCCTTGAGGGAGGAAGTGTGTTATCGTAATTAACCAATGAATCTGTTTGTAGAAAAAACACAAAGGTATTTGTTAAAAATAACAACAAGAATTAAACTGCTCCCCTGGGCTTAAATTAAATATTTGCAGTCTGTAAAATCTTTTCTGCAAATAAAACAGGTTTTGCCAACGGCTTGTTATAAAAAGTTCTGAACGTTGTTTCCCTCGACCATCCTGCTGTAGCCAGGATGTGGTCTATCGGCACGTCCATTCTTTCGGCAGTTGATGTGGATACTGCCCTGGTGGAGTGAGATTTGTACATGTTAGTGTCAATCCCGGCAACTTTTTTAGTACCTGCTTGAGCCATCTCGAAATGGTTTGGCTCGTCACCCAACCATAAGGTTTTTTATGACTGACCCATAAGGCTTTTTCACTCCCTCGAATATTTTGGTTGTGTCTATGTAGGATAGTAGGTGGGTCATGGCACATAACCGTGGTTCTGGTGGGTAAACCCGGAATTCCACGACTGGATTACGTATTCCTGGTCTGCTCTGTTTGATCAGTCCCTGGATAATGAAAGAGATCTGGTCTGGAGCTGTGATCATGTTGTCCAGTCGCAATAGGTGTAGTGACTGGACCCTCTGTACAGATACAAGTGCCATCAACATGAATGTTTTGAGCGTAGATTGTTCCAGGTTGAGGGATCTGGCTGGTGGCCATCCCCTGAGATATGTCAGGACCACACTGACATCCCATATATGGGTGTACCTTGGTCTAGGGGGGTTAGAGTTGTAAATACCCTTCATTAGTTTGACCACCAGCGGGTGGAACCCCATGGCCTGTTGTCCTGGAGCTTGTTTTAAATAGACAGACAGGGCACTTCTAGCTGTGTTGATGGCACTGTAGCTGAGTCCTTCATCGTGGTGAAGGTTCGCCAGGAATTCCAGTACGTTGGTAACTGTAGCGGTTGTGTAGGTGGTCCCTGTATCCAAGCAGTACTTCTCCCACTTTTTGATGCTGGACAAGTACTGTTTTCTTGTGGATGTTCGGAGGGATGTCGTGGAGTAATGGGAACCATGGCTGTGTAGGCCAGTCGGGTACTATCAAAATACCTGAAGCAGAGTCCATTTGTATGTAGCGTAGTACACGGCTGATGAGGCAGAAGGGAGGAAATGCATAGAAGAAGAAATTTCCCCAATCCAGCGCTAACGCATCTACCGCTGCTGCCTCAGGGTCTGGTTCCCAAGCGACATACATAGGTACCTGGTGATTTAGCCTTGATGCAAATAAGTTGATATCTGACGTGCCATATTGCTTAATAATCTTTGCAAACACTTTGGGGTTTAACATCCATTCGGTGTTGTCATAAAATTTGCGTGACCTGGTGTCTGCCACTGTATTTAGCTTACCTGGCAGGTAAGTTGCTGATAGCCAAATATGTCTTTCGACACACCATTGCCAAATTGTGTTGACCAATTTGTTGCATGATATCGATTTTATGCCGCCCATATGGTTAATGTAGGCCACCACCGTAGTATTGTCTATTTGTAACCGTACATGCAAGTGATGCATATTGGATGCATATGCTTTTAAACCATAAAAGGCACCCAACATCTCTAGATAGTTAAAGCCCAGTGTAAGTAGTAATGATGACTCTAGGTTAGTCCATCTACCACCTGTGCTGGATATGGAGTAAGTCGCTCCCCAGCCTTGAGCACTGGCACTGGCATCTGTTTGGATAACGAAAGTTGGGTTAATGATGATGATAGGGCTGAAACTATGCCAAACGTTTTCTGCCCACCACTGTAGTTCTGATATTGCTTCAGTGGGTAATTTCATGATACGATCATAATGACCTGCATGTCGGTTTAGTGCCTGTACCTTTGCTCTTTGTAAGTTTTGATAGTGCAAAGGTCCAAATTGTGTAGCCGGAAATGCTGCTACCATTTCCCCAATTACTCTTGCTACTTGTCAAATAGTTGGTTGCTCGTTGACCATTAAATTGTTGCATGATTGTGCCAATTCAGTTTTTTGTCTTTTGGCAAAGTTACAGACATGTGGACTGAATTAATTGTGAAGCCCAAGTAGTCCATGGTTGTGGATGGCTTCAACTTAGATTTATCTGGATGTAAGACAAATCCCAGGGTTTCGAACAACTGTTTGGTAGCTGATACAGCTGATATAGCCAATTCCATGGTCTTGTCTACTATTAATATATCATCAAGATATGCCGTGACAATATGTTTTTGTCTTCTTAAAATTGCCTGGGCTGGTTTTAGTATCTTGGTGAATAATCTTGGGCTGATGTTAAGCCATTGGGTAACGCTTTAAACTGCCATAGTTGCCCCATCCAGGTAAATTTCAGGTATCTGCGATGATCCTTGTGAATGGGTACTGAATAGTAAGCATCTTTGAGGTCAATGCTTGCCATGAAGTATCCTTTGGAAATTAGTTGTTTGGCAGTAACAAGCGTTTCCATTTTGAAATGTACATACTTAACAAACATATTTAGTGAAGTTAAGTCAATGATGATGCAACATCCACCATCTCTTTTGGTTTTTGTGAATATATTTGATACAAATTCCAAGGGTTCATGTTTTGTTTTTTCGATGATACCCTTTGTGATTAGTGTCACCAATTCAACTTGTCCCTCTCGTTTTTATTTAACTGAGAGGGAAAAGACCCTCTGGGGTGAATGTTGAACTGGTGGCAATTTTTCTAGTATAAATTGTATTTTGTATACACTAATGCTATTGAGTATATGCTTGTCACTCGTGATAGACTCCCATGCTCCCTTAAACAGGTGTAATCTCCACCCTGTTAGTATTGAGCCCATACTTTCTATATGCTGGTAGGAACCAGACCCACCTACCTCCATGGTTATGGGTATTTCTTCTGTCTCTGCCCAGACCAGCGAGTCTTGCGCATTGTCTGACGTGGCGGTGATGTTGGGGGATGGCGCATTTTCCATGGGGTCTGCTCTGGGCCCTTGGTCTAAAAAAGACTTCCGGTGATAAATGCGGACTCCGAGCCTTCACCAGTCCCATAAGGTAGACGTCGACTGGTGGACGCGATGGGGTGCTGCCGCTTGGGTATTGTTGTTTTGGGTTTGCTTGTCCCGGGGCCTGCCCTCATGAGACCGAAAGTTTTAGAGGCCTCTTCCATATCTTTTACTTTTTTCGTGAGGTCTTTGCCAAAGAGCAGTGTGTCTGGCTCAGTGGCTGGGGTTTTGCACAACCCCGCGAATTTTGGATTTAGGGCAGGTCTTATCTTTACGGAGGTTATTTATCTCGAACTGCATGTTGTACAACAGTGCGAGAGTGTTTTGTTGGTTTGTGGTCATCTCCGTATTGTTCACAGAACGAGCAATGATGTGATGGCTGACGTCAGGAGCCGGAGGATCCGCTGCAGTATCAGCTCCTGGTTCCGAATATTTGTCCCGACGTGCCCCCAGATTTGGCTGTTGACAGCGGCACTTTGAGGGACTCACAATTTTCTGGAGCTGTGTACATTTTAAAGGCCTCATTAACCACCTGCTCCTGTAGGGGCCTGTTGGAGAGGTGGTTGATGCTGGCCGCTAGTTTAGGCTCTAATGACCTTCCTGCACGTGGGGCTGCCACGTAGCGGTCCACCACACCCAGCAGCTCTTCCTGGTCCTGCACCCCTTGCATACTCCCGACTTCTTCAGCCAGCATCCCCGCTTCCTGACTAGCCCAGTCCTGGTCACCAAAGCTACCCTCGGGTGAGGAGGAAGCGATGGCCAGTGCACAAGGCACTGTGGAGGGAGTGCCTGAACTCCCCCCTGCGAGAGCGCCCCTCACGCAGTGCGTCTCGCTGGAGCACCTGCTCCAGGAGCCGCTCCATGCGGCTCATGCGGCTGTCTCTCCCCCGTGCGGGTGGAGAGACGTCCCCGTACGACAAGTCGGAAGCCACCGGACGGACGCTTTTTCGGGTAGCTTTACATCCAGCCCGCTGCTCAGGCGCTAGCGGGACTTGGCTCGGCACGGTGTCGGGAATGGCAGAGCGCCCGGTAAGCGGTCCTACCGCCTATTGCTGGCCCCCCCCCAGATGGAACACTCCTCCGTTGGAGTCGAGCGGGGGACAGGTTTGTTCAAGAGCCTTTTTGTTCTCTGCCTGTAAAACGAAGCAGAAGGCTCTCCTGTGAAAGAAACCCGATCTCAGGGTACCTACCTGACGGTCCGTCTTTCAATCTGTAGCGGGAGCGCCTGACTCCCGATGCGGCCGCTGTTGCACTGCTGAACGCAATGCCGCGCATGCGTGCTGAGCGGGCTCTTCACGTAGTCACTCACGTGACTCCGAAGTAAAATTAACATATCAGTGTGATGGGAAGAGGAAAGTAATGAGGAGAGAAGGAACTGCCCAACATCCAAAGCATACCACCTCATCTGTGAAACACGATTGTGGGGGTGTTATGGCCTGGGCATGTATAGCTGCTGAAGGTACTGGCTCACTTATCTTCATTGATGATACAACCCCTGATGATAGTTGAATAATGAATTCTGAAGTGTATAGACACATCCTATCTGCTCAAGTTCAAATAAATGCTTCAAAACACATTGGCCGGCAGTTCATTCTACATCAAGGCAATGATCCCAAATATACTGCTATAGCAAAAGATGGTCAATTCCTGAGTGGCCAAGTCAATCACCCGATCTGAACCCAATTGAGCATGAATCGCAGACTTCAAACAGTCATTGCATGCAAAGGATATGCAACGAAATACTAAACATGACTACTTTCATTGACATGACATTGCTGTGTCCCAAACATTATGGTGCCATGAAATGGGGGGACTATGTATAAACACTGCTGTAATTTCTACATGGTGAAACCAAAATGTATAAAAATAGCCTTTATTAAAATCTGACAATGTGCACTTTAAGCACATGTGATTTTTTTTTCTATTACAGATCGCAAATTGTGGAGTACAGAGGCAAATAAATAAATAATGGGTCTTTGTCCCAAACATTATGGAGGGCACTGTATATGGATATGAAGAGAATGGAGCGATATGGTACAGATATGATTTGGGTTGGGCATCATCTTCGGCACAGACATTGGGGCCTATTCTTGTGCTGCACTGTTTTATGTTCTATAATGAGAGTTCAATGCTGTATAAAGGGTGGTGAATCTGCAGAATTCCTTGCCACAGAAGGCTATGGAGGCCAAGTTAATGGATATTTTTAAAGCAGAGATAGATAGATTCTTGATTAGTATGGGTGTCAGGGGTTAAGGGAAGAAGGCAGGAGAATGGGGTTAGGAGAGAGAAATAGATCAGCCATGATAGAATGGCGGAGTAGACTTGATGGGCCAAATGGCCTAATTCTGCCCCTTTCACTTATGACCTTAATACCGTATGACCTAAATACATTTGCAAACGTGGAAGGATGAAAGCGGAATATAAGTAAAAAATGGCAAGTAAAAACTATGAAAATACAACAAGGTTTTACAAATATATACTGTACAGGGCAAAAAAACCTAATGAACAATTAGGGTCCATTGAAGACCAAAACAAAACTTTAGGAGCAGAAAATATAGGTATGGTTCTGAATTAAAATGTTACGACTATTTTGACAAAAGAAGGTAATGCCAGCAGGAAAGTAAAGGAGTAGTGTGGAGAGCACAACAGGAGATACATAATAAGAGAGGATATATATCACGGGGCTCAGTTTTTAAAAGTAATTAAAGCAACCAGCCAGTTAAATTATTCCCTGCAGTTATGAGATGCTAGAGAGGAAATAGCAGCGGGTTAGATAATTATTTTTCAGGTATCTCTGGATAGAGACTTGTTGTTGAAGAATGTGGATTTCACCGAAGCTTTTGACAAAGACCCAAATTATATACTGGTCAATACGGTTACTCTGGATAGACCCATGTGAATGTGACAAATTCGATCTAAAGCTGATGGTGTGGGTTTAAAATGAATGGATATCTTTTGTGACTGACACTTTACAATAAGTGTGCCTAGCTTAGACCTTGCTTTTTCTGATATATATCAATGAATCAGACAAAGTTGTCATTGTCAAGGAGACTAAAGATGAAACTACAAATGACAGTGTGTTTGAAAGTGAGCAAGGAAATGCAGAGGTCAGGAAAACATCAATGGATTGGGCATGTCAGAAATATGAAAATAGAATTTAATCTGAGGAAAAACAATATGATACGTTCAGAGTGAAATAACATGGCATGAACTTATTTCCACATACCTCGACACCATCCTATCCCCCCTGGTCAAATCCCACCCTACCTATGTCCAAGACACCTCACAAGCTCTTTGTCTCCTCCATAACTTCCATTTTCCAGGTCCCCATCCCCTCATCTTCACCATGGATGTCCAGTCACTCTACATCTCCATTCCCCATCAGGAGGATCTTAAAGCCCTCCGTTTCTTCCTCGACCGCAGAACCAACCAATCCCCATCTACAAATACTTTCCTCCGCCGAGTGGAGCTGGTCCTTACCCTCAACAACTTTTCTTTTGACTCCTCCCATTTCCTCCAAATCCAAGGCATAGCTATGGGCACGTGCATGGGCCCCAGCTATGCCTGCCTCTTTTAGTGTATGTCGAACAATCCTTGTTCGAGGCGTACTGTGGCCCTATTCCCGAACTCTACCTCCATTACATTGACGACTGCATTGGTGCTACCTCCTGCACCCATGCAGAACTCACTGACTTCATCCATTTTTACCACTAACTTCCATCCGGCACTGAAATTCATTCACCTGGACCATTTCCGACATCTCCCTACTGATTCTAGAGCTCACTATCTCCATCGCAGGTAACAGACTACTGACCGACATCTACTACAAACCCACTGACTCCCATGGCTATCTGAACTACACTTCTTCCCACCCTACTTCCAGTAAGGACTCTATCCCCTACTCCAAATTCCTCCATCTACGCCGCATCTGCACCCAGGATGAGGTGTTCCAAACCAGGACATCTGAGATGTCCTCATTCTTTAGGGAACGGGGGTTCCCCTGTTCGACTATAGATGAGGCTCTCACCAGGGTCTCCTCTATATCCCATAGCTCTGCTCTCACTCCCCATCCCTCCACTCGTAACAAGAACAGAGTCCCCCTTGTCCTCACCTTCCACCTCACCAGCCGTCACAAACAACAGATAATCCTCCAAAATGTTCAACGGGATCCACGACTAGCCACATCTTCCCATCTCCTCCCCTTTCGGTTTTCCGCAGAAACCGCTCCCTCCGTAACTCCCTGGTCAATTCGTCCCTTCCCACCCCCTCCCCGGTACTTTCCTTTGCAACCACAGGAAATGCCACACTTGTCGCTTTACCTCCCCCCTTGACTCCATTCAAGGACCTAAGCAGTCTTTCCAGGTGAGGCAGAGGTTCACCTGCACCTCCTCCAACCTCATCTATTGCATCCGCTGCTCTAGGTGTCAACTGCTCTACATCGGGGAGACCAAGCGTAGGCTTGGCGATCGCTTCGCCCAACACCTCAGCTCAGTTTGCATTAACCAACCTGAACTCTCGGTGGCCCAGCACTTCAACTCCACCTCCAATTCCTAATCTGACCTTTCTGTCCTGAGCCTCCTTCATGGCCAGAGTGAGTCCCACCCCAAATTGGAGAAGCAGCACCTCATATTTTGCTTGGGCAGTTTACACCCCAGCGGTATGAAAATTGACTTCTCCAATTTCAGGTAGCCGTTGCCTTCTCCCTCCTTCCCCTCCCCTTCCCAGCTCTCCCACAGCCTACTGTCTCCGCCTCTTCCTTTCTTCCTCTCCCCCCCCCCCACCCCACATCAGTCTCGACCCAAAATGTCACCTATTCCTTCGCTCCATAGATGCTGCTTCAACCGCTGAGTTTCTCCAGCATTTTTGTCTCCCATGTAATCTCTATATTAGTGAAGCAAAGGCTTTTCAAATTCTAGACTATTTAAAGAAAGAAATCAAGACAGTGTGTTCTTGGACATCTGCAATGCTGTCTGCACAGGATATGTGGCAATGGCTCCTTAATTTTTTGGCAAATTGAAAATCTGTACAATAACTGAATACGCTTTAACTCCTTATGATATTAAAATGTACAGCTGCAGAAAGCAATAAGTTCTGCAGCAATATCCTACACTAAAATTGTATTGACTGTGACAATGTTACCACAATAAGAAAAATCTGCCTCTTAGCCTTTCGAAAAAAGCTGCACATCCTGTTTAACTCATGAATTCAAGTGCCTTTGGGATTTGTCTTTGACAGACTATCCCATGGCAAAGTATTCTGTCTGCTGTCATGAGCCAAGACACAGTTCACCACAGGAAATTCCACCATGAATTATCTCCAGCATTCTGAAACCCAGGCCAATATAATGGGGTAATATATCTCAAGATCCCATGTGGTACGACTCAGTAGCAAAATATGGAGTACAGTTGTGAGGGAGTCTTCAGAAAATAAATATTGGTTAATCTGATAAGCGGGCAAAAGCACAGAAGTAAAAAAGCACAGGCTCTAATTTTATTTTATCAGAGGCTGAATTTATGTGGAAAATCCTACATTTTGAGCTTTTCAGCAAGCTATTAAGGTTACTGATCGGAATGAAAATTGTTGCAGCATTTATAGGCAAAGCCAAGGTTTCAGTTTCTTCAGTGTGGCATGGAAACATTGTAATTTAGACATTCAATTATTTTTACTATTATTATTTTACTAAATGTACCAAAAGAACAAATTCAATGGCTGAAGGACTGACATAAAAATACTATATCCAGGATATCGCTGATACAATATTTGCATTGGAAACCCATTTACATGCCATTTAAAGAAGAATTTTTGTTTTAATTTTCAGTGAGAAATCTGCTGATTTTAATTTAACCTATAAAATATTTGTTTTAATTTTCACTCTTGCTTCACAGGTCTAATCATTCACTCCATAGGTTGGCGGGGCAGATTTGGCTGGGTTTCTCCGGCAGTACCACAAACTGTGGCCTTTCTTTGAGTAAGTCCCGGGATATTTTAGGAATACCAAACAAATGGGGAAGTCCCAAATTTGCTAGGCAAGCTCGCCCAGCTCTTTCCTGGCTTCACCAGAGAGTCCAACAGGGAGGCAGGAGTTTGGTGAGATTCCCAGACAAATCTATAAGGGGCAATACTGAAGTTAGAAGGATATTTTGTTTTAATTAAGCGTGTTTAGTTTATTATTTTTCTAAGTGCTTTGAAGTGCCATAGAAGCATAGGGTCATAGAGTACAGAAATAAGTACTTAGTCTCATGTCTGACATCAAGTGAGAATCTACACATCTCATTTACCAGCATCTTGGGTCTATACATTGCAATGCCTTGATGATTTAAATGTTCATTTATTTTAGTTTTATTTTTATTTTTTTAAGTCAGCGTTTTTATTTTTTGAACTGTATTTGTATTTTTGTAAACTTTTCAATAGATATTCAATACTCTGGAATGTCTTTATGGCTATCTGGCAGGTCCTCAGAGACCCATCAGCCAGTGTTAGTGTGCAAGATCAAGTATTCCCAACCTCTGCTCCTGTACATTGCAGTGTGACGCTGGAGGTTCAGACACATGCACACCTGAATTCTCACTCTGTCCCTGGACTCGCCATTGAGCCATGGTATCCTTTAGCTTGCATTGCTGAAGGGCCCAATACACATTGTAACCGACTTTCAGCTTTATGCCAGCAGCAGCATTATGGTGCACCAACAACCACTCATATGAGTGGAATTGTTGGTATTCACTTAACTGGCAGGCTCAGGTAAGTGGACACACACGGAACTGCCAATGCAGGAATCTTGAGCAAAACACAACATCCTGGAGTAAGTTAGCGGATCTGGAGGGAATGGACAGATGTCTGAAGAAGGCCCTCAACCAAAACATCGCTTGTCCTTTCCCTCCACAGATGCAGCCTGATCCTGGGTTACTCCAGCACTTTGTGCTTTTCTCAAGCTAGATATGTCTTTTATTCAGAATATAGAACATAGCACCATACAGCACAGGAACAGGTCCTTCAGCCCACAATATCAGTGCCGAACATGATGCCAAGTTAAACTAATCTCCTCTGCATGCATGTAATAATAATAATAATAAATTTTATTTATGGGCGCCTTTCAAGAGTCTCATGGACGCCTTACAAATATTTAGCAGGTAGAGGAAAAACATGTAAGGGGAATGAAATAAATAGTAGAGACATGACTAGTACACAAAGTAAAGACAGAATTCAATACAAAACACAATATGAGGCAATTAATGCACAGATGAAAAGGGAGGGGGACGTGGGGCTAAGGATAGGCAGAGATGAAGAGATGGGTCTTGAGGCGGGACTGGAAGATGGTGAGGGACACGGAATTGCGGATCAGTTGGGGGAGGGAGTTCCAGAGCCTGGGAGCTGCCCTGGAGAAGGCTCTGTCCCCAAAACTGCGGAGGTTGGACTTGTGGATGGAGAGGAGACCGGTTGATGTGGATCTGAGGGACCGTGAGGGTTGGTAGGGGGAGAGGAGGTCAATGAGATATGTGACCCATATCCCTTCATTTCCTGCAAATCCATGTTCCTGTCTAAAAGCCTTTTAAATGCCACTATGTATTTGCTTCCATCATCACGCCTGGCAGTGCATTACAGACATCCACGACTCTCTGTTTAAAATAAATGCCCTGCACATCTTCTTTAAACTTTGCCTCTCACACCTTAAAACCATACACACTAATTCTTGATAATTTCACCCCGGGAAAAAGCTTATGACTGTCTACCTAACCTATGCCTTTTAAAATTTTCTTTCAGGTCCTCCTTCAACCTCTGAGATTCCAGAGAAAACACACCAAATTTGTCAAACACTCCTCATAGATAATACCCTCTAATCCAGGTAGTAGTCTGGTAAACCTCTGACCTCTTTACAAAGCCTCCATATCCTTTCTACAATGAGGCGACAAAAAAGGAACACAATACTCCAAATGAGGGTGAACCAAAGTCCTATACAGCTCCAACATGACATCCGGACTCTTAATCTCAATGCCCTGACCGATGAAGCCAAGCATACCATACACCTTCTTTGCCACTATGTCAACTTGTGTTGCCAGTTTCATTTATCTTTTTATTTAGTTGTATAGTTATATTTTTAAATAATGAACATGAATTTAATATGATTTTATGATAAATCAACCGTTCTTAAAAAAATACTTTAAATTATAGTTTCCTTTTGTTTCCAAATGGTTCTGATCATCAGCAGTGAGCAGATATTTGACAGCATAGGCAGACAGAGCTCATCACATTTGCTTTAGTTTCCATCATCTGTGTCTCAAGGGGCTGCTTGTTACTCACTCCACCTCACAGAACTTCAGTGGTGATGACGATGATAAGGCTTTAGGTCTTACATGTCCACAAACATTAAGCTTGTTATTCAGAAGCATAGAAAAGTTTTGATAGCTTTAATAAGGCTGGTCACATGGCTTTGCCATCTGTCAAATATTTAAATATTTACTGAGGAGCTTTGGAGCAGTTCTGCAGCTCCTTATCTCCTGAAAACAATAGCATAGTCAGAGGGTGGTGAATCTGTGGAATTTGTTGCCACAGAAGGCTGTGGAGGAAAAGTCAATGGATATATTTAAGGCAGAGATAGATATATTCTTGATTAGTACAAGTGTCAGAGGTTAAGGGGAGAAGGCAGGAGAATGGGGTTAGGAGATATAGACGATTTAGATGCTCTTATGACATGATTGTCCAAAAGTGGGTGTCCAACATGATTGCGAGTGGGTTTTTCTGGAACGCGATCGATTGGAACGTTGCATTTGCGGTGAATTTGAAGCCGATATCGGCAGGAAAAACACTGCCGGTTCGTATGGGGCCCAAATCACATTTTCGCAACGTAAAATATGATTAAAGCCATCCCAAGAAGCAAGTTTATATGTAAAATGAATGACTTAACCGTTGTTTTGTCCCTTTCATGTGATCCGTCACGTTGTAAGCATTGGTTAGAAGTCGCTTTTTATTTTAATCAAATTATTAAATTGTCTCGCAATTTAAAAAAAAAATCGGGAACGGAAGTCGGATCAATTTTTCTTCAGCAATTAGCAGCTCGAGGAAGTCCTCCTGCGACAGGCAGGAGAAAACGGCATTTTAATCCCGCCTCCCCCCTCAAAGGCGCCAAAGTCGCGCACACGGCCAGTGGAAGAACTGCAGCGCCGCTGAAGGTAAGTTTTATAACATCGCTACCTGGAAAGAACCTGCAAACTCCACACAGACAGCACCCGAGGTTAGGATTGAACACGGGTCTTTGGCATTGTGAGGGAGCAGCCCTACCAGCTGCACCACTGTGCCACCCTATCAAACATCATACCACATCATCCATCAACTCTCATATATAGACCTCCTATACCCCATAACCGGAGTGGTTAAATTTGATGATGAGATCAGGGTGTGGACCCCACTCAGAAAGATGTAGACCTGGAAAACAGAGAACACAGAATACTGATGTTTGCATTCAGTGACTGAGCTTCTGAATCCATTGCTCCCAAATTGTCTCAAGAACCTTGCTGTTAGCATCGAAATTAGGTGAAGACATATTTGTGAACTCAATGTCTTCTCAACCCACATTATATTCACAATTAAAGAACTTGTTGGGCCTGTTGGTAACTTAAGATGCTCCCATCCATTTCACTGCTATTTTTTTTAAATGCAAGTACCAGTTTTCCCTCTGTATATATTTCGCTATTGGCATAGAGTTCGACAGGATGAACTTTTGTCCCATCACATCCATGCTGGTCACCAAGAACCCATTCATACATCCCACTCTATTCTTCCCACCTTGTCATCAACTCCTCCCTTGGCCTGCCCCGGATTCTACCTCTCACCTACACGGGTTAATTTATAATGGCCGATCAATCTACTGATCTATGTGTCCTTGGGATGTGCGAGGAATGCAGAGCACCTTGAAGAAACCTGGAAGAAAGTACAAAGTCTCGACAGACAGCACCCCAAGTCAGAGTTGAACCCGGGTCACCAACACTGTGAGACAGCAGCTGCACCAGCTTTGCTGACTGATGATGTGGGCATAATCTATTTTGGAGGTCAGACTTCATAGATGTAGGACACATGGGCTGCAGGCTGAAAGAAAGTGTTTACTAATTTTGACAGCAAAATATTCTCAAGGAAATGGAAGAGCAACATATGGGGAATCATATTTCTTCTCCTAAGCAGAAGGAACCTGGTACAGCCATGCCCAGGGTGGTGATGCAAATACAGAATATCAGTTCACATTCTTCAGACAGTTCAACAACATTCAAAAATGAACTTTAGGACTAACTTTGATCAGGTTATTGACTGAAGACATTCAGCGTATCCGTGGCACAAGCTGAATTTTATTATGCTTATTAAGCTACAATATGTAGGTTTGGTCGTCAATGCACACATTAGAAGGAGTATGCGAGCAGTGAATATAATAGACCTAGATGGTAGGGGTGCAAGTGGACCTATGTTTCACCCTGAAGTGATTTTTCGGTCCCTGGATAGTGGTGAGGGAGGTGGTGAAGGAACAATTACTCCTCCCGTGGTTGCAATGGAAAGTTCGAGGGGATGGGGGGGGGGGGACACACACAAACAAAACAAGGGAGTCAGGAAGAGAGTTGCCTCTTTCCCCTTCCCTCTCAGCATGATGCAGAATCTCAAGATGTAATTCTGACTCATGTCAAAACCTGGAAAATCTTGTATATGTTCATGATTATAATAATAATCTTACTTTATTAGCCAAGTATGTTTTGCAACATATGAGGGATTTGATTTGCCATACAGTCATACCAATAAAAAACAACAAAACACAAAATACATTTTAACATGAGCATCCAACACAAAATACATTTTAACATGAACATCCACCACAGGAACATCCTCCACATTCATCACTGTGATGGATAGTGAAAAAAAAATGTCAATCTCTTCCCCTGTTTGTTTTCCCGCAATCGGGGACCTCGACCCTTCCATTGTTGGGACGACGGAAGGCTCGATCTTGGCTCCCACAGCCGGCCGTCGTGCCCTCCGCATCGGGGTGATCAAGCGCCCACCTCAGGGGATCTCAGCTCTGTAATCTTTGTACTTAATTTGGGATCTTGTTTATGTGTCATAATAATTGACTGAACTGTTTGCAAAAAATAATTTCACTGTACCTTGGTACATGTGTAAATCAAGAACCACTGAACCGTAAAGAACCATTGAAGAAGCATTGACTCCACAGATGTTACTCAACCCGATGAGTTCTTTCAGCATTCTGTTTTGCGTTTTTGGGAGGAGTGACATCTTACTCCCAGAGTGCGGGATTGGGAAGACAGAGTCAGCCACATTGTGTCCAGTGCATTGTCACTCCATTTCCTTCTGTTTACTGGCATTTACAACTTTTCCACTTATTACACAGGAAATGTGTTCGTCAATTCACTTAAAGCAAAGGCCAAATAACAGTATTATCCAGCTAATCTGTTTTATTGACATTGTTTGGCTTGGGCAGCAGGAACATTTATCTTTGTTATTTGAATAGGGCTCAAGAATATTTTATAGAGTCATAGGACAGGTGGAAACTTAGTTACCACTTCATCCCAAAAGGCGTCATCTCCGCCACTGAAACATTTCTTCACCACTGCACTGAAATGTTGGTCCTGAGCGTATAGTGTATATATATATATATAATTTCATTAAGATAAAACTTGACACCATACACTTCCAAATCAGAGCAATAGTTCTGCTTCTGAGGCCTGACTGCCAAATTTTAACATAAAACAGGACAGCAGAGAAACAGGCCCTTTGGCTCAGTGTCTGTGTTGAACCTCATGTCTACTTAAACTAACCCTTCGGCTTGACCTATATCTTTCCATTCCCTGCACATTCATGTGTTTATCTAAAAGGTTCTTAAATACTATTATTGTATCAGCATCCACCGTCACTCCTAACAGTGCATTTCAGGCAGCCACTCTGTGTAAAAAAAACTGCCATTCTCATCTCCTTTAAAATTTTCTCCTCTAAACTCCCACAGTATGTTCCAGGCACCTACCATTCAGAAGTGTAAAAACACCTGCCCCGCACATTTCCTCAAATATTTCCCTCACACAGGTCTCAAAGCTATGACTTCTAGTTTTAGACATTTCCACTTGGTCTCTCACTGTCCATGCTTCCTATACCTTACATAATTTTATATACTTCTATCGGGCCTCCACTCCAGAGAAAGCAGAGCAGGTTTGTCCAACCTCTTCTTAGAGCTAATACCATAGCATGTGCTACTTCCTGGCTTAACAACGGACTGTCTTATTCATGAACAACTGCCCAAAAATAGCTTAATCAACTATTTAAACCTCTATTTAGACAATAGACAATAGGCAATAGGTGCAGGAGTAGGCCATTCAACCCTTCGAGCCAGCACCACCATTCAATGTGATCATGACTGTTCATCCACAATCAGTACCCCATTCCTGCATTCTCCCCATAACCCCTGACTCTGTTATCTTTAAGAGCTCTATCTAACTCTCTCTTGCAAGCATCCAGAGAACTAGTGCCCACCGCCTTCTGAGGCAGAGAATTCCACAGACTCACAACTCTCTGTGTGATAAAGTGTTTCTTCATCTTCCGGAAGTGGCGGCGCTGCCCTGGCAGCAGCGGCTCGCCTGCAGTCCGTTTATTTTTACTTTTTTTGTGTTGTTTTTTTTTGTTTTGTCTAGTTAAGTTTTTGGTTTTTAGGTTGTGTTTATGTGTGGGGGGGGGGGGGGGTGGGGGTTGAAACGGGGCTTGCTGTCTCTCCCTTCGGGGGAATGCAACTTTTTTGTCGTATCCCCTTCTCTGCCTCCGTCTGCGCTGAGGCCTAATGGCGGAGCTGGCGACCTCGAGACTCCGGAGGCAGAGCCAGTCAGGACTTGCCCTGGGCTCGCTCCCCTGAGGGCGGTCCGGCTCGGGGCTGGAACGGCGCTCCCGTGAGGGGCTGTGACCCTCCCGTGAGGGCGGCCTGGCGCGGGGCTGAGACTCTCCCGTGAGGGGCTGTGGCGCTCCCATCGGGGCGGCCCAGCCCGAGGGTGGAATGGCGCTCCCGTCAGAGCGGCCCAGCTCGAGGGTGGAATGGCGCTCCCGTCGGAGCGGCCCAGCTCGAGGGAGGTACGGCGCTCCCGTCGGAGCGGCCCAGCTCGAGGGAGGAACGGCACTCACGTGAGGGCGATCCGGCTAGGGGCTGGAACGGTGCTCCGGTGGCTGGGACGGCATTCTGGCGGCGGTGACCTGAGTCCGGGGTTCAGCCGCGGGCCAGCTGCTGCGTCCGCTGGACTGGAAGGCGGCAGCTTCGACCACCCCGGGCCGCGGTGTTTGAGCCGGCCCGTTTGCGGGGTTCAGTGAACCGCGGGACTGGTTGTACCATCGCCCGGTGGGGTATCGCCTCAGCGCAGAGGGAGAAGAGGAGGGAAGAGACTGCAGCCCTAAGATTTTTGCCTCCACCACAGTGAGGAGGTGTTTGGAGGACTCACTGTGGTGGATGTTAATTTGTGTTTGTTGTTGTTTATTATTGTATTATTGTATGTATGACTGCAGGCACAAAATTTCGTTCAGACCGTAAGGTCTGAATGACAATAAAGGTAATTCTATTCTATTCTAAATGGCTTACAATGCAGAAGGACCTTTTTGCTCCTATACTTAAATTCTCTTGTAATGAAGGCCAACATGCCACTGGCTTTCTTTACTGCTTGCAGTACCTGCATGCTTACTTTCAGTGACTGATGAACAAGGACCCCCAGATCCTTTTGTGCTCCCCTTTTCCCAATTTGACACCATTTAGATAATAATGTGCCTTCCTGTTTTTGCCACCAAAGTAGATAACCTCACATTTATCCACATTAAACAGCATCTGCCATGCATCTGCCCACTCACCCAACCTGTCTAAGTCACCCTGCATCCTCATAGTATCCTCTTCACAGTTCACACTGCCACCAGCTTTGTGCCATCTGCAAATTTGCTAATGTTACTTTTAATCCCTGGGATGGCGGGACTGTCATATGAGGAACGATTGAAAAGAGTAGGCTTGTATTCACTGGAGTTTAGAAGGATGATGGGGGATCTTATAGAAACATATAGAATTATAAAAGGACTAGACAGGCTAGATGCAGGAAAAATGTTCCCAATGTTGGATGAGTCCAGAATCAGAGGCCACAGTCTTAGAATAAAGGGAAGGCCATTTAAGACTGAGGTGAGAAAATAAGTTTTCACCCAGAGAGTTGTGAATTTGTGGAATTCCCTGCCACAGAGGGCAGTGGAGGCCAAATCACTGGATGGATTTAAGAGAGAGTTAGATAGAGCTCTAGGGGCTAGTGGAGTCTAGGGATAGGGGGAGAAGGCAGGCACGGGTTATTGATTGGGGACGATCAGCCATGATTGCAATGAATGGCGGTGCTGGCTCGAAGGGCCGAATACCTTCCTCCTGCACCTATTTCTATGTTTCTATGTTTCTATGTTAATCCCTTCATCTAGATCATTAATGGATATTGTAAAGCTATACAGCAAGGACGCAAGAGCAAACTTTCTAAAATTACTATAAGATTAAAGTTCTCCATAGTGAGGTCTTCGGTTTAACCAAATAATCTTCTAATCTCATTGTTGCTCAGTTTGGTATTCTGCCAGGACCACTTGTTGATCGGATGATTTGATAAGAAGTTCAGGTGAATCTGAAAACTTTGAATGTCTTTGAATTCCCCAAGGACCAGGAAGAGCGGAAATCTCTCCATCTACTGACTACTGGAGATCCCCCCCATGGGCCCTTGGCTGTAACATTAGTCGTGAGGTCATAAGAGAAAGGAGCAGTTAGGCCAATCAGCCCATTAAGTCTACTTTGCCATTCAATCATGGCTGATCTATCTCTCCCTCCTAACCCCATTCTCCTGCCTTTTCCCCATAATCCCCGACACCCGTACTCATCAAGAATATCTATCTCTGCCTTAAAAATATCCATTGGCTTCCACAGCCTTCTGTGGCAAAGAATTCCACAGATTCACCACCATCTGACTAAAGAAATTCCTTCTAATTTTCTTCCTAAAGGAACAGTCTGACAGTGAGGCCGTCAGTATTGTTGGCAGTATTGTTGGCTTACTCAAGTGCATTTGTGTTATTCATCTGGGCAGGTCATCCACATTCCCTGCCCTATTGATTTTGACTTCCACACAGATTCTGTCTCCATGACAGTTAAGTGTGTTTTCCACACAGTAGCATCGTGCTTAAGTAATGGAGGAGCAGTCAGAGTCCTGTATCATTTGTCCATATACATGTGTTCAAATGCAATTCAAATAACTGGAGAATTTAAATTAAATCCGGATTTTTTTTTTAAATGGACCTAGTTTCAGTAACAGAAAACATGAAACATCTGTCTGCAATGTTGTAAAACCACCATCTGGTACAGAAATATCCTTCAGCGGAGGAAACCTAGCATTTTTGCTCTGTCTGGAGGTTATCTGATTCCAGACACATTAATGTCACAGGTTCTCAAATTCATCCCCAGTTCAGGCACAATTAGTGAGGGACAATAATTGTCTAAAAATGTGCCCATCCCCGTGAATGTCACAGAGATACACATAGAGCTAGATATCATGGAAACAGGCCCTTCAAGCCAACTTGTTCATGCTGACCAAGTTGCCTAACTGAACCAATTCCGCTTTCCTGCACCTGGTCCACATCCCTCCAAACCTTTCCTATCTCTGTACTTGTCCACATATGGTTTAAATGTCATAATATTTCCTGACTCTACCACCTCTTCACAATTCTTGTTCTATATACGTACGACCTTCTGTGTGAATTTTTTTTCTCCCATTTAGATCAATTTTAAATCTGTCCCCTCTCACTTCAAACATATGCCCTCTAGCTTTAGACTCTCCCATTCTGGGATAAAGACTACATCTATTTACCTTTCCTTAAGAAAGAACTGATTAAAAAGAAATTAGTTGAGGGTGGTTTGAGTACGTCAGAAAAAGAGGCAAAGAAACAAAAATAGAAGCACAAATCTTCTGCCTTACATGACTTCAGGGTGTTCCGATATACGCCACATCCAACATAGCATTTATGAAGGGTCCAAACTTCAAACATTGCCCATCCATGTTCTCCAGAAATGCTGCCTGACCCACTGAGTTACTCCAACATTTTGTGTTTTTGTAGCACTTATTATGTCCATTTTTATAAAGTAGAATCCTAAAAAACAAACTCTTAATGAAATAATAAGTGGATAATCTGTTTGTGAAATAGGTTTGAGATAGCTATTGCTCAAGATTTCAGGCAGAACTTCCATCCAGCCAAGAATTACTATACATCCACCGGAGAGGATAAGTTTAGCTTTTTGGGTTAAGCTCTAAGAATCAGTGTCCCAGCCTATCCAGTGCTGGTAACGTGCATCTTTTTTGCACCTTTTCCAAGTTAATGCTATCCTTCCTATAGCAATGCAGCTAGAAGTGCATACAATGCTCCAAGTGTGGGTTCGTCAATAAATTGTACATTTACAACATAAGTTATAGGAGCAGAAATAGGCCAATCAGCCCATAGGAGCAGAAATAGGCCAATCAATGATGGGTGATCTATATTTCCCTCTCAGCTCAATTCTCCTGCTCTCTCCCCATAACCCCTGATACATGTATTAGGAAAAAGAATCAGTCAATATTCTCCTTAAAAATATCAATTGACAGCCTCAATAGCCTTCTGTGGCAATGAATTCCACATTCACCACCCTCTCACTATGGAAATTCCTCATCTCCTTTCTAAAGGTATGTTCTTTTATACTGAGGCTACGGCCTCTGGTCCTTGAATCCCGCACTAATGGAAGCATCCACTCTATCCAAACCTTTCACTATTGGGTAAGCTTCAACGAGGTCCCCCCTCATCCAGTGCCCTGATTGAGTAAGACAAGCATGCAAACATCTTCTTTGCTACCCTGTGCACTTTTGTCACCTCTTTTAGTTGTAACACATTTGAAAATGTTACTACTGAGTTCCAACTGATTCACTAATGGAATAATTTTTGCAACAGAACTCGTCAGATACGCATTAAAATGTTCCCACATGAGAAAATAAAAACAACTGTCAGAAGGTACAGATAAATTACCCATAAACAAGAGTTACGTTCTTGGGAAAGACGATAAGATTAATTGGCTTCAGTTAAGGTAGGCACACTATCACATTGTTAGAAAATGCCAGTTTATTCTCTCATGTCTTTTATTCAAAGGAAACGATCAACCTTACATGGTCCAGTATTTTGGTTACTTCACACCAACCTCAATATAGTTGATCTATGATTGCACTTTAAAGTTGCTTGGCAAGTTACTAATAGGGGATTACAGCAGGCTGGAAGGAGGTCTATTAGTACCCTTCCAGGACAAACATAAATAGGTATTGTAATCACATTTAAAAGACAGTTGGACAGGTACATGAATGGGAAAGGTTTGGCGTGTTATGGGCCAAAGGTGGGCAGGTGGGACTAGAGTTGTCGGGCAACATGATTGGCATAGGCATGTTGGGCCAAAGGGGGCTGCTGCCCCTCTCACTCCCCCTCTCCACCTCTCATTACAATTAACCTTGATCAAAGCACACAAATAACAAAAATTAATAAAGAGTAAAAACAACAGCAGAATAATAAGAAAATATTATGACAATGGATGCAGATTCACTGCATTAAAAGTGATGTGGTTGAATGAAATCCTGAACCTAAGCTGCTGAAACGTTGTGATTATTACACTAATCTATATTTTATCAACGAATGATAGATTTGTATTTCAAAGCTGTTAAAGGGCCTGTCCCACTTAGGTGACTTTATCGGCGACAGCCGGAAAATAGGCCATCGCCACATGGTGGCGGGGTGACGTGGCGTGACGCCTGTATTGTCGTGAGTTGCTTCCTCAAGTGTCGTGGCCTTTTTCGTGTCGCCGCTCGGTTTTGAAATGTTCAAAACTTCTCGGCGACAGTTAGCTTGATGTTGCGTGACTTCTCCTGGCGTAGGTGCTGTCGTAGGTTGTCATAGGCTATCATCAGGTTGACGCCACCTGACGTTGGCTGTCGCCGGGTGCTGACTTCGGTGAATTGAAATTACAGCAGCCTATGTCATGCTACGTCAACCGGCCACTGGATCGACGTCACAAGAAGTCACGTTGCGTCATTTGAAAAAAAGTGCACCGCTCGACCTGTCTTCACTTGGCGCCGTCAGGGACGTAGCCTGTCGTAGCTTGTTGCAGGTTGATGTAGGCTGTTATATGCTGTTGTCTATATCGTTGTAGGCTGTCATAGTCTGTCGTGGGTGTTGTCGCGGGTTGACGTCGCGTGTCACAAAGAATTGGGACGCCGTTTGACGTAGTTTGTCGTAGCTTGACGTCGACTAGGTGGCAGCCTGTCGTAGACATTGTCGTAGGGGGCCTTTTTCTCTGTGTCATGCCACAACAGTGACTGTCGCCAAAAAAGTTGCTTAAGTGGGAAAGGCCCTTCACTTTAGAAGCAAACTAATCTCTTTTGAAAGTAGACAAAAAGCTGGAGAAACTCAGCAGGTGACGCAGCATCTATGGAGCGAAGAATCTCTTTTGAAAGATCTCTAGTTTGCAAGTATTCAACAAGATATATTTTGTATTATTTCATGTTGTATGATTTAAGTTTGATTAATTACGTAAATAGTTTGAATAAATTGATGCTTTTTCAATAGCAACATTGAAGGATATGGGATAAAAACTGGCAGGTGGGACTCGCATAGATGGGACATCTTAATCGGCGTGGGCAAGTTTGGCCGAAGGGCCCGTTTCCATGCTGTATGACTCTATGACTATAACTTTCTGACTAGATTTGAATATTACTAATCCTGTAAAATAATGTTTAGTTTAGTTTAGTTTAGAGCTACAGTGCGGAAACAGGCCCTTCGACCCACCAAGTCCGCACACTAACACTATCCTGCACTAGGGTGAATTTACACTTATACCAAGCCTATTAACCTACAAACCTGTACGTCTTTGGAGTGTAGGAGGAAACCGATGACCTCAAAGAAAACCCACACGGTCAAGGAGAGAACGTACAAACTCCGTACAGACAGCACCCGTAGTTGGGCTGCGCCACCATGCCATCCTGAAGACCAGGAGCGATGGTGAGGCTGGACTGGTGAATTTACTGTGCGATGCAGTCAAGTGCAGATCATAGTCAAGTTAGTCTATATAGAACTGGCTCTCTCTGTTTACAAAATGCCAGCAATTGAATGTGCAAGAGTCCTGAAAAGGATTTTTAAGGAAGTGACAAACATCATACAATATATTCCATGAGGAAATTAAATGGTTCATACTAAACTTGATATCATCATTGATAACATATGCCAGAAATGAAATATTCATTTCTCTCTCTCTCTATGCTACAAGCTGAATGCTGTACTTCATCGACCAATAGTCAATCAGCTAATGACCCGATGAGGCACAACATCCAATTCCAGACTGTAGTGCCTTCATGGCTGAGAGGTTTTGCTTTAAGGTAAAAACCTGCTAATGTGAACATTGATCTCAGTTAAAATTTTGTTCTGCCCTCTCCCAAATGGCCTGAACAACCATGTTTAAGTTCTCTTCCTCTTTCCTGCCTCCTATCTGTGTCAGTTCCCTGATATACAATTTTTAAGATTAGAAAGGCATTTCTAAATTACATTCCAGTTGGATAAACACAATTTCAGAACTTCTCACAGGGTATGCTACACTTTAGTATAATTCCAAATTTAGAGGCAGTTTTAATGTAATAATATTTCACAATGTGCTGCATTCTAAGCTGTAAAATAAGATCTTCAAAAATATCCCAGTACCCTCACTTTATTCACAAGCCAAATTTCAAGGTAGCAGTTTATTGCATAACAGAAGTGCTTTTTCCGATGTTTATTCTGCAGTTCCCATCTCAATAGCTTTTGAATATTTGGATCATATTTTATGACACTGTTATTATGATATTATGGTTCTGACTCGATCACATTTACCTGAAAGAAAAACAGATTATATATTCATTTAACCATGTTTTTTATTCATAGCCTGATGGGATAGTATATTTTCGGCCCACAAACTATGTCCAATGCAGCTGCCTTACAGCCTCCCAGTCCTGTTAATGTAGGTACCGTTAGTCACTCTTACTTTAATTGTATCATCACAGCAATATATCTATCAATCTTTCTTGCCACAGTGCTGCACCTCAGCTCCAAACAGCTTCCAACTGGAACTGAACTAATCTACTGGACAAATGGGACACTTCAACAATTGAGCTACTCAAGGTAGCCATGTCTGTATATTTGTATGTTCAAACACCAAGCTTCAAATCAATGCCAACTCGTTGACTGAGGGATATGAGATAAAAGGCCTGCGATTTAACAAAGCAAAGTTCCTTTATTTGCAGAACTCTGTGTCTTCTTCACCCATCTTTAACAATGGTACAGCACTATTCTCTGACAGCAAAGGTTTATTGACCAGTTGGATGAAAAATTATATTTCAGGAACCATCCCTCAGATGACCGCACTTGTTAAAGCTTGGGCAGGCTAGGACTAAGTCCTTGGAGCTCAAGAGGATGAGGGATGATCTTATAGAGGTGGGTAAAATCATGAGTGGAATAGATACGATGAATGCTTAGAGTTTTCTACGCAGAGGAGGGAAGTCAAGATCCAGAGGACATAGGTTTTGGATGAGAGGCAAAATGTAATAGGAACCTGGGGTGCAAATGTTTTAGTGGTGGTAGGTATATAGAATGACCTGCCAAAGGAGGTAGTTGAGCAGATAATATAAAAACATTTAAAAGAGACTAGATTAAGTGGGACTCGTTGGGTCCCTGTCACACAAGAGGCTTGGTCCCCCAATGCAATGTTCCACCACTCACCCATAACCGCCAACTGCACAGGCGCAGCTCATTTCCCCTCATCCTTAGCACTCTCTCCCCTCCTCTTCACCCTCCCTCTTCTTTCCCCTCTCCTCCTCCCCTCCCCAATCCCTCCCTCACCTCTCTCTCCCTCCCTCTCCTTTACCTACCCTCAATCACTCCCTCTCTCCCTCCGTCCCTCCATAACTCCTCTCTCCCCCTAACAATACAATACATACAATACCTTTTATTATCATTTGAACCTCACATGAGGTTCAAACGAAATTTGGTTTCTGCAGCCATACAAAAAAAGAACCAAGACACACACCAACACAATTCAATTCACATAAACATCCATCACAGTGCGTCCTCCTCACTGTGATGGAAGGCAACACTTAAACATATCTCTCCCCTGCACTCCCCTCTCCCCCCCATGTCAGAGTCAAAGACAGAGTCAAAGCCCCCGGCGGGCGATGTTAAATGTCCCGCAGCCATTAAAGCCACGCTAGGCCATGCAAGGCCACGCACCGGGTCTTGGTGTTGGAGCCCCGGCGGGCTCTTGGTGTTGGAGCCCCGGCGGGCTCTTGGTGTTGGAGCCCCGGCGGGCGCTCACAAAGTCCCGCGGCCATTCCAAGCCGCGCGGGGCGGTGATGCAGGCCCCGCTCCAGGTAAACTTCAACCCCGCAACTCGGGCGGGAGAAGTCGCCGTTGCGGAAGCTCCGAAAAGCGGTCTCCCACCAGGGACCCGCGGGCTCCCGGTATTACTGTCCACAGACCTGCGGTAGGAGCTTCCGAACCTCCGGGTGTCGGGTCACAGCAGTGCTCCACCACAGCTACACCCGCTCCGGACTCGGCCAGCTCCGTGATGGTGAGTAAATCCGCAGCTCCGCGACTGGAGCCCCAGGTCATTCCTGTTGGAGGCCGCTCCACGTTGCAGCCCCAACGACAACGGAGACCCGACAAAGAAAAGGTCGGGTCTCCCGTGCAGGGGAAAGACCTTAAAGTTCCCCCACCCCACCCCACCCCCACACACATACCCCGACAAAAAAAAACAATAAAAAAACAATAAAAACGACATAGAACAAGACAGAAAACAATAAAAAGACAGACGGACTGCAGAGGCCGCTGCTGACAAGAGTCGCGCCAACCCCCTCCTATCCCTCTATCCCCCACCTCCCCCACTCCTCACCTACCCCTATCCCCCCCACTATCCCTCCCCCACATCCCTCGTCTCTCTCTATTCCCCACTCCCTACCTCCCCCTCCTCTACTCCCCCCTCCTCTACTCCCCCACTCTTCGCCCTCTATTCCCCCTCCTCCCCCACTCTCCCTCCTCCCTCTTTTTTCCCCCCTCCTCCTACCATCCCCAATCCCTCCCTCACCTCTCCTTTCCCCTACCCTCAGTCACTCCCTCCCTCCCTCCATAATTCCTCTCCCCTCCCTACTCCCCTCATCTCCCTCTATCCCCTCTCCTCCTCCACACTCCCTCCCATGGATCTCGAGGTTGCCGGTCCTTGCGTGCCTCGGAGGAGCATCAGCCATCGGCACGGATCCTTGGCTCAGCCCGGCCCGGATGCACCAGCAGCTATGGCCACGCCGGTGTGTGGGTGGGGAGGGGGGTGGGGGTGGAGAGCTCCGAAAAAATGACAGGGGAAGAGCCATGGGGGAGAAGGGGGTATCATGGGGAGGGGGGCAGGAGCCAGCGAGGGGGACCAGAGGGGAGAGGCTGGAAATGCAGGGTGTTGAGATGGCGGTGCATTTGGATCTCACAGCGGGTGCTGGGTGCTGGACGCTCTGCTCCGCTGGGATCAGATTCTCCGCTTTCCGTTTGGCGACATCTCCCGGGCCGGAAATAGTGTCCAGTTGGAGACTTACGCCGGCCATCCTCAGCTCCAGTAAAGAAGCGATGACACAGAAAGGGGTGGACCGTCCCGTGGAGTGACAGGAGAAGAGACCAATCTGTGCGGCGCTGACTGGCAGGAGAGGAAATCGATCTGTACATGAGTGGTTTTTACGATTTTAAAATCTCACTAACTTTTACAATATTCCACCAATCGGAACAAAACTTGTTGCACTCGCAGCACAGGAGAACGGTGAGTGAGCTGGCGAAAAATCGTAGCGCTATTGCGTACAGTTTTTGCGCAAATAGAGAAAACACGCAAACCGGAAGAGCACAAGATCAGAGTTTTAGTTTTGTATAGAGAACAAGCTGGATTTGGACAGGTACGTGGATAGGAAAGGTTTGGAAGGATGTGGTCCAAATGCAGGTGGGACTAGTATAGATAGGGCATCTTGCTAGTATGGGCAAGTTGGGTCGAAGGGCCTGTGTTTGTTCTGTATGACTATGAATATAACCAAGGATCTACTTCATATTACAAGTGGAATTGTCCCACAATACCAAGTTATTCTAGAGAAGACTCTGTGCAAGTGGAACACAGGTCTGTTTGGGGAAGGTGGGGCATGTTTTTGGGTCATCTGGCATATTGGGTTAAGCAAGCACTTGAATTACGTTACTAATCCAAAAAGCTTTCTCATTGGCACCTTGAAAACATGTTACTTTGGCAGAGTTCAAGAGTCAAAAGTCAAGACTGCTGATGTCCATCAGTCCCACCGGAGATTGATGCTGAAGTAGGAATGTAGCTAGAGTTGTACATTGTGCTTTAGGAACCTGATGGTTGATGTAAAGAAGCTAAGTTGAAAAATTACTCATAAAATGTGACATTGGCTTTTCAAACTGTTGGCTTTGTTGTGAATCAGAAAGTTTACAAATGAAATTGGGTTTTGAAACAATTAAAATCTTTTAGATAGGAACTTCCTCTTTTGAAGTGTGGATGTCAGTGCAAAAGCACTCATTTGTATCTATCCAAAATTGTCTGAAGTACTCCAGTCAGGGTAAGGACAGCAGAATTCCTGCCCTGAACCAGATTGAAATTTGACAACCATCCGTAGTTTAATCCTCACTACCATTGATAGATTTTATAATTTCAAGATATATCAAATCAAAAATCAAATGACTGCAGATGCTGGAAATCTGAAACAAAAATTGCTGGAAACAATCAGCAGATCAGGCAGCAATGTTGGAAAGAGAAACAAAGTTAATGTTTCAGGTCAAAGACCCATCATCAGACTATCACAGGAATTTAATTTCCCAAGCTGTTATGTTGAGATTCAAACTTCTAGGTGAATAGTCCACGCATCAGTCCTGTAACAATGTTATTGGGACAGTACAGTTGTGATATCATTGAACAGTAAGCCCCCCTGGTTTGCTCCTGGCAACTGATCCTAGAATAGGAATAAGCCTGCAAATTACCTTTCGAACTGCTAAACCACTCATACGCTTATGGTTAATTTGGAGACCATGAGAGAAATCCTAATGTACCTCGCCTTGTAACCAAATTGTTCAGAAAACCAGAATCCATTGTGATATTCCCCAGGAGCTGTGCTATCAAGAAAAAGTGACAGCAGAGAATAGAACCACAGTGCGAACTCCATCATCAAGTTCGCTGACGACACCACTATTGTGGGGCGTTTCACTGATGGGGATGAGTCAGAGTACAGAAGAGAGATCGAGCAACTGTCCATATGGTGCCAGCGCAATAACCTGGCCCTCAACAACAGCAAAACCAAGGAACTGATTGTGGACTTTGGAAGGAGTAGGAGGGGGACCCACAGCCCCATTTATATCAACGGGTCGATGGTTGAAAGGGTCAAGAACTTCAAATTCCTGGGCGTGCACATCTCTGAAGATCTTTCCTGGTCCGAGAACACTAACGCAATTATCAAAAAAGCTCATCAGCGCCTCTACTTCCTGAGAAGATTACGGAGAGTCGGATTGTCAAGGAAGACTCTCTCTAACTTCTACAGGTGCACAGTCGAGAGCATGCTGACCGGTTGCATCGTGGCTTGGTTCGGCAATTTGAGCGCCCTGGAGAGGAAAAGACTTCAAAAAGTAGTAAACACTGCCCAGTCCATCATCGGCTCTGACCTTCCTTCCATCGAGGGGATTTATCGCAGTCGCTGCCTCAAAAAGGCTGGCAGTATCATCAAAGGCCCACACCATCCTGGCCACACACTCATCTCCCTGCTACCTTCAGGTAGAAGGTACAGGAGCCTTAAGACTGCAACGACCAGGTTCAGGAATAGCTACTTCCCCACAGCCATCAGGCTATTAAACCTGGCTCGGACAAAACTCTGATTATTAGCAACCACTTTCTGTTATTTGCACTACCAGTTTATTTATTCATGTGTGTATATATTTATATCATGGTATATGGACACATTTATCTGTTTTGTAGTAAATGCCTACTATGTTCTGTGTGCTTAAGCAAAGCAAGAATTTCATTGTCCTATACAGGGACACATGACAATAAACTCACTTGAACTTGAACTTGAACTTGAACTTGAAATTCAAGTGTTAAAGATTCAGTTTACCGTGATTTAAAAAAAGTAACACTGAGAAAAATAAATTGTATTCAGTGTTACATCTTTGACAAGGCAAATTATTGGTTGTTGAAGCAATAAACAAGTTGAAGTACAATTTTCTCTAATGCAATGTTTTTTTCCCCCGAAGCTTCCAAATGACTGTTATTTATAAATTACAATGCAACGAACATAACTTGAAATGTGAAATTCAAGTCATAAAAGGTTAATCAATAAAAGCCTTTCTTTTTGTTTAATGATGGCTTTCAATGTAATATATGGGAGAATGTCCTATGATTGCATTATTAGTGTGTTTCCAAAGACTAAAGGTCTAGGTAGCGTATTGTGATTCTGGAAGGTATTTTACATTGTGACATACAAGGCAGAAAACTGCATAACATGTGCTGTTTAATGACATGGACAGAAATCTTCATGTTTGCTGATTACTTCAGTTGTTAACTTGATTAGTTGAAGCTGAAACCAACAATCCACCTAACCCTAACTGCGATATACCTAAAGGATCTATAAACTCTGATCTTGGATGGGTATGTATTTGTGTGTGTGTGTGTGTGATGTTCGTGTGCGTTTCACATCTCCGCGAAAACACGACACGCTAATGGTGAAATCTTTACATATTCCAATTGAGATTTATGCCGTGGTCAAAAATCGCCTTATCTGAATTTTTTTTGCATTATTTCTCGAGTTATTTATGAAAATGTTCACAAATGTGCAGAAACTTGGGAAAATAAATAATTTCTCCCTGTGCTTACAGCTGTGATGTCACAATGGAATTGTAGCCCTGCTCGCAACATTGTTGCTATCCGAGTACACTGAGTTCTGCTCGCCCGAGCAAGTGCAAATGCATTTTTTTTAAAGTCACAGTAGGCTCAGTTCTGCTAGCTAGCAAGTGCAAATGCATTTTTTTAAAGTTTAAAACTGAAGGAGGTGCATAAGGCAAAGTGAGCAGCCCATGTGCAGTTGTTGGCTATGGGTGAGTGGTGGAATATTGAATTGGGGAACGGGTTGCATTCGGGGACCAGGCCTCCTGTGGGGGCTATGAGTGAGTGATGGAATATTGCATTGGGGGACCAGGCCACCCATGTGACAGGGACCCAACGGGTCCCAATTGGCCTAGTAAAACATAAAACTGAAGAATTATATTGACAATGAATGGTAAGGTGGAATTTAAAAATTGGTTGGCAAAACGCATATAAATGGACAAGCAATCCATTTGTATGTGGCATTGGATGACAAAGGACAAAGGACAAAGGACATTTATTGTCACATACGCCAATTGGTGCAGTGAAATTTGAGTTACCATGCAGCACACATACAAAATAAACACAACACTTTAGAATTTAACATAAAACATAATAAAAATCCCCCTACAGCAGAATCAGTGTTTCCCATTGTGAGGGAAGGCACCAAAGTTCAGTCCTCTACCTCTGTTCACCCATGGTCATGGCCGATTGAGGCCTCCGCAGTCACCGCAACGACGGCCCGATGTTTCAAGCCCTCGAACGGAAGAACACTCTCAGCGGCCCAGAGCCTCCGAATCGGCTGCATCCTACAGGAGACCGCCGCGGCTCCCGAAGTCCACAGGCCGACCTGGGCAAAGATTCAACATTGGCGACCTTGGCAAGAGATCCCAGGCTCCGCAATGTCAAAGTCAGCGCTGCCGCCGACTAGAAGCTCTGCTGCACGTGGCTGGAAGCTCCACAGACCACAGCTCCACAGTGTTGAAGTCGGCAGTCGCAGCACTCTGGAGCTCCAACACGGCGATTCCCGGTAAGGCATCACTCGCTCCGCGATGGAATCCAATGCTGCGCCGCTGCTGAAGCTGAAGCTCTGGCCGTGCCAATCCAGATGGTAGGCCACGAGGAGGGGGTGAAGATGCGGCTCGGAGGATAGATGCATCCTTGACCAAGAAGTGACTAAGAAAAACGGTTTCCCCCTCCCCCCCTCTCCCCACATAAAAAAGACTAAAGACATCCCAAAAACAAACTTTAAAACAGACTAAAAATAACAAAAAGGACGAGAGGACAGACAGCTGCAGGCGGGGCAGCTGCAGGCGAGGCAGCCACACTCGATAGCGCCACCACTCGATCATGATACAATGTTTTAAAAATGAGGTTTATAACTGAGTTAAAAAACAGAGTCTAAAACTGATTTTAAAGGCAATGTACATATGCAAAACAAACAGCAGAGGCTGGGAATCTGAGCAAAAAATAGAAACTGCTGGAAATACCCCCTACTTAAACAAAGGAGCTACACTGGCTACTCCAGTGTTCCAGGACCTTGTTTGTGGTGAGAGAAGATACAAACATCTCCATCAAGGTAACTGCAATCTACTCTCTTGCCTCTCTTAAAAACCTGGGATAGATCTCATCAAGCATTGGGGATTTAGTCACCATAATGGTCTTCAAAACCCCCAACACCACCACTCTCTTGATGTCAAGCTGCCTTTGCATTTCTGTATTCTCCAAACTGATCTCACTGTCCTCCATATCCTTCTCCTTGGCAAATACAGATACAAAGTACACATTTAGTATTTTGCCTACTTCCTCTGACCCCAAGCACAAATTCCCTCCTTCATGTTTCCTATTTTCTCTCTGGTTATCCTTTTGTTTTTCATGTATGTGTAAAAAGCCTTGAGATTTTCTTTAACACGACTCGCCAAATATATTTTATGGCCTTTTTACCCCCCTTCTAATTAGCACCTGGGCTTGTATACTCTGGAATTTAGAAGGATGAAAGGGTATCTTATTGGAACATATAAGATTATTAAGGGTTTGGACACGCTAGAGGCCGGAAACATGTTCCCGATGTTCGGGGAGTCCAGAACCAGGGGCCACAGTTTAAGAAGAAGGGGTAAGCCATTTAGAATGGAGATGAGGAAACACTTTTTCACACAGAGAGTTGTGAGTCTATGGAATTCTCTGCCTCAGAGGGCGGTGGAGGCCGGTTCTCTGGAAACTTTCAAGAGAGAGCTCGATAGGTCTCTTGAAGAAAGCGGAATCAGGGGATATGGGGAGAAGGCAGGAACGGGGTACTGATTGTGGATGATCAGCCATAATCACATGTGGCGGTGTAGGCTTGAAGGGCCGTATGGCCTACTCCTGCACCTATTGTCTATTGTTTCCTATTTGTGTAATATTCCTCAAATGCCCTTTTTGATTACATCTTCTTTATCTGTTTGATAGTAAGATTAAACGAGAACTTACCAGTTCGAAGTTTGATCTGTATTTTATGAGGAGTAACGTTGAGGGAATACATGAAGAACCCGCCACTTCGCACGTGTGTCATTCTTCAAAGCAGCGGAGTGAATCACTGATACCTGTAATGACTTAAGCATAGTAAGATTAGAGAAAAGATACCAGTTGTGTTTATGATCAAGGGTGGGAGCGGAGGGCATGTATTCCCTCAACGTTACTCCTCATAAAATACAGATCAAACTTCGAACTGGTAAGTTCTCGTTTAATCTTACTATTTTACTTCTGAGTCACGTGAGTGACTACATGAAGCTTTCAAAGCTCTGTGATTCAAGCCGTGGAACGAGTCCATCATCACGTCTGCCTTGGTTTTGGGGAGAATAGTGATAACATATTAAACAGCAATATGATATATATAAATAACCATAAAGTTAATAATAATTGATAGCCCCTGTTTTTTGGGATAAATTATGGTACAGAAACTTAACAATGTTTCTGAAAAATTCCAGTTTCCATTACTGGTTAGTTATAATCCTTAGAATGTTCTTTCCGATGGCCATCCTGCAGTCCTGAGGATTTTATCCATGGGAACCTCCAATTTAAATGCTGCCGACGTTGCTGCAGCCTGGTGGAGTGAGATTTTAACCCAGTTAATGTTTACACCAACTTATGTCAATACTATGTTAGCCATTTAGCTGGCCTGGCCTGTTATTCTTTAATGAGGCTGTCTGTCGTTGATGAGAAGTTCCTCTTCTGTGCCACTTATGGTCTGGGTTTGTTCCATGTATATTTGTAGATGTCTCACAACACAGTCAATCATCTGTAGGGTAGGCTCTAAAAAATGTTATTTTAAGGCCTGCTGACCCCTGTCTGTTTAGTTCCCTAATTCCTGAATATAGAAGTGTAAGTTGCCAGATGAACTGGTCAAGGTATCCAGCCTTAATTTGGTAGGGACTGAGTCCTTAGTGCCGTGACCTAAGCCATCAGCATGACAGTTTTGTAAAATGTCAAAAACTGTAATGACAGCGCTGTGGCTGGAGCCCAGTTCTTTAACAACGTTAAGACGATGCTGATGTCCCATATTTGGGAATACCTGGTCTTTGGGGAATTCCCATAAAAAGTGTCCCTCATAAGCTGTTGTTCCGTTCTCTTGCCATAGGTAAGTAGATGGGCCACTTCTGGCACAGTTGATGTCACTAATACTAAGCCCCTGTAGGTTAACAAAGCTTCCAAACAGGCTGGATGATGTATTATGGTTGCAACACATCTCCCATTAGTTTATGTATTTTAGACATTGTCTTTAGGTTGATTGTCTGTGGCCCGCTGTGATCATGTCCATTGCTTTGGCCGTCTGTTTTGGATGGTGCTGCATGGTTCTAATCTCATTCCCTAATACCACCTAGAACCATGGTTGGGTAGGTCAGTCGGGTACTGTTAAATACACCAGACGCAGAGTCTCGTAGTATTTCCCTTAGTAACCCCCCCCCCCCCGATGACGTTGCCAAATTGTGTTGGCCAGCTTGTTACATGATGTAGATTCCCTTTCACCCATGTGGTTGATATGTGCTACCACAGTAGTGTTGTTAATTTATAATCTAATAACCTGTTTAATATATTCCAGAGCAACATGACTTTAGGCCATGAAAAAAGCACCCAACATTTCCAGGTAGTTATGCCCAGTGTTAGTAATAATGATGCTTGCTGTATTTTCCATCTTCCTCCACAGCTGGAGATGGAATTGGTAACACACTGTCCTAGTGCATAGTATCCATATGTAGGACCATAGACTGGTTGCTGACAATGATAGGATTGGAGCAATGCCCAATGTTATCTTTCCACCATTTAGTTCCAATATGGCTTCTGTATGGCTTCATCATTCTAGTGAAATGATCACCATTAATTTTAAGAGCTCATATTTTGGCCCTCTGTAAATCTTTATAATGTAAGGGTCTGAATTATGTGGCTGGAAACCATATGTTGCCAATATTCTTGCTACCAGTCTGATGGATGGTTTATCCTCATGTCAATGATTTTGCTGTATGCCTCTATTAAGGTTGTAACCTCTGTTGGCAAAGTTACTGACATGAGGAACTGAGTTAATGGTGAACCCCAAATAATCCCTTTAGTTTGAAGGCTTTAATTTTGATTTAATTGGATGGATAATGATCCTAGTTTCCAAATAATTGTAAAGTGGCTGTTACCGTTTGTTCAGCCCATCCTAAGTTTCCACACAATTAGTATGTCATCCAAAGAAGCCATTACCATTGTGTGGCTGGTTGTCATATTTTGTAAATAACTTAGGTGCTAATGTAAACACATTAGGTAGTGCTCTATATTGCTAGAGCTGAGCCATCCAATTAGATAAAAATAACGTCCGTGGTCACCTGTTATGGGTACTGAAATTGTAAGCATCTTTTGAATCAATGCTTGCCATTTTCGTTCTTAAAACGAATATACTTAACAATAGAAAAGGTTTCTGTTCTTAAAACGAATATATCGTTTTATTTATATTTCACTTTCCCATCTATTTATTTCTTTATTTGTTTTTTATGATATATGGTCCCTAGATAAGGGACATATCAGACATTTAAACATAAGAACAGATATTATACTTGATCTTAGCCAAAAAGCCGAGATCTGATCTATGATTGATGCGTCAAGCGCCATATCCTATTTTGTTAGGAAGGGAATGCGTAGATAATAATTCTTCCCTTGCAATGCAGCTAAAACCCCATCTGTTGCTGATGTCCAGTGTCTGTATCCCTTATGACATATTTGGTAATTGGTGATTATGTCTGGATACGAGTAGATCGGCATCTGGTGTTCCATATCGTGTAGAAACATCAGCAAATACTATAGCCCAACTTGGTGTTCTCCTCCAAATTCCTCTCTCGATATATCAGCTGGACTAGAAGATTATGTGTTGTAAAATTCTATTGTGTATCCCCGGATACTGTTTAAGATATGAGTGTCAAAAAGTTATTTATTCAATGTCTTCTCGCACCAACCTCCTTGCTTCCTTCTGGTTTTACTGTTTTCTTCTGGATCCCCGAGGCCGTGTGTTGTGGGTGTACACATCTTCCAGCATAGGGGCGATACCTTTGAGGATGATGTTTGGACATTTAGATGAGCTCCAGTTTGGCTTCATTGTCCAACTCCTTGACCTTCTAGATAGGTCACCCCCAAATAAAAAGATTTTGCTAGGAGGTTTCGGGTTTACACAGGCCCGCGTCAATCCCGGTTGGATGTAACCAGATGCATAAATTGATTAGTTTAGTACATTCAGGGATTTACAATCCCCGGAGGCAAGTGACAGCTATGGTGTCAGCTAATGTTTGCCCCTGCAGTAGATAGAAAACATATGGTCTATGCTGGCTTCTAACCTGGTTTGTAGATCTTTCCCAGTTAGCTTTACTCACAGCTGTACTGTTGTTCCCCCTGAAACATAGACAGACATTCCCGTGTGACTTCCCAGATGGGAATGGAATTTGTCAGTAAATTTTTTGGACTGCTAAATCCTTCAGTCACAACATAAGTATTCCTGTATTTCTATCAGGAAAGGACCAATAATGCACTCTATGTACTTTGTGACTTAGAAAAGGCATCACCTCATTGTTTGCCCTAGACTTGACCCCAGCACTCTTCTGACAGAAGAGTCTACTGGGGAGAGAGAAGCATGATTATAGCCCTATAGAAAAGGTGCTGCTTCCTTCTCCCTGAGTCTGTCTTTTCCTCAAACACTTCCCTGTAATAGTAGAAGTGAAATACAGCCCTGTATAAGGTGCTGCTATGGGACTTACCCACTGGAGGATTTCTTCTTGGACCTGCATCGCTGCAAAACGGTATGTTCTCGCAGGTGCAGGCCCCGCAGTGCCAATGCGGTGCAGTGTACACGGCCACTGTGCCGCCGGTATCCCCGTTGGCCTGCGGTGCTCCAAAGCGCCGTGCAGTGCTCACAGCACTGAGCCGCCCGTACTACCGTTAGCCTGCGGTGCTCCAACGCGGTTCAGTCCCTCGGGGAGCTGGCCGCTCGCAACCCGCAGGTATGGCAGTTTTAACGCGGTGCAGTGCTTCCCGCACTGTGCCGCTCCTTCTCCTTGTGCCTGCGGTGCTCCAACGCGGTCCAGTCCTCTCGGGGAACTGGCCGCTCGCTACCCAAGCCCAGCGGCTCCAACGCGTACTCAGTGCTCTCGGGCACTGACCGCTTGCCGCTATTTTTAGTGCTGTGGAAAAACCCCCAGCACCTTCCAGCCCCTCGGACCCATGTAGTATAGGTCCGTGGGGCTGTTGTCCGAGCCGTCGGAATGACGCTCCAGAATGCTCCACCGCTGTCAGCGTCCTGCTGGAGCTGAGGTCGGCTCCGGCTCCCGTTTAAGGGAGATAGTGGTGCCCCCGGCCGTTGCTGGCTGCCTGCAGTTCTGCAGACTCTCCCCAGCCAGTTTTCATCAGTCTGCCTGTAAAAAAGGTAAGTCAAGAAACTAAGTTCTCCTACCTTACTTGTTGCCGGTTCAACCCTGCCGTTTGGGAGGAAACGTCCTCCCCTCGTAATGACTTGTTCACAATGCGTGTAGCGATAATGGCACACGTGCGTAGTGGCGGGTTCTTCATGTAGTCACTCACGTGACTCCGAAGTAAAATTACACCTATGCGTCCTTTTCCTTTTTGATCTCTTCACACAAATTGGACAATCTTTGGTGAAGTGATGATGTCAAGCAGCAGGACTGGAAAAAAAATGAAAACACAGGGCCATTTTAAATAAAGGGTACCACTTTCAGCCTTTTGCATCAGTCTTCTGCTATGCTCAGGTTGATGGCATTATAATCTCGCCTTGGTTAGTACACAATTGCAGAGTCCTACTTTAAATAGAACTGCACAGATGATCGTAGATCACAGATGTTAATATAGAATTATGGAAATCTTAAATACAGTAGAAAAATAAACGTAGCCTCAGCCTTTGCTGTCACAAATGTAAAGTAATGTTGCGGACCTGATTCCAGAAAGCCAAATCCTTACAATGAGGTTTTTTAATGAACTTATTTTGATTTCCTCTTAAGTTCTAATAATGTGGTAGTGATCTCTGGAGATCTTAGGTGGACAACACCCCCTATTGTGTATACTTCATCCCCCTGACCCTCTGATGCAGCTGCTGGCTCCGCTTTGTTTGGCCTCATCGTCTCCTCCAATTCCTCATCAATCAGGGAAATCCCAGACACCGCCCTTCTCCTGTGAACTCCTGTAATGTGATTAATAGAAGGAGGAACAGAGCATTCACATGCGTTGAATGAAGTCATCAGAGAATTTCAGGGATAATTGTTGATGGAGCGTTGATGATGTCTTGTCAACATCTCTTACAAAATCTCCTCTTCAACACACAATAATCACCCTTAAACAGAAAGTGAGTGTTGAAAGATGAGTATGGCTTTAAGTAATGCTCAAAATCACAAACAATGACATGTTCATTTTTAATCAACTGGTATCTGTTTGGAAAAGATATGAAATCAAGCATTACCTATCAAATTGCAATGTAGCTTCTTTAATGATGTGACAATTTATTTCTCAATCAGCCTCTTAACAATTTTTCTCAGTGCCTGTTCCCAGTGCATGTTTCTATTCTTCTACCAAAATAAGCTTGGGGTGAGCTACAGTAACAGATTAAAACCAAAATGTGGTAAACCAGAGCCGTTTTAGCATCTAAAACATCGAATTAAAATTTGTTTCTATCGTAGTCTGTGGAAATAGTGCTGGGACAATGCAGTACGGTCATAAGGTCGCAAGGAATAGGAGTAGAATTAGGCCATTCGCCCTATCAAGTCTACTCCGCCATTCAATCATGACTGATCTATCTCTCCCCGCTAACCCCACTCTCCTGCCTTCTTCCCAGAACCTCTGACACCTGTGCTGATCAAGAATCTATCTGTCTAGTAACTGTTTAATTGATTAAAGTATTCAGTTAGATCAGATTTCAGTTTAGTGTACAGTGCATACACTAAGGTTTAATGAAACTCCATGTTTGCACAAAGCTCATAGAATACACAGTATACCTGATAATGAAAGTTAAACATGACAATGAATGAAAAAAATACAGAATGGTGCAAAGATTTTAGTGCGATCTGAAGTATAGCAACAGAAAATTGATAAAATGTAATAATGGAATAACCAAATTAGATAGATTAATCTCTCTACATCATTGTCTATATCTCTTGTTTCCCTTTCCCGTGACTTTCAGTCTGAAGAAGGATCTCGACCCGAAATGTCACCTATTCCTTCTCTCCAGAGATGCTGCCTGTACCACTGATTTACTCCAGCTTTTTGTGTCTATCTTCGAGATAGGTGTTAAGTGTGAATGTGCATGGCATCACCTCTGGGAAGTAGGTGATTGGTTCTGATAGCAGCAGTGAAGAAGCAATATTTAGGTCTGAATGTTCAGGCTTTCAAGCTCCTGCATCTTCTCCGAGAAGATAGAAGAGAGAAAGGGAATGGCCATGATGATGGGTATCCTTGATGATACTTCCAGCCTTCCTGATACAAGCCTCTGTTTGGAAGATGGTGATATTTTAATGATGACAATGCATGGAATGCATTGAACAGATGGTTACATTCTCTTTTGGTGGAGATAGCTGTTGCCTGGTATATTTAGTGTAAATGTTTATTGTCTCACTAATCATCTCAAGACTGAATGTTGTCTACATTTTGCTATAAAAGAGTCTTAACTGTTTCATTTTCTGGCCTGGCTTAAGCATGGGGCGTCAGTTCCACGTGACTGTACAGATAAAAAGGAGCACCAAGCATCTTCCCACCACTCACGCTTTCTCCTCTTCCTCATCACTACAGAAATCTTCCAAAGTTTAATTTAGTTTTAATTTAGTTTTAGTGTCAAGTGTACCATGGTACAATTTAAAGATTTTAAAGGAAATATTGTACATAACTGACTAGACTACACTGGTATTTCCAGCAAAGGGGTACAAAACAATATTCCTTCAGAATATAGAAACATAGAAAAATAGGTGCAGGAGTAGGCCATTCGGCCCTTCGAGCCGGCACTGCCATTCAATATGATCATGGCTGATCATCCACAATCAGTACCTCGTTCCTGCTTTGTCCCCATATCCCTTGATTCCTTTAGCCCTAAGAGCTAAACATAACTCTCTCTTGAAACACCCAGTGAATTGGTTTCCACTGCCTTCTGTGGCAGAGAATTTCACAGATTCACAACTCTCTGGGTGAAGAGGTTTTTCCTCATCTCAGTCCTAAATGGCCTACCCCTTATTCTTAAACAGTGACAGACACAAAAAGCTGGAGTAACTCAGCAGGACAGGCAGAATATCTGGAGAGAAGGAATGGGTGACGTTTCGGGTCGAGACCCTTCTTCAGACTTAAACTGTGGCCCCTGGTTCTGGACTCCCCCAACATCGGAACTTCATCTAGCCTGTCCAATCCTTTAAGAATATGACCATATTGACAATTACAACCCCCCTAGCTGAGTCTGCTTCTCAAAACAAAGCAATCCAACTATTGTTACCAATTTTCATCTCAGTTAATCGTCAACATCCTGGAATAGATCGGGTAGATGCACAGAGTCTCTTGTCCAAAATCAGAGGACATCGGTTTAAGGTGAGGGGGGGGGGGGGGGGGGGGAGAGAAAGATTCAATATGAACTGAAAGGTAACCTTTTTACAAAAAGGGTGGTGGGTGTATAGAACAAGCTGCCAAAGGAGGTATCAAGAAGGAACTGCAGATGCTGGAAAATCGAAGGTAGACAAAAGTGCTGTAGAAACTCAGCGGGTGCAGCAGCATCTATGGAGCGAAGGAAATAGGCAACGTTTCGGGTCTGAAGAAGGGTTTTGGCCCGAAACGTTGGCTATTTCCTTCGTTCCATAGATGCTGTCGCACCCGCTGAGTTTCTCCAGCACTTTTGTTTACCTGCCAAAGGAGGTAGTTGAGGCAGGTACTGTCGCAATGTTTAAGAAACATTTAGACATATATATGGATAGGACAGGTTTAGAGGGTTATGGGCCAAACACAGGAAGGTGGACGTACAGATGGGACATGTTGGGCGGTGAGGGCAAGTTGGGCCGATGGGCCTGTTTCCACACTGTATGACTCTATAACTCTATAACATTGAAAATCCCCTAAATAATGCAAATGTTTATGAGATGGCAGGCATATGGTAGATGTGCATGATTAACACGTTGCGTTAGTTGGATCAGCATGGGCCAATTAGTCTCAGCTGGCATCAAGTCAACATTTCTATGATGATTAATGTAATCGAACTGGCTAATCTGCAGACTTTGTGCCATTCTGAGGGACACACATGCTACTGCGTTGCCCAATTTATTGGATAACTTCAGTCATGTCAATTTGTGCAGCAAATTGGAAGCAAATCAACTTCCATAGCACAGAAAATATATCATTACCAAGCTCAATTTCATGGACTCTGAGCTTCTGTATCTATGGTCCTTGACGGTGGAAAACATACCAAATGCCATCTGGGAGAATTTGGATATTATTCTTAAATGTCAGGGCTCATACTGTCAATTACAATTCAATTTGAAGTGGCATTATGAATAATAATTCCTAGATTTTCTTAACCACGGTAAGGTAATATATCTTTTTTTTCCTTCTATATCTTTTCAAGCCTCAGTACCTCTGTGATTTCTGATAGGTTCTCAAACAGGCAGTTGCCATGGTGCAGTATGGATTGCAGGATCAAAGAATATCATGTGATTCCCTCAGCACCAAGTCTACACAGCATTACAAATCTACCCTGGAACATTTAAACACATCACTGCATTTCCATCTTGCATGTACCAGTTTAAAATACGACATTTAATTTTTTTAAACATGCGCATTAAAATAATGATTGTAAGAAATAAAATTGCACACTATCTATAAAATATATAGTGTTTTACAGATGTGAATTTTAATCAGTGACATTGCATTGAAAGCAGATGTTTATTTTATTATATATTTATTTTGACAAAATAAATTATGAAACTATTTTCCTTTTCATTAAAATAACTACACTGATTTTATCTACGATAGTTCTTATGAATATTTTTTATGTCTATAGAAATTTTAAAAAGGATTCATAGTCCATATATAAAAACTCTTTTTGTTTTATTGCCTATGTGGTATTTCATTTTCTACTTCCACCTTTTATAGCTTTAATAGTGACCAGTGATCATGATGTTTATGAATTTGTAAATTTTCCTGCAGAGCATGTTTTGATAGCAAAATAGTCCTCTTCCCTCAGGTCACTATTTAGTTTGCTTTAAGGCGACTTTAACATGCAGATTTTGGGAGTGGATTATTTGTTTAGATTAGCTGTTCTGTGGATGCCAATTTCAATTAAGACTCATTACGATAATCAGGATACTCAGCAGTTATGCTGCAACTATAAGAGCAGGCGTAATGTTTACTTTAAAATCAACATCCATTGCAGATGTTAGATGTTTAGATGCAAATAAATCAAAAATTACTTCATATTAAAGCAGTTTTGATAAATTGGCTTCCATTTGATCACTAGAATCAGATGCATCTTTGTATTTAGAAACACACTTGGTCAAACCCTTTTACCAGCCTTAGACATCAGCAATGGGTTTAATTGGAAACACTTTCACCTTGGCTAAGCTTTTGTATCATCTATTTCGTGATTTTTGGCTTTGGATCCCATAAATTCAATTCCCCAGTGGAACAGTGAAGGAATATGTTTGTGTTAGCTACTGATCTGTTGAGACATTACACGCGAGTCAAATACTGCACAAGTGTTCCTTTAAATACTTAAAGAGGTACAGTATATTATAGCCTCCATTATTCCACCATGATGGAGTTACATGTTTGATTGGACATAATAATTTGGAGTTTAGTGCAGTGTAATATGTGAAAATACTTGTGCCAGTACTTTCCCACTTACTGTCACCACATCAATTCTTCAATCATCTTGCAGGGTATTAGTTTCTACTTCTGCTCCCCTTCCAGTTGTGCGTCACTCACTGAACGAATGTGGAAGAATATACTTAGAATCTGAGCCTGGAATCTCTAAAACTCAGCAGAACAGAGAGATCATATAATTAGATACAAGGACATTGCTACAATAATATTCTAATGCACTTTCTATATTGTACAGGTATCCGATGAGGAAAATTAATATCACTTCCTATGTTGGCTTTAGTTAGCAGCCCATTGATTTCAGTGGTTTATCCTGCCTCTTCCTTCCCATGTACACTATGCCATCGCACTTTATGAGAACATGCCCTGATTCCTCATGGGTATTTCAGTGATTTTGCTTTGATTGGGAATGTCAAAGCAAAAGGAGGTTTGTGAAGGTGAATGAACCACTTTGCATCTTTTTTTTGTATCCATGATCTCCATTGTGTCATCCTAGAATAGACACTGCCAAACGTTGGATGAGTAGCTTGAAAAATTACGTCATTGTGCTTTGACTGCGAATGCCAAATGATGCTAAATCATCTACTGACAATAAGTTTTTATTCACAACTGTCTTGTAAAAAATAAAACTCTTACAACCTAGGTAATGTTTCCCTTCTGAATTGAAGCTGGACTTGGCCCAAATCTTGTAATCTTTTTGCACTGCTAGTCATTTGATTTTGATCCATCTCAAACTGGCAGCCTGCTTGAAATTCAGAAGGAAACTGCTGATGCTTTAAAAAAAAAATACTTTTGTACAATTTCTTACAATTTCTTTACAATTTCATTAGTCAGTTTGAGCAAAGAAGCCATTTGCTACAATATAAAATGTGAAAGTTCTCACATTGTGTGTAGGTGCGTTGGTGCATGACAGTGCATGTGGCAGTGTGTGTGTGTGTGTGTGTGTGTGTGTGTGTGTGTGTGTGTGTGAATGACAGTGTGTGCATGCGTGTGAGCAGTGTGAGCACCTTAATTGTGCGGACAAACCCAATACCTATTCTATGCCATCAATGTTCCATCACGGTATTAGCTTAAAATAATTTGCTTAATTTATTACCAGAGCTCTTTTGGCAACAATATCACCACCCTCACATACTTACTTTTAAAATCCTAGAACGTTTTGCTTGAAAAGTATGGATAAAACTTGGCTACATAGACTGTAAACAAGGTTTCAACTCCAGGACATTTTCCTTGTAGCCTCATCACATCACTTCCTGCTTCCAACTATTCCACTTCACACTCCTACCAATGGTGGCATAACATCACCACCTCATATCACATCAGCTTCCAAGGTTAATTGGTAGGAAACTATCCCTGAATGCTTTACCACAGCAAATCAGGAGGTCCTCTGTGAGATTAGGAGGAATTGGGGAATCAAGAGGTTTGGAGAGACCTCTGGAGTGGGGAAAGGGGTCAGTGGTCTTAATTTAAATTTCCCTGCAATGGTCCAAAATGAATGTTGCGATTCTGTGCATGATGGACACATGAATTGGAATAACAACACATGGGTAATTCATAGGTGGCATCTCCCTGTCAAATTTCCAGGGCAACCCAAGACAAGTCTGAAATGGTCATTATCACATTTCACTCCAAATAAAGTTCACTTTCATTATCATCCATCTATATAATATTAAAACTCTGTGGCTGGCTGGCTGTGTGTGTGTGTGTGTGTGTGTGTGTGTGTGTGTGTGTGTGTGTGTGTGTGTGTGTGTGTGTGTGTGTGTGTGTGTGTGTGTGTGTGTGTGTGTGTGTGTGTGTGTGTGTGTGTGTGTTTCTGCCTGACTTGTGGGTGCCAGCCTTTGATTCGTTGCTACGCCAGCACCAGACCCAGAAACGCCGAGAATCTTTCCATTTCGGTAGAGATTTCACTTTTCATTCCAAGTATCCACTCCTCATTAAATTTCATTGTGTTTATGTACACATTTTTAATAAAATCCTTCTCCCCCCCCTCCCCCACTCACTCATTTTGTCGCCTCCTGGCGCCCGCCTCTCGCCTCAAAGACGCCATTTAAAAACAGCCGCACTGCTGAGTGCTGGAATCTTATGTTCGGGAACGGCTTGAGTTGGAGGACCACGTCTCCCGTGGGGGCTACAGGTAGGGAACGGCTGCATTGGGGGAGCAGACCCAACGGGTCTGCACTTGGTCTAGTATACTTCTAAAACTCTGTGTGTGTGTGGGTGTACGGCATTTTGCGTTTGCAACGTATCTCCTCGAAAACCAGATGCAAAAACGCAGAGATTTTTACAATTTCGGTAGGGATTTATCTTATGAGTTCAGAAATCCACACATTATTTCCCCAGATTTTGAATAAAATTGATCACAAAATTCACTTAAAAAAATATATAATCGCCGCATGAGCTGCTTACGTCACAATGCCCACATTCCGACCAATCGAGGCCCACCTGCCTCCAGGCCCGCCCCCCCACCACTGTGGACTAAAGCCCCGTGCCCAGCCCAAGTACGCTCATGTCATGCCTCCCGCAGCTGGACTCCCACGCCCGCCCGCCCGCCCGCCCACTCCAACCTCCTCCCCCCCGTTCTCAAAATGTTCTGCAGATCGGGAGGTCACCGGAGGTCACAGCAGGTTACAGCCGGTCACAGCCGAAACCACTCCGTCTCCCCCACCCGATGGTAGAACATGGCGGCAGCTGTTCTTGTCGCGCGGGGCACGCATTGAGAAGATGGCCCTGGCGGCCATTACTCCCTCTGGGAAACCTGCAATTCCTCCGTTGATCGCAGGGACACGGGGAATCGTCACGCAAGAGCTACCGAAGCTCTCCCCCATACCCCCCTCATCTCCCGCCCCTTCACTCTCCACACACTCCCTCTCCCCCTGCCTCTCCCCCTCCCCACTCTTCCCCCTCTCTTCTCTCTCTCCCCCTATTCATCTCTCCCCCACTCTCCCCCCCTCTCCCCCCCTCCCCTCCTCCCCCTTCCCCCCTCCCCCCTCCCCTACCCCCTTCCCTCCCCCCTTTTCCCTCTCTCCCTCTCCCCCTCTCCCCTCTCTCCCCCCTCTCCCCCTCTCACCCCCCCCCCCCTCTCTCTCCCCCCTCCATTATTTTGAATCAAGCCAAATAAGGATGCCGAATCTAGGGACAATTTTCTTTTACTCCTTGATAATAGTAGCCGCTTTATTATCAAGGGTTGGATAAATTTTGAACCACCGGTCAAATACATCGACTCTGACAACAAGTACCCACTCCCCTGGCACTTCTTCTAATCCAATGCAACTTTTTTCCAGCAACACTTTTTCTAGAATGTTGAACAGACCCACAGACAATAGGGATTCTTCCTTATAACTAGTCTCCTCCTACCACTGAGTAACTTTCTGGATGGTTAGTATTGACCTGTCCGAGGGGAACTTGTTATTTAAACTTTCAGTCTACCTCATCATTCTACACCACCACCTTATTACGTTCCCAGGGCATTTCTTTAATTATTAAATCCACACCATAATTTCTGATATCTACTAGGGTCTGTCCTTTTCTTGATAGTCACTAAACAGTCCCGTCCCATCTCCAATTGTTCTCCTATGGGTGAGACAAGAAAAGATGCCGTCAACAATCACATTTCCAATTATTTTTTAAACTATATCCCATAAGCCATTTTCAAATACTTTTTTTTAAAGTCCTTCCAATACATTACTATACAGTTAAAATTAGGCTCAAAGTAGGTGTCCCCGAACCACAGAGGAGTGTTCATTCCCAGGTTTCCATATTTAGTTTGTTTAAGTTAGAGCTTGCCTAAATGGTCTCTAGAGGCTCTCTATATTTCTTCAAGTTCCTGAGATGTCGTTCTTCCTTTTCACTGGTGTCAAATATTATGTTGGTAAGGTTGGGCAATTGGGTATGAGTAAGGTATATAAATCTTCTTTTCCCTTTTGATGTTAAATTTGCAGGAGTAGGAAGACCACTGAGGAGCAGCCTTCTTTGTCTGTTGGCCTTTTCCAGATTGTAAACATGAAAGGGACAGGTCAGTATCACTTCTCTCTCTCTCTGTTTGTCTCTGTCTCTGGGGATCTACTTGGATGGAAATGATGGTATCACATCCTACCTGAGCTGTGTCTTCTGCCCGTTCTTGAGGGTCCACATGCTCTTTTCCTCACTCCCCAGATAATGGTGTGTTACAGGCAACTGTCCTGAAGGCACAACAACTCAACAAAAGGTTATTACAATTGCTCCTATTTTTGTCACTCCAACACCTCCTGCACAACAGATTCCTTCCCTAGTGCCAATCTGAGTTCCTTTGAGTTATTTTTATTTTTATTTTTATTTTGACACCAGCTACTTTGTCTCTTTTCATAGTTTCATTATTGCTCCTTGATTTCTCCTTCACTCTGCTGTATTCTTTCTGGATGGGCATTCCTTACTCCAAGAACTTAAATGGTTACAGATACTACAAGCTCCCAGATTTACAGTATTCTTTGCTTTATGTTTTTTTGTGACAGTTATAGAATTGCTTACAGATTTTCCTTATATGTGTTTATAAGTGATCCACAACAACACACATGGTGAAATTAATCTTTATTCCATTGGCAAACAGGAACATTCAATCAGCCTACTGCTCCCGTCTGGTTCCGCTGGCTTGTGAGCGAGAGAGAGAGAGAGTGAAAGAGAGAAAGAGAGACAGTTGACTGCCCTTGTGTAGTACTGTAATACCATGTGAAGGGTGGCTTGCACATTTGTGTGGTGAAGGTTATAAATGGCATGAATTAATAAGGGTTAATCTACATCCTTCCTCTTAAAAAAAAGTATAGCATATATATATTGGTTAGTAGGGCATATTGTAAAACACCAGTATAAGGTGCGGCATTTATTACTTTACTGCATATGAGAGCACATCAAATTAAACGGGTCATGCACAGCGGGTTTGGTTTGCAGACACGATCTGCACGTGTATGGCAATAACCCCCACAACACACCTCATCCTTCGCTGGGGAAGCAAGTCCCTTATTGGTGGAATGCGGAGTAGAAGACACTGGTGGAGATGGGGACACTGGGGAAGGCAGGGATGGTGCTGGAACCAGCAGAGGAATCGCTGGAGTGGCATTCGCAGAGCGTGATGGAAGACTGGCGGGCAGGTCCGAGTAAGGACGTGGAGGTGCCGATTCATTAACCGGGAGGAGGTGTTGGCGGGTTCGCCGATAGATGCCATTATCAATACTGACCAGGTGTGAGCGTGGCTCTGCGGTTGACCCCAGAATGACTCAGAGGCGGTCGTAAACTTGGAGTGACCGCAAACGGACAACCTGTCCCTTGTTGAGCGGTTGAAGCCGCGAGCTGGTTTTATCGTAGTATTTTCTTTTTATGTCGCGGCATGCATCATTGCCCAGAAGGAGGGGCACTTCCCCTCTAACAATGAAAAATTCCAGGTTGTAAACTTGAGATATCAAATGGATGTAACTTTGAGTTTGTTTTCAGAACAGTTTCATTGTTGTGAATTCTTTGGAAGTATGATAGAGAAATCACGTTACATCTTGCTCCATTATCTAGCTTAACAGCAACCCTGGTGTTGTTGATACTGAGCGTTGTCATGGGATCACTGTCTGTAGACGTAGAATCAGGTATACAAGTATGTCTATATGTTTTGGCTGACTTCTTGCAGGTGCTGTGGTTGTGGTTCTGCTGTTTCAGTCAGTGCCTAGAGAGATTGTTGTGACTGGGCCCTGTTGGCACGGGCATGGCAGCACCGGTTAAATGGCCTTCATTCTTACAATAATGACAAGATTTGCCATAAGCGAGGCATTGCTCATGAAATGTTTAGTGTGAGCCACTGCAATTACCTAGTCTTCTTTGGCAAAACTGTGTACCAGCTGTCGACCTTTCAAAGTCCCACCCAACAACTACTCGAACAATACAAAGACCTTTTTGACAACCAGCTGGACAAGCTTCCCACAGAATACAGCATTGTAACTGTCAAGGAAGTCATACCTGTCATTCATTCTCCTCACCAAATCCTACACGCAATGAAGGACCGCGTCAAAGCTGAACTAGACAGAATGGAAACACCGGGCGTAATAGCCTCTGTCAACAAACCCTCCTACTGTGGCTCCACCATCAGTCAAGAAGAACAAAGACGAAATAAGGAACTGCATCAACCTTAAGGATTTAAATACTGCCATCACACGGCCACACCACCCGATGTGGATGGTGGAAGAAGTCGCTGCCAACCTGGGTAAAGCCACAGACTTTTCTGTCCTAGATGTAAAGAACTCATTTTGGCAAATGCCACTAGACCATGCATTCTCCAGGTTAACCACATTCGCGACGCCCTTCGGACGCTACCGATTTTTACGAATGCCATTTGGCATCAATTTAGCCAATGAGGCATTCCAGTGTACTATGGAACAACTCTTTGCTGGGTACCCATGTTACATAATCGTGTACGACACTAGAACATGACTCAAACCTGAAACATGTCCTGGATCGTGCCAAGGAGGTAAATCTCAAACTCAAACTCTCAAGTGCAGGTTTCGGTTCGACGAAGTGACTTATGTGGGCCATGTGTTCACCAACAACGGACTTAGGCCAGACCCGTCTAAAACATTGCCATCAACGAAATGCCAACACCTAAGGACATGACAGTTCTACAATGATTTTTAGGCATGAAAAACTACCTGGGAAAATTCATCCCAAACTTCACAGAGCTGTCAGCCCCGCTGCGACAACAGCCCCACAAGGATACCCACTGGTCCTGGCACCAACACCAGCAGAGGGCATTTGAAAATCTCAAAAAACTAATGTCTTGTGGTCCAACCCTCGCATACTTTGATGCCAAGTTACTTGTCACCCTGACCTGTGATGCCTCCCAGTATGGACTGGGTACTGCTTGCCTACAAGATGACGGAAAAGGTTCCAGACCAGTTGCCTATGCCTCCTGTACCATGACCGACACTGAACAGCGCTACACTCAAATCGAAAAGGAGCTACTTGCAGTAACCTTTGCCTGCAAGAAATTCAAGGACATTATCTTTGGCAACCCAATCACTGTTGAAACAGATCAACAGCCCCTGGTCAGTATCCTCAGTAAACCGATCCACACAGCACCAGCGCATTTACAACGCATGATGATGGAACTACAGAGATATGACATCAGACTAACCTACAAACGCGATAAGGACATGCACATAGCTGACACCCTCTCACAGGCACCTCGCCCAACCAGCAAAAACCACCTGTCTGATGATGAGCACGAGGGGTACACGGCTATGATGGTCTCCTGCATCCCATCTGCCGGTTTAGACATGCTAGTGTCACAAACAGCTGCAGACGAAACGCTACAATCGCTGGCCACAGTCATCCGCAGCGGCTGGCCAGATAAACAGCACCACCTGCCACAAGCTGTCCATCCATTTTTCCCTGTCCGCGATGAACTGGTCATTCTGGATGGCGTGATAATGAAAGGACATAAGGCAGTCATCGCAATGTTATCCAGTCACAGCAAGTACTTTGACATTGTCCATGGGGACCATCCCGCTGCAGAAATAACCCTTCAACATGCAAAAGGCATGCTGTTCTGGCCAGACATGGCTACCTACATTCTCGAGAAGGTTGCTGCCTGCCCGATCTGCAATAGCTTGACCCCGCACCAACAGAAACAACCACTTCTCCCGCACCACACACCGGACTTACCCTGCTACACTCAAATCGAAAAGGAGCTACTTGCAGTAACCTTTGCCTGCAAGAAATTCAAGGACTTTATCTTAGGCAACCCAATCACGGTCAAAACAGATCAACAGCCCCTGGTCAGTATCCGCAGCAAACTGATCCACGCAGCACCAGCGCGTTTACAATGCATGATGATGGAACTACAGAGATATGACATCAGACTAACCTACAAACGTGATAAGGACATGTACATAGTTGACACCCTCTCACAGGCACCAACAGAAACAACCACTTCTCCCTGCACCACACACCGGACTTACCCTGGTCTACAGTAGCAGCTGACATTTTTAAGTGGCACGGCAAACAATACCTGGTTTTAGTCAATTCCTACTCAGGATGGTTTGAAATCAACCTGCTCAGTAGCCCGACCTCAGCCAAGGTCATTCAGAAACGAACTCGCCACGTCTTTGTCCACGGAGCCCCCCTAAAGCTACTCTCAGACAATGGACCTCAGTTCTCCAGTCAGCTCTTCAGAAATGTAGCGAAAAACTGGACTTTCACCTCATTACCGGTCGCCCCAAGTACCCGCAGCCTAAAGGCCTGGCTGAGCGCGCGGTAAAAAGTGCAAAATAACTAAAGGAACGCTCTATCAGGTCCAGCTGTGATGTTTATCTCGACTTACTCAACCTACGGAACATCGTCCGCGATCCTCTTCTGGGATCTGCAGCCGAACGGCTCATGTCACGGTGACCCCGCTGCACTCTGCCTATTATGAAGCAACTACTAGAACCACAAGTTTGTGCAATGTCAGTTATCGAATCCCACTCTGACACCATGTTTATACTTGATCCACAACAACACACACATGGTGAAATCAATCTTTATTCCATAGGCAAACAGGAACATTCAAACAGCCAGCTGCTTGCGTCTGGCTCCACTGGCTGTGATGAGAGAGAGAGAACCAATTGACTGTCCTTGTGTAGTACCGTAATACCATGTGAAGGGTGGCTTGATCCATTCCTTGACCCCTCCCTCTCACTCACTCCCTTGTCGGACAGGCTCGACTCCAATGTCCCATTCCCCCACAAGTATAACATTGATTAGGTAATGTTCTTAGATTTCTTTTACCACTTGATTCCAGTAAAATTGGTCCTAAAATGGGAGTATAATTGTAATAATAATCTAGGTAGTCTGGGACTCCCATTCTCCCATTCCATTCATTGCTGACATTTGAGGACTCCATGGTCCTGAGCCAGAGCTTGATCCCTCCTTCCTAACCATACATTCAGTTCTTCTTCCAGTTACAGGATAATCTTCCTGTTTCCTACCATCCTTCCAATGGTGCCTCATAACTCTGGCCATTTGACAGGCGCGGTTCTCAGACCAGTCCCTGTTATTAGTCTTAATTGAGTCAGCTACCGTAGTGGGGAAACAATATAATAAGATGGCACAATATTGTGGGGAATGTATTCCATTTTGATAGTTTAAATCACCTGATTGGTGCATGTATAATCTTGAGAATTGTTCTAAAATTTCATCTGCTCCCTCTCCCTTTTTCGGTTTTATCTCCAGAATTCTTGTTAAATCAATTGGCTTCTGAATGTAGCCTCTTCTCTTGCAGTATCATCCACTATTATGTTTGCCAATGTTTCATTTGTCAGGTGTCCTAGGGCTGCTAAAAATTTGGTGCTTTCAGCTGGAGTAATTATTTGTTGTATCGTCGCCCATAGGTCTCGGGAGGCTGCATGATATACACGCATTGTAGTTCTTAAATAATCTACAAAGGCAGCAGGTGACTTCTTTCTATCAGGGATTTTATTTAACACTGGTATTATTTCACGGGGCTTCCACGGAGTATGGACATCTATGGTGCGGGGATTATTTACACCCACTGCGCTGGTCTAATCAAAGGCAGGATTCCGCACTTCCCTGACTGGGAATTGTCTATGGGATATCTGTTCAGTCTGTATACTTTCTGACACATCAAAATCTATCTCGGTATCTTCAATTACTGTCTCACCCTCAGATGAACCTTCCTCCTAACTATGGGTTTCATGGTACCTTCTAATGATTTGTTCCTTTTTCTCGCTGCTTGTCTAATTTGTCTAGGTTGAGGCGCACAAAAATATTCTGGCGGTTGCACTATATCTTTCATACCCTCTTTCTCTTTAAACACCGGGGCTAAGCTCATCTTTCTACTCCTGGTACCGTGAGCTACTGGTCGATCTATTAATGGTGGAGTGAATAGTGGCTGCTATTTGTGGAGCATGCTCTAACGTGGATTCTGCAGGGGGTGTTGTAGGTTCTGCAGGCTCTGGAAATATATTATGGACACAAGTCATACAAGGTGTAAGTGAAGCCTGGGAACGCAAGAGGAACATGGTGGGGGCTGCAAACTTCTTTAAGTTTTTTAATTTGTCCAATCATCCAAATATTTGTCTTCTTCCCCCTCAAAGTCAACACTAACCATCGGATCTCTAAACTTTAGATTTACAGGGACTAGTTTCCTTTCAGGAGATTACCTCTTCTCCATTCCTTGTGCTTTCCTTCATCTCTACCCCTGTCCTTCCTACTGCCAGGAGGTCGATCTACATCACCTTCTTTCAGTTCTATTCCAAGTTTTGAAATTGTTTTTTCCCAACTCGCCATTCTCCTAACTTCTTTATTTGCCTTTCGTTCCTCATAATATTTTTTCCATAATCCTATTAACTCCTTTGCACCCTCTCTATTACAATACTGCCAAATGATTTGTTCTATGTACTTTATTCCTTTTACTGTTCTAATGCCCCCCCGAAGGCCATAGTTTGTCTCCTAATTTCTTATTTAGCGCTCCTGAAAAGTCTCTTAATTTCTCTGCCTTGTGTGGGAACATTGCATATTATTTGCAATGGGCTCCTAGCATCTTCTGTCATATCTCATCTAGGCTATTTCCCATGTCTTTGGACAACTGAAACAAAATTCCAAAACCCTTCACACCTCTTCAATAATTCACTCCTCCCTTTCAATTGAATTGAATTGAATTGAATCCTTTATTTGTCATTCAGACCTTTCGGTCTGAACGAAATGCTGTTGCCTGCAGCCATACATGTAATAATAACAACACACAATAAACACAAATTAACATCCACCACAGTGAGTTCACCAAACACCTCCTCACTGTGATGGAGGCAAAAGTCTTAGAGTTACTGTCTCTTCCCTCCTCTTCTCCCTCTGCGCCGAGGCGATACCCCACCGGGCGATGGTAAGTCAGTCCCGCGGTTCAAGCTCCGCGGCCCAGGGGTGGTCGAAGCTGCCGCCCTCCAGTCCAGCGGACGCAGCTGTTGCAACGGGTGCTCCGGAAAACAGGCATCAACCTGTGACCTGCGAGCTCCCGACATTGTCATCCACTGGCCCGCGGCCGAGCCCCGGATCCAGGTCGCCGCCGCCAGAACGCCGCCTCAGCCACCGGAGCACCGTCTCCGCCCCGCACCGGGCCGCCCACACAGCAATGGCAACGTCTCAGTCCCGCACTGGGCTGCCCCCACGGGAGCACCTTCCAGCCGGGAGCCGGTCCGCCCTCACCGGAGCGCCTTCCAGCCGGTAGCCAGGCCACCCACATGGCAGCGTATCAGCCCCGCACCGGGCTGCCCCCACGGGAGCGCCTTCCAGCCGGTAGCCGTGCCGCCCGCACGGGAGTGTCTCAGCCCCGCGCCGTCCGCCCTCACCGGAGCGCCGAGTCGTGCCGCTGCCCGAACGCCGCCGCAGCTCGAAGACGGCCAGCCTCGCGTTGGTGAGTCCTGGCTGGTTCTACCTCCGGACCCTCGAGGTCGGTCGCAGGTTGGAGGCCGCCAGCTCCTCCATTAGGCCTCAGCGCGGACGGGGGAAGAGAAGGGGGATACGACAAAAAAGTCGCATTCCCCCGAAGGAAGAGGCAGAAAGCCCTGTTTCACCCTCCCCACACACACATAACACCACCTAATAACCAAAAAAATTACTAAACTAGACAAAAAAAACAACACAAAAAAGTAAAAACAGACAGACTGCAGGCGAGCCGCAGCCGTATCACAACGCCGCCACTTCCGGAACAATCAATCTCTCAAGGTTATCAAGTTTTCTCCTGAACAGTGACTAACGGCTTCGAAACGCTAGCAGTCTCCCACCTCTTTCACACAATTACACAATCAATCTTTCCAATCTACTTATTCAAATTCTTCTCCTGTCTCCCACAAGTCCACACACTTTCAACCTTACAATTTATACAATCCTCAGTCATCTAAAGATCAAGGTGCTCCAGGGAACAATCAAACACAGTCAATCGCAAACATACACCTTCCCGCAGCCTGTTTCCTATACCCAGAGCAACCGCAATCTAAACAGATGCAAATGAGCTCCAAACATACAAACAAAACTGTACACAGACAAGAAACTACACCCTCTATTAGTGTCATGCACAACCGCATTCGTTTATAAACCACAAGCATTCGTCTAATATTGCATTAGTTAACTGTACAGTTCCAAAAGCAAATCACAATATTTCAATCCCGCGTTGCACTGCTATCAACCAGTGAACCTCTTCCTCCGATACAGAAGACTTTCCCCCTCCTAGGGTACTCTTTGCTGAGGGGTACTTTTTCTTAATTAGCTATTTACCTTCAGGTACTTTTCCCTCACACTAAATACTTATACTTAGGGGTAACTTTCCCATCAGGTTATTCTTTATTAAAAATTACTTTGCCTCTGTCAGTTACACTTCACTATCAGGTACTAATCAACAATCAATCAGAGGGGGTATGAACTCCTGGTTGATCAGCCACGATTCGGACTCCAATTACAATAGCAATCTTAATCAAATATTTATCTCTACAGCCGATTCAAACCGATATCACAACAATGTGTCTAATTTTCAAAATTTAAATCAGAGGCAATACACAATGAACATAATGCAACAATGGCCGTCTTGAATACACTTTAAATTATTACTTTGGAGTTTTATTATACACAGATTAATCTGAAAGAAAATATATATACACTTTGAATTGAAATACAATGCAACTATCCACAGTTTTAAATACACTTTTGAAAGGTAGCTTCACAGATTTTAACTATTTTACAAGTCTTACGAAGTATTTATTCACAAGTTAACTTGGAAAGAAAGATATATACACTCAGAATTAACCAGCACCTCAAAATTAGATTCTGAATATTATTAAATCTGAATCAGAGAATTTTCAGTTCGTTATTCTTTATCCAATTGAAATTTTGACGCGTTCAAATTCAAAGTTTGTACGGAACGTCTTTAGGGATATGAAATTTTCAGATTGATTAAAGTATTTTTGACCAATTTATAGGTTAATCACTGAGTTCCCGATACCTTTCGAGACTCCTTCCTCCGTTTTACAGGGATCCAGATATCTCACACAGGCGTGGACTTGAACTCGCCTCGGTACACCGTTGCAAGGGGTTTCCCTTCCTACCTGCTAAGTATCAGGTGTCAGCGCATAGTCTCTTCACGCTGGCAGTCGATGCCAATTTTTGGAGCGCACTTCCAATCTGCACCCCCAGCAACGACGCAATACTTTGCCACTTAGCAGTGCTTAAACCCAGTGTTGTCTTTAAATATCCCGTCAATCAGATATCGAATTCTGGGCTAGGCCTCTAACCAGTATAGTTTTACGGGCCTTTAACCTAAACGAGAGGGGCTTGAACCCAATCCTACATTTTATGGGCCTTTAACCCAAAGGAGAGGGCCTTGAACCCAACCCTAGTAGGGCCTCTAACCCCAAAGGCACTTTTGCCCCCAGTGCTTGCTAGACTCTGTTCTACGATCTCGTTGGGACCCTCTCCCAAGCCCACGAATGATCGATCTGCTCCGACTAGCGAAGTGATGAAAACCGATGCGAAAACTTCACCGTGACGCCAATTTCTGCACTCGCGATCGGGAACAGCTCAACACCCTCAAAATCTCATTCATGCTGTCAATTGAAGAGACACTCATACATTTCCCATCTGCAACATTGATCTGGGACCTAGACCTACTGGCACCATTCAGCAGCTTGTCTTATTATATACAGAAACACAGACGACCAAAATGGCCTAGCAATGCATGAATCCTCTGCTACATTTCGGTTCTATTCCTGTTCCATTTTGGCCAGGATTTACATTGACACCATACACACCATAGAATAAAGGGGAGGTAATTTAAGACTGAGGTGAGAAAAAACTTTTTCACCCAGAGAGTTGAGAATTTATGGAATTCTCTGCCACAGAGGGCAGTGGAGGCCAAGGCACTGGATGGATTTAAGAGAGAGTTAGATAGAGCTCTAGGGGCTAGTGGAGTCAAGGGATATGGGGAGAAGGCAGGCACGGGTTATTGATAGGGGACGATCAGCCATGATTACAATGAATGGCAGTTCTTGGTTCTTGGTTTCTTGGTCCTCCACAATATTCCAAATGGAATTTAAACTGGAGGTGGTGAAGGGAGGGTTTAAGCCAGAAAGGGTTATTGGGAAGAAAGAGCTACTTTAAATTTAGTTGCATCTGGTTGGGTAACTATAGTTGGGTGGAGATTATTCCATGCTTTAATTGTGCGGGGGAAGAACAAATTGCTGTATACATCTGTCTTTGTAGCTGGGATCACAAATTGGATCGAATGCCCTCGTCTGCTCCTAATTGGTTTGGGTTTGGTGTAGGTCTTGTAGTCTATGTCGATCTGACCATTTAACATTTTGTAAAAACAGGTCAAACGGTGAGCTTCACGTCTGTCTTGGAGAGGGTTCCACCCCAGAGAATTCAGAAGTTTGGTGACACTCGCTTCTCTCTCATAGGTGTTAGTAACAAATCGAGCTGCCTGTCTTTGGACACGTTCGATGGAAGAAATGTTTTTATTTGTGTATGGGTCCCATGCTGCAACTGCGTAGTCCAAATAAGGTCTAACGAGGGTGAAGTATAGCTTCTCCTTGACAGAAGTTGAACAATGATGAAAGGTGCACCTCAGAAAGTTTAGGACACCTGTTGCTTTCACCGTTGCATGATGAGTCTGACCATTCCAACGCAGATCATTCTGCAATTTGATGGCAAGATACTTGGTTTGTTTGGATTCTTCAAGGGTGGCACCAAGTATATTGTAAGATGTTTCGCCTGGATTCCTCTTTCTGGTGACACGCATAGTTTCACATTTGGAAGGGTTGAACTGCATGCCCCATTGTTGTGACCACTCAACCATAGTATCAAGATCCTTTTGGAGAGCATCTTCATCATCAGCTGACTTAATTAGACGGTACAGCAAACAATCATCAGCGAAAAATCTGGTCGTACTTGCGACTTTTTCATGGACCAAGTACTGTGCCCTGAGGTGTACCACTCAACACTGGATGCCAATTGGAGCTCTTTCCGTTCACACACACACGCTGAAGACGTTTTGTCAGGAAACTGGAAATCCATTGTTTCGTGTTGGAACGAATACCATAGAGGTCAAGCTTCCGAAGCAGTCTCTGGTGTGGGATGACATCAAATGCTTTAGAAAAGTCCAGCACAACTAAATCCGTGATGACGTTACTATCAAGGTGCTTGGCCAGGTCATTTGTCGTCAGGATAAGCTGAGACTCGCATGATCTATGCCTCCTAAATGCATGTTGGTTGTCAGCAAGAATGTTATGTTTGCTCACGTGTCGCATCAGATTATTATCAATAAAATCTGGCTCGAAGGGCCGAATGGCCTACTCCTGCACCTATTTTCTATGTTTCTATATTTCTATACACTTTCAGTGCCTCAGGAAAGCCGCCAACATAATCAAGGACTAGTTTCACCTCGTCATGCTATCTTCCCCTCTTTCCTGTTAGGAAGATGATATTAAAGTTTGGAAGCACACTAGATTCAGAAACAGCTTATTTCCTGTTTTTATCAGGTTACTGAGCAGTCTTCACATTAGCTAGTACTCCCGATCTTCAAACCTACCCCATTGCAGACCTTACACTATTTTTCTTTGCACCTTCGGTGTAACTGTAACACTATAACATTGTAACACTATATTCAGAACTCAGGTACATTTTCTCTTTGCACTTCCTATTGTACTTGTGTATAACTCGATATGTACCTATATACAGTATGACTAACTAGATAGCACGCAACAAAACTTTTCACTGTATGTAGGTACACATGACCAGTACCAATACTAAATGCTGAAAGAATGTTTTAAAAATTAAGCACAGATTTTTAAAGTCTCAATTTTTCCTGGTTTTGCGATAACTAGATGATGATGCTCTAAGAAATGAAGGCCCTATTTATGCCTCGGAAAGTAAGCAACCTTATCTATACCAGTTCAAGGGGAAGACCCATTACAACCACTCAAGGGAAACACAGGATGGCCCATATATTCCTACAATATCAATATTGTGAAAAATTACACAGCAAACCAACTCTCTAATTCCTTAGGTATGCAGCTTAATGAGGTTCTGCAATATGTTAATAGATTGCAATATGTTGATTTTTGCGTAATATCTCACAGCTTCCAATGGATAGCCGCCTTATTTAATTTCTCATTTGATATGGAAATGTAAAGCTTATTACAATTCCTGTGTGGCTTCATTTGTTAGTTTGCTTGAGAGGAATGATTCCTCTGTTGATAGACTAAAGTCAGTTTCAATTGGGGTTGTTTGGAGTTGAAGCTGGGAAGGTTGCCAACAATGAATAAAATACAAGGTCTGTACTTTCTCTCTTTCATAAATGAGCTCAAATATTAACACATTCGTCACCAAAGATTTTATTCCACAAAAATTAGGTTAATTTCAAACAGCTGTTATCTTTTGCTTCAGCATCTTTCCAGGATGAATTATATCGTCCATGTGAGATTATATAGTACAGGAATGCTGCAGCCATACTACCTGATGCTTCAGCAAGTTTTGTTTCTTTACTCCTGAAAATTAATTTGTCTTTTACAGTAACTGGATGCAGATCTGGTGAAAAACTCTTTCAATGCTAAAAGGTACCTCAAGACTTTGATACGATTTATTCTCAACATGTGATAACCTTCAAATCTAAACAAGACTGGGTTGCAATTAAACTCAATTAACTTTTCTTATATTTGACATTGTTTTGTTAAAAAATTGCTAAATATTTGCTTTGAAATCTAACCTGAATTATGGGTACATTATTATTGTCAATTTGACCTCGTCGAGAACTGGATTAATTTCATTTGAATACATATTTTTAAGGAATATTTATAGCCTGTAAAGAAAACAAATTTTTAACTTAGCAACGTAGAACTGAACCAAGTTCCAGTTTTTAAAGTGTTTTTCCAGAACGCTGAATTAGACTTCCTAACTCAAGGGTCTGTCCCACTGCGGCAACCTAATTGGCGAGTTTAGAAGAGTTTAGCAGATTTTGAAAAAGTGTCATGTTGACCCTCCTTCGACCTCCTTCGACTATGTTGAAGACTAGCTTCGAGAAAACCGAATAGTGGAGAGTGAAGACGACCTACTTCAATCTCCTTCGACCACCCTTCGACTATGTTGAATACCTACGACTACCTTCGACTACCCTCGATTACCTACGAATAACATGCCGACCTACTACAACCTACTTTGACTAAACCTACGAGTAAAAAAAATATCGATTTTTTTCCATGGCGACCTTTTTTTACTCACAGGCATTTTTCAGCATGTTGAAAAATACGCCGCGACCTAGCTGAGGCCTCGAGTACGCAGGGACTATTCTCGAGCATGAAGGAGCGTTACAAAGACCTCCTAGGACCTCGTGTCGACCACGCTGCAAGTATGAGTCGACGGCAAACTCTTCTAAACTCGCCTATTAGGTCGCCACAGTGGGACAGCCCCTTCAGGCTAACTTATCATAACTTAGCCCCATATAGACTACTAGAAACACTAACCTATTCCCCATATTTTAAAGAAGATAGTTATATCAGAATGGAAAAGTAAAATGATTGATATTGTTTTGGACATTTTGAAAGGAAAAATAATAGAAAAATAATAGAATGATGCAAATACTAGTGGAGGTCATATGGTGGAGGTCAAACAATACATGACATTTTTGGGAACAACTCTGCCCAAGACCGTAGGAAACTGCTGAGTAATGGATGTAGCCGAATCCTTCACACAGACCCGCCTCTCCACCATCAACTCCATCTACACCACACAGCCTCAGGAATGCAGCTAGTATAATCCAGAACCTTTTTCACCTGGTCATTCTCACTTTTCCCCTCTTCCATCAGGCAGAAGATACAAAAGCTTGAAATCATGTAACACCAGATTCAAGAACAGCCTCATCCCCTTTATTATTGGACAACTGAATGGACATAATCTCAGATGTAATCTCGATTTTCCAACCTTCCCCATTGTGGATCTTGCACCTTATCTCTGTCACTATAAGACTATATTGCTATAAACCTATATTCTGCATTCTGGGATTTTTCTCTTTGCAATCCCTGCTGCAATTGTATATGGTTTGATTGTACTTATGTATAATATGATTTGCTTTGACTGGATAGCACATAAATGCTTTTCACAGTATTTCAATACATGTGATAATAATAGACCAATACTAATCTGTTCAGTTATACCGAGAGTACTATTTCACCGTGTGCGGATGTGGCGCTGACGGACGAGAGGCCGAAGCAAAGAAGTCGAAGCCAAAGAACGGAATGGAAAGGAGGCTGAAACGGCAATAAACCGAAAGAGCCCGAAGACGAACCGAAAGGATGGGACGCCTAAATGCAAACTGACCGAATGGCCGCTGTCGAAATGCCACCTACCCGAAAGGCAGCGTCGCCTACAAGCCAAAGGACCGACTGCCACTCAACAGAAAAGTCCAATAACGGACTTGACGTTGCTGGGGGGCGCGACTTGTCAGCGATTGGTCCAGACCCCCGCATCCATCACATCACTGTGAAGACATGAACATTCTCCGATCCAACCCGACCCGCAACCCCACGCTCCCGTCTCCCCCTTCTCTCTCCTCTCTTCTCTCTCTCCCCCTGTCTCTCTCTCCCTTCTCTCTCTCTCTTCTCTCTCCACTTTTCTCCCCAGAGGGGCAGAGAGAGGGGGGAGATAGAAGAGGGGAGAGAAGGGAGAGAGAGATGGGTGAGAGAGGGGGGGAGATAGTGGGGAAGAGAGAGAAGAGGGGAGAGAGAAGGGGGAGACGGGAGCGTGGGGTTCATTATCCCACACAAGCCATAGGTGACTGGGCAATCTGAACCCAAGCACCAAGTTGAAAGCGGCAGAAGGTGTGCATTGCTCGGGGCAGCCCCCACTCTCCCACGGACACCCACGGCTGCGGGTCGGGTGGAGCGGAGGTTTGGGACAATGTTCATGCCTTCATAGTGATGTGATGGGCGCGGGAGTCTGAACCAATCGCTGACAAGTCCCGCCCCCCGGCAACGTCATGTCCGTTATTGGACATTTCTGTTAAGCGGCAGTCGGTTCTTTGGCCTGTAGGTGACGCCGCCTCTCGGGTAGGTGGCGTTTCAACAGAGCGGCCATTTGGTAAGTTTGCTTTTAGGCGATGCAGCTTTTCGGTTCCTTTGGATTTAGGCGTCCCGCCCTTTCGGTTAGTTTGCATTTAGGCGTCCCATCCTATCGGTTAGTAGGCATTCATTAGTCTTCGGACTCTTTCGGTTTATTGTCATTTCGGCCTCGTTTCCATTCCGTTCTTTGGCTTCGACTTCTTTGCTTCGGCTTCTTGTCTGTCGGAGCCACGTCCGGATACCCTATTCCACAATGGATCATCTAAATTCCTTATTTACAAGTGTGAATGGATAATGGTTAATCAGTAAATTTGCATGTGCCAAAATAGTTTACTGAAAATGTTTTGATTATCATCAAGTTAGAATATAGGAAAACATGGTTGAAGTCAAACTTTCACAGACCAGCAGAAATGATCAGATTTATTTGGAAATGACTCATGTAGATGCAACATGATAATAAATAAGTGCAATAATCAAATATTAATTTTAGTTGTTTGTCACATGTACCAAGGTACAGTGAAAAGTTTTTGTTGCGTGCTTAACCAGTCAGCGGAAAGACATCCTGGGGGAGGCAAAAAACCGGATAAAAACCCAGGTCCAATTCGGGAAAAAAATCCGGGAAATTCCTCTCCGACCCCAATCCAGGCGATCGACACTTGTCCAGGAGATCACTCAGGTCTTACTATACTAACCATACCTAGGTCCATATCCCTGCCCTCTCCCCGTAGCCCCTTATCCCCTTGGCAGCTAAAAAACCATCTATTTTAGTCTTAAATATATTTAAAGTTTCTGCTTCCACTGCTCCCTGGGGCAGTGAATTCCATAAATTAACCACCCTCTGGGTGAAGAAGTTCTTCCTCATCTCAGTTTTAAAAGAGCCCCCCCTTATTCTGCAACTATGTCCTCTAGTTCTAGTTTCCCCGATCATTGGGAACATCCTCGGTGCATCCACCCGATCAAGGCCCCTCACGATCTTATATGTTTCAATGAGATCGCCTCTCATTCTTCTAAACTCCAAAGAGTAGAGTTCCAGCCTACTTAACCTTTCCTCATATGTCAATCCCCTCATTGCAGGAATTAATCTTGTAAACCTTCGCTGCACTGCCTCCAGGGCTAGTACATCCTTTCTTAAGTATGGACCCCAGAACTGTACACAGTATTCCAAATGTGGTCTCACTAATACTGTGTACAGCTGCAGCAAGACCTCCGTGTTTTTATACTCAATCCCCCTAGCAATAAAGGCCAAAACTCCATTGGCCTTCCTGATTGCTTGCTGCACCTGCATACTAACTTTTAGTGATTCATGTACTAATACCCCTAGATCCCTTTGCGTTGCATTACAACGCAGCTCCTCCTCATTTAGAAAATAACTTGCCCTATCATTTTTTTTCCCAAAGTGAATGACTTCACATTTATTAGTATTAAATTTCATCTGCCAAGTTGTTGCCCACTCACCTAGCTTATCTATATCCTTTTGCAGACTCTTCCTATCCTCCTCATCCCCTACTTTTCCTCCCATTTTTGTATCGTCCGCAAATTTTGATATATTACACTTGGTTCCCTCCTCCAAATCATTTATATAAATTGTGAACAACTGGGGTCCCAGCACCGACCCTTGCGGAACCCCGCTAGTTACCGGTTGCCATCCCGAGTATGAACCATTTATCCCCACTCTCTGCTTCCTATTTGTTAGCCAATCCTCTACCCATGCTAATATATTACCCCCAATCCCATAATTTTTTATTTTTAGCAATAGTCTCTTATGTGGCACCTTGTCAAAAGCCTTTTGGAAGTCCAAGTATACCACATCCACCGGTTCCCCTTTATCCACCCGGGTTGTTACTTCCTCAAAGAATTCGAGCAGATTCGTTAAACAGGACTTCCCCTTCACAAAACCATGCTGGTTCTGTCCGATGAAGTCATGTTTATCCAAGTGCCCCGTTAGTGTTTCTTTAATAATTGTCTCTAACATTTTACCCACCACCGATGTTAGACTAACCGGTCTATAGTTACCCGCCTTCTGTTTACTTCCTTTTTTAAATATAGGTGTTACATTGGCCATTTTCCAATCCACTGGGACCGTTCCTGCCTCCAGGGAGTTTTGGAAAATTATCACCAATGCATCCACAATCCCCACCGCTATCTCCCTCAAAACCCTTGGATGTAATCCATCAGGCCCAGGGGATTTATCCTCCTTCAGTCTCATTAATTTCCCTAATACCACCTCCTTGGTGATCTTAATAGTATTTAGCTCCTCCATTCCTACCGCCCCCTGTTTATCCAGCGTTGGAATATTTTTTGTGTCTTCTATGGTGAAGACTGATACAAAATACTCGTTTAATGCCTTTGCCATTTCCATGTTCCCCACCAACAACTCTCCAGTCTCACCCTCCAATGGACCAACGTTCACCTTAGCCACCCTTTTTCTTTTTATATAGCTATAAAAACTCTTACTATTAGTTTTTATGTTGTTCGCTAAATTCCTTTCATAGTCTATTTTCCCCGTCTTAATTAATCTCTTAGTTATTTTTTGCTGACCTTTAAATGCTTCCCAATCCTCTACCCTCCCACTATCTCTGGCTACCTTATATGCCCTTGCCTTCAGCCGAATACTATCCTTTATAGTTTTACTGAGCCATGGCTGACTGTTCTTACCCTTACCCCTTTTTTTCTTCATAGGAATAAATTTTTCTTGAAGGTTATACAGTATACCCTTAAACGTACACCACTGCTCATGTACCGTCTTATTCTTGAGTCTGCTATCCCAGTCAACTTTGATCAGCTCAGTCCTCATACCTTCATAATCCCCCTTATTTAGACTAAGCACCCTAGCCTGAGTTTCAACCTGCTCCCCTTCTATTTGAATATGGAATTCGACCATATTGTGGTCACTTGTTCCCAACGAGTCCCTAACTATGACATTTTTAATTAATCCTGCTTCATTACACAGGACCAGATCCAAGATTGCCTCCCCCCTTGTCGGTTCTGTGACATACTGTTCTAGGAACCCGTCTCTAATACATTCTATAAACTCTTCCTCTAGTCTACCCTGCCCAGTTTGGTTTGCCCAATTAATATGAAAATTGAAGTCCCCCATGATTACAGCAGTTCCCTTTTTACATGCGTCAACTATTTGCAGATTTATGTTCTGACTAACAGCGTCACAGCTATTTGGAGGTCTATAAATTACACCCACTAGTGTTTTTTTCCCCTTATTATTCTCTATCTGTACCCAAGCTGTTTCACTATCCTGATCCTTCAACGCAATATCCTTCCTCTCTATTGCCGTTATTCCCTCCCTTATTAAAAGGGCCACCCCTCCTCCCTTTCTTTCCTGTCTATCTTTCCTAATTGTCGAGTACCCCTCTATATTTAACTCCCAGTCCTGATCCCCTTGCAGCCATGTCTCCGTAATGGCCACGATATCATAACTATATATACTTAATTGCACCGTTAATTCATTTATCTTATTACGAATACTCCGTGCATTTAGATAAAGCACTTTCAGATGATTTTTACTACCCTTCCTTTCCGTTTTTGCCCCTTTTACATCTAGAGCTTTATCTTCACACATTCTGTCTCCTGTCTCATTTTGACTTACCGCTTCCCCACTGATACCCTGCTCTATTTCCTCTACCCCTGCCGTTATTACCCCCCTTGATACCTCCCCCCCGCTACTTAGTTTAAAGACCTCTCTACTGCCCTAGTTATATGATTTGCCAGGACCCCAGTCCCAGCACCGTTCAGGTGAAGTCCGTCCTTACAGAACAGATCCCCCCTGTCCCAGTACTGGTGCCAGTGGCCCAAGAAACCAAACCCATTATTCCCACACCAGTCTTTGAGCCACGCATTTAGCTTTTTAATTTTACGTACCCTCGCCGATTTGGCCCGTGGCTCAGGTAGCAATCCGGAGATCAGTACCCTCGAGGTTCTGCTTTTTAATTTATTCCCTAACTGCTCAAACTCCTTCAGCAGATCCTCCTTCCTCGTCCTTCCTATGTCATTGGTCCCCACATGGACCACGACCACTGGATCCTCCCCCTCCCACTGCAAATTTCTCATACATGATTATTGATTACAATTGAGCTATCAACAGTGTAGAGATACATAATAATCGGAATAACGTGAATAAAGTTTAGTACAAGATAAAGCCCATAAAGTCCGATCAAAGATAGTCCAATGGTTTCCAATCAGGTTGATAGTCGTTCAGGACTGCTCTCATTGTTGATTGGATGGTTCAGTTGCCTGATAACAGAGAGGTTGGTTTGTGTGATGGTCTAGGCTGTGTCCAGAATTCTCTGCAATCTCTTGTGGTCTTGCAGTCTTGTTCCAAACCATGCTGTGATGCATCCTGATAAAATGCTTTATTTGACGCATCAGTAAAAGTTGATGAGAGTTGTTGGGGACATACTGAACTTCATTAGCCTAAGGAAGTCGAACATTCACAAATATTCACAATAGATTAGCTAGATAGTCCATTTTGAAGAAATGTAATATAATGAAATCTATTTTATTTCATTTTCTTTGAGCCAGAGCACTTGGGATTAACATTGTGATGCTATTTAATAGAACTGTGGGAATTATATATTGTAATCGTGTAAGTATTATGCAAGGAGATTTCAAGGTCTGTTAGATAAAAAAGTTTAATGTATGCTGTCCAGAACAATGCCACTGATAGTTGTTTCAACATGTTAATTTCCTGCTAATCATGGGTGGCTCAAAAGCGATTGAATAAGATCTGTAAGCAAGAGATTAGATTTGATTTTGCCATCGTACACTCACTCTCCACTTCTTCCCAGCATATGGGTTACTACCATTCACTGTCTGAGTCCATTCTAATATTCATTACCTAAATTACTAAAGTAATAGCACATCATTAAAACCTTCACTTTTTAATACCACGACTTCATGAAAGGCACTATATAAATAGATGTTTATCCTTATATTATATTAGGATGTTAGTTAAGTGAGCCTTAGGAGGACAGAGATTATACTGTACTATCAGTAACTTCCTTCAAAAGGGCACAACATTGGAAGAAAAGAAAACAACAAATATTTTTCACAGATCCATGCACACTTTCAGTGAATATTGTTAAACATTCAGAGGGTGCCATGCTATGGTATTATGCAATCTAAATACAGATGAGAATTGTAGGAAGGAACTGCAGATGCTGGTTTAAACTGAAGATAGCATCTCTGGAGAAAAGGAATAGGTGACATTTTGTGTTAAGACCCTCCTTCAGATGTATTAATTTAAGACTTTGCCTATCCATTTCATACTTGGCTCCCCATGTAGATGACCACCCTGATCGTTAAGGGGATTTATTCACTTACAAGTGACCCTTTTGATTTTAATATATACATAGAATTTCTTAGGATTCTCCTTTACCTTATTTGCCAAGGGTATCCCATGTTCACCTTTTTGCTCGCCTAACCTTACTTTTAAATCCTACATCCTACATCTCTGAAACTCCTCAAGTGATTCACTTGATCACAGCTGCATATCTATATAACTAAAGTCTCATCTTGACCACTTCCTGTCTGTGCTGTATATTGATTTTAGAAAAAAGTTACCTTATCTATATAACTAAAAGTCTCATCTTGACCACTTCCTGTCTGCGTTATATATTGATTTTAGAAAAACGTTACCATATATCGCTATGATTTTTGGCCACCTTACTCACAGTCCTCCTCCGCTGAGGCAGCCCTGAGGATATTTCTGATCGATGAAAAATGTTAAAGTTATGAGTGTTTAAAACATCTTGAGATTAGCTGATTGGTCCTCTCGCCTGTCAATCACCATGATGAAGGTAACGCCCCTTCTGGGGGTGGGGGGGGGGGAGGGCAGGACTATAAAACCCCAGATGCCTGGACGTGAGTCAGTCACTCTGCGAGGGAGAGGCCACAACAGTGTTTCTAAGCTGTGAGTTAACTGAACTGTAAGTCTGCAATATACTAGCAATAACCAACCTGACCTCCCGGTGGCTCAACACTTCAACTCCCCCTCCCATTCCCCATCCGACCTCTCTGTCCTGGGTCTCCTCCATGGCCAGAGTGAACAGCACCTCATATTCCGCTTGGGGAGTCTGCATCCTGTGGGCACGAACATTGAATTCTCCCAATTTTGTTAGCCCTTGCTGTCTCCTCCCCTTCCTCAGCCCTTGGGCTGTCTCCTCCCATCCCTCAGCCCTCGGGCTCCTCCTCCTCCTTTTTCCTTTCTTCTCCCCGCCACCCCCCATCAGTCTGAAGAAGGGTTTCGGCCCGAAACATTGCCTATTTCCTTCGCACCATAGATGCTACTGCACCCGCTGCGTTTCTCCAGCATTTTTTTATGTACCTACTAGCAATAAATGATTTGTTAGCCCTCAATGAAAATGAAATGAGCTGTTTGGCCTGCCCTGTGCTTGAAACTGCAATGGAAATGGAAATGAAATGAAAATGCATTGAGCTCTTTGGCCTGCCCTGTGCTTGAAACTGCAATGGAAATGGAAATTAAATAAAAATGCAATGAGCTGTTTGGCCTGCCCTGTGCTTGAAACTGCAATGGAAATGGAAATTAAATAAAAATGCAATGAGCTGTTTGGCCTGCCCTGTGCTTGAAACTGCAATGGATATGGAAATGAGAGATGTTTGGCCTGCCCTGTGCTTGAAACTGCAATAGAAATGGAAATGAAATGAAAATGCAATGAGCTGTTTGGCCTACCCTGAGCTTGAAACTGCAATGGCAATGGAAATGAAATGAAAATGCAATGAGTTGTTTGGCCTGCCCTGTGCTTGAAACTGCAATGGAAATGAAAATTAAATGAAAATACAATCAGTTGATTGGCCTGCCCTGTGCTTAAAACTGCAATGGAAATGGAAATTAAATGAAAATGCAACAAGCTTTGGCCTGCCCTGTGCTTGAAACTGCAATGGAAATGAATTCGAAATGAGATGAGTGGTTTGGCCTGCCCTGTGCTTGAAACTGCAATGGAAATAGAAATAGAAATGGAATGAATTGTTTGGCCTGCCCTATGCTTGAAATTGAAATGGAAATTAAATTAAATGAGTTGTTTGGCCTGCCTGAAACCACTAATATTGGCCCACAAAGCCCCTACTAGCCGAGAAACCAGTCCCCTTTGCCCAAATTGCATGTATTAGCCCAGAAGGAGCATTTTGGCCCAAAAGGCCCGTGCCAGACCAGGAAATGTCCAGAAAAAGTGCCTTTCGCTGATTTCACTCAGATTTTTTTTTAAGAGCCCCTTCGGCCCATCAGCCTTGTACTAGCTCAGGAGGAGTCCCTTTGGCCCATCAGTAAGTATCCCCCCTGCAAGTATTAAACCTCACCCCAGTATGTTTCTCCCTCCCTTCATTGGCTCCCTGTGAGACCCAGGTCAGGATAGACTTTCCTCCTTCATTGCTGTGATCTGCATAAATAGAAGAAAAATGTCTAAAATTGATTCTCCATCCTCTCCCCCTTCTCTCTCATAGCGTCTCTCACCTCTTTTTGGCAGAATGTCTGGCAGTTTCTGAGCTGCCATCCCACCAGCTCCGAGTGACTGAGCTGCCAGCCCACCAGGCCTGAGTGACAGAGCTGCCAGCCCAATAATCCATTCGGCCCACAATGTCCATTCTAGCCCTCTGGAAACCAGCCATTTTGGCCCACAACACCCATACTAGTGCTCCAGAAAGCCTCCCCCCCCCCCCCCCCATCCCCCCATATTGGAATTGGTGGAGAGGTGGAATATTGCATTGGGGGACCAGCCCTCCCGATGAACATGGGACCCAACGGTTCCCACTAAGTCTATACTCAAATATACCTCTTTTGTCCCTGACAAATAGCCCAATATCCCTCACTCCTTTATCCTGCCAGCCATGTCCCTCACTCCAATAGGAATATATTGGCCTTGAACTCTCTTTTATAAGCCTCCCACTTGCCAGTCGTCTCTTTACTTGCCACCAGCCTCTGCCGATCTTTGCAAGTACCTGTCTACTACCATTAAATTAGCCATGCCAACTTTAGGACTTTAACTTGTGGACTCTATCTTTTTCCTTAACAATTTTGAAACCAGTAGAATTATGGTCACTGCTACTAATGTTCCCCCATTGAAACATCAACTGCTTTCCCAGCCTCATTTCCTAGGAGGAAGTCTAGGGTTGCCACTTTCTAGAAAAGCCATTTATAAATTGCTTCAGAAAACTTCACTGATCAAACTTAGCACATTCTTAACCTAATCCTTTAGCATTATGACAATCCCAGTCAATATTAGGGAAGTTAAAATCACCACAAATTGCAATCCAATTATTCAAACAGGTTTGTTCAATCTCCCTACATATTTGCTGTTCTGCTTCCCATCTACAGTGCAATCCCAAAGTGATAACCCATTTTACTTCGGAGTCACGTGAGTGATTCCGTGAAGAAGCCCCGCCAGTCCGCATGCGTATCATTACGTCATCCGCACTGGCGAAGCACCGGACTGGTAGGCAACTCATTCCTGCCAGCGGTAAGTTAAACCTGCAGGTAAGTTTCAATACTTACTAGGTTGTGTTTTTCCTGCAGGAACCTCTTCTTACAGAGATTTCCTGCCGGTTTCCGCGGGGAAACCGTCATTGGGCTGTGGGAAGACCCAGGTCCAGACCGCAAACGCGGGAGCCGCGGACGTCGGGTGTGTTACTCCGGCCGCTGACAAGGCAGTCAGCGGCTTCCAGACCGCGGAGGTTCCCGTGGAGGCGTAAGTCCTTGTGGTATTAGGGTGCCGACTGCACCGTGGCTAATCCTGTGGGGGGAAAAGCCACTCAAAAGCAAGCCCATGAATCGGGCCAGGAGGATACACCTCCCAATAAAAACGACGTCTGGTAAGATGGAGCACCTGATAGAAAGGATGCTCCATCACGACAGGCTCCAGGAGGAGCTTCATACCCAAGAGGTCACCCCATGGGCCGTAGCAGCAGCTTCAGGTAAGGGCTGTATAGAGAAGATCAGCTCCAGGAACAGGAGCTTTATATCCACGGGTCCTTTTGGGGGAACATGGCAGCAGCACCTGTAGACGGGCTGCATAATGTCTCCCTCATGAAGGAGGTTGAGCCTTCCAGGGCAGTTTTGTTCTGACCCTGAGGTTGGAGGTATTGGAAAGCATACCCCAAGGCATAAAGCCAAGAAAGGCTGTTTGAGCGCAGCTCCAGCATGATATGCTCCAGCTAAAGGAGCTTTATATCCTGAGACTGGAGGTATTGGAAAACATACCCCAAGGCATTAAGCCAAGAAAGGCTGCTTGAGCACAGCTCCAGCATGATATGCTCCAGCTAAAGGAGCTTTATATCCTGAGGTAGAGGTTGACTCTGAGGTTGGAGGTATTGGAAAGCATACCCCAAGGCATAAAGCCAAGAAAGGCTGTTGAGCACAGCTCCAGCAGGATATGCCGCAGCAAAAGGAGCTTTATATTCGAAGGTCTCTTCAGGAAACTCTGGTTGCAGCACATGGTCATGGCTGTCCAAAAATCCTCTCTCTATTAAAGAGAGTACCAGTGGTCAGTGTAACCAACTTCAAAATTCTAAAAGCATGTCTGTGGAATGTACTGGAATAAATGCATATGGATACAAGGGAATCCTCGCAAACTAAGGTGGAAACTACCCGGAAGGGGCTAGAGTTCCCCTCATGCTATAAATGACAGTAAGCAGTTCACTGAAGTTGGTGGCAGCATGAAAGTTGGACAGAGGTCATAAAATCCGAGTCCCAAGTCGGGCTCGGTGAAATATGGGACCATCTACAAGTTGGCAATAATTACACTTGTTTGTACTAATGATAATGATAACATGTGTTTAGTTTATGTGTTGTACGAAAATAGCATTTTCCCTTGATTAGGATGGAAGGGGTCCTAGTGACCTTACAACAACAAATGGATGGCATCTAACCATGTAAAACTGCACAATACTAAGGTTCCAAGCACAGAAATTGTCCATTCTAGCCCTCTGGAAACCAGCCACTTTGTCTTTCAGGGCAGGCTCAGTGTTATGGCCAGGAATGGCTTTCGGGACTAGCTCGGAAAATGGGCCAGAATTGTAGCTCGAGCAGGTACGGAATTCACAGGCGTGACCTGTCTATTGTGGAAAAGATGCAGAATGCCGTTTACTTTCGCATCTGATTTCCTTAAGATGCTCCCATTTACAGAGATCATCGGAGACATTTTGAAAATTATCTGGATAAGACAATAATAAACATTGCAAAATGGGTTACCTTCAGTTCCCAGGTTATTTACCACTTTACTAAAAGCAATGCCTGGACTGCTCAGAGCTCAAAAACATTTGTTAGGTCTGGAGGATATTCTAACGCTGTATGTGGTTAAAAACAACTGTTTCAGCCTCAAACTATGTTCAAGAAAAAGAAGGTTACACAAATTAGATTTATTCATTATTGGGATTACTCTTAACTATTAATTAGCCTGTGACTCCGCCCTGAGGTAAGAGATTGGAATTAATAAGAGCCTCGAACAATCTTGTTGTGATAAAACAGCCTTCAATTCATTAACTATAATTGGACAATATAGTGGCTGTAATTCAGCTGTGCAGAGTGGTAATCTCAAATGTCATGTAGGTCTTGAGACAGACCTTGTGCTATTACCAGCCAAAGCTACCAAGGTCACTATGGTAGACGAACAGTATTCAGCATTGCTCCAGTAATCTGGTCAGTAAATTTTCAGTTATATTATAACTGATGGGGCTCTAAGGTGGAACATAATGAATGCCATCTAGTCCAGAGGCGGTGGAAATTTGCATCAATTAACAATTATTCAGTTCTTGGTATAAACTACCTATAGACACCAGTGCATTCTATAGGTTAAAGGGTTATTGAGTGAAAATGCATAATCTGCATGTTCAACGTCGTTGATACACTATGGTGGTGGTGTATGTTAGGCACATGAGTGCAATCAAGACAGAATATCCTGTATAATTTACCTAATATACGTTGGAATATCATCACGTATAATCAATGACAACACAAAATGGGTGTTGGATCACAAAGCATTTAGTGGCTCAATGGTATACCGAACTGAGATGTTTGTTTCCAGGCTCATTTACCGGTTGCAAAATATGTGGCATAACATTGGCAAAAAATACACTCTCGCTACAAGGACAAAGAAGTTAAACATAACATCGCTACAATGTCTCCCTTCATTTTGCCTCATTAGTCGGGTCTTGCAAAAAAGTCAGCACGATCCCGCTCTAGGTTGTCGTTCTGTCTGACTGACCTATGCAGCTATGCTTCCCGCTTTGTCGGGAATAAGAATACAACCTTTTACGGTTATTCTTAACATAAAACTTGCTGGTTTAGCCTGTGGATCGGGAAACCAGCCTCTGCATGATAAATCAATTATTGACTTGTAGATTCTGAGTGGACCGTTCCTGCGACTCGGATTGTCAGACCGATTCATGTATGTGCTCGCTGCAAATGCAGGGATAGCACCAAGAAAGGAAAGCATTACATTTCCTCTTCAGGAGATGGGAAGTGTTTGTTTAAATACTTAAGTTAAATTAAGTTAAGTTAAGTCTAATAAGGCACAGATAATTGACGGCTTGGAGTTCGTTTCAAATGGGTCTTGACAAAAAATTAAGTTATAGGACTGTTAGGCACTTTCCCCCCCCTGGTGAATGCTATGTACTTACTTCTCTGTTTCTATCCCAAGTACAGGCCTCGTGGCTGTGAGTCTGGAATCGAGGGGTTAAAGGCTCCTGTACCCGATTGGCCCAGCTGCGTCAGGTGACGGGTGACTCATCTGGAGTATAAAGACCAGAGCTTCCCAGAATTCTCTCTCTTCGTCGTGGACTCTGACTGAAGCAGTCTGTTGGTGGGGGCCGAGGCAGCCTGACCACATAGCATAGAACTTTGTGTAGTTTCACCATTCCTTGTTATCAGATATTGTGTTGGGACGGATAAGGGCTGACCTTAGAGTTTTCCTGTATTTTGGGTTTCAGGGTTGTATCTCTTTGGGCAGGTTTTGGAATCTCCGGTTCGACGGCCCATGGTGTGGCTGGCTGGAGCATTGTTAAATTGTTTGTCGGTTTATCCATATCCCTGACTGGGTTGTTTATATCAGGTTTGAGTTTTGTGTTCCAATGAATCATTAAAACTGTTTTTGAACCTGAACCTGGTTTTTGACTTGTGTTACGTGGCTCTGAAGTACTTGCATTCGGGAGTCGTAACAAAATGGGGGCTCGTCCGGGATTTTTGAGGACCCTAGACGTTTTTAGGGGGTATTTTTGGTAGGCTTCTGGACTGAGGAAGTCTGTGTGTTGAGAGGGAATTTTTTCTTCCCTGTTTGTGGTAGCATTAGTGCCCAGGTTTTAGCTGGTGTTTTGGGGCTACTTTAGAAATGGAATTTAAGGTGAAAGAATTTGTTGAGGCTCCTAGTCGGGAGTTGTTTGATAGATGTACGAAAGAGCATTTGATTTTGCTGGCTGAGAACTATGCCGTGACTATTGACAAGCATTCAAAGAAACACTCCATTAAATCAGAGTTGTGGGCTGCGTTGGTGGAGGCTGAGGTTTTGCCTGGTGGTGCAGACAGTCCCCCACCTTCTGTTCAGCCAGTTCAGAACATGGAGGCCATCATTAAACTGAAGGAGATGGAGCTTGAGTCACAGAGAATTGCCTCTTTGTTAAAAGAGAAAGAGCTCATGCATGTTCTTGAAATGAAACGGCTTGAGCTTGAGGAGGAAACCAAAAGGGCTGAATTTCGGCTGCGGGCAAAAGAAATAGATAATTCCCGGGTTTCTTCAAGGGAACGGGAGTTTGATATGAGCAAGAACATCCGCCTGGTTCCCCCATTTCGTGAGGAGGATGTGGACAAGTATTTCACAGTGTTTGAACGGGTGGCTTTGTCCTTGAAGTGGCCTAGGGACGTGTGGACCTTGCTATTGCAGTGTGTCTTTGTGGGTAAAGCACGGGAGGTGTACTCGTCTTTATCTGTTGAAAGCGGTCTGGACTATGAGTGTGTGAAGTCTACAGTACTAAGGGCTTATGAATTAGTTCCAGAGGCGTACCGGCAGAAGTTCCGGCGCTTTAGGAAGTTTGATAGTCAGACTTATGTGGAGTTTGCTAGGGAGAAGGAGGCACTTTTTGACAGGTGGTGCGCTTCTCAAGGAGTGAAGGATTTTGAGCTACTGCGGGCCTTGATAATTATGGAAGACTTTAAGAACTGTCTCCCTGAGAGGGTTACTACTTACCTTAATGAGCAGAAGGTGAATGAGGTGTCTAAGGCTGCGGTATTGGCAGATGAGTATGTATTGACTCATAAATCTGATTTTGTTGGGCGATCCAATAGTTTTGGTGCACGGCCGGTTGATCGTGGTGGTGTCGCCGGTGGCAGTGTCAAAGCTGTTTCTGTGCCTGCAAATGGCAGCACGTTGATACAGGGGGAGGTCCGAGCTGATAAGGTTGACGTAAATGTAAGGACTGATGAAGGTCCTGTGTGCTACTATTGTAGAAGGAGAGGGCACATGTTAAAGTCGTGTCCCGTTCTGAAGCAGAAAAATGCAAAGCCTGTGGCTTTGGTGGGTGCACAGAAGGCACCTGTCGTACCTGAGGTGCCTGAGTCTGATGAGTGTAGGAATTATTCTGCGTTCATCATGAATGGTTTTGTTTCTCTAGAGGATGGGGGTGATAGAGTTCCAGTATCCATCTTGCGTGATACTGGTGCTACTCAGTCCTTTATATTGGATGATGTACTGCCGTTTTCTGGGGAATCATCGGTTGGGTCAAGTGTCCCAGTGGTAGGATTCGGGATGGATGACATGTTAGTGCCTTTGCATACCGTGCGTCTCGAGTCCGAGTTGGTTTCAGGCCGGGTAACTGTTGGGTTACGGCCGTGTTTTCCCTTTGAGGGAGTTTCTGTGATTTTGGGGAATGACTTGGCAGGAGGTAGAGTTTTAGTCACTCCTGAGGTGACGGCTGTTCCGATGGTGCAGAGTCCTGATAAATTGGCTATGCAGTATCCAAAGGTCTTCGCAGCTTGTGCTGTCACGAGGGCTATGGCTAAGAGCCAGGTGAAGTTTGAGGATGTGGTGGACCTGAGTGAGAGCATTTTTGGGGATCAGGATGATAGATCCTGTGTTGTGAAGGGGGTTTCTCCATCTCAAGATGGGATAGTGTCTGGAAATGTGCCGGTGTCACTGACACGTGACCGGCTGGTTGAGGAGCAAAAGAGTGATCCAGGTTTATCTGATCTGTGCGACTGCGCGGTGCCTGAGGGGGATATGGATTCCACAACAAAGGGGTATTTTCTAAGGGATGGCTTACTGATGCGAAAGTGGTCTCCCTTGGATATATCTGGGCATGATGATTGGAGCGTGGTTGATCAGATTGTGATGCCTCGTCGGTATAGGGACGAGATACTCTGTTTGGCTCATGATGGTCCTCTGGGTGGACATTTGAGGGTCCTGAAGGAAAAATGGTTGCAGGAGGATACAAAACGTAGTGTTTTAGACCACGTTTGTACTTTTCGCTCTAGACTGAGGAGGGCATGCGAACTGGCACTGGGTAATCTTGCCTCTGCTCAGTCTAGGATGAAGGACTGGTTCGACAGGAAGGAGCCTGTGGAGGTTGATGGGTCGGAGCTATGTCCTCCTAAGCCTGTTTTGGCTGCAGTGGTGCTGCCCCCTGACACGGGTGGTGATGTGGGGGAGGCACGGTTGTCTGTGGCAGTAACGCAGGGAAAGCTGAGTAACTCTGAGGCTTTGGAGACGCTTCCCTTGCGGTTGTCTCATTTGACTGGCATATCCGTGGCAAGGATGATGTATTGGCTTATGCATTGTCGCGCCAGTGATGTCTGTGTTACTGAATAGTTGCTGAAATTTGGTGGTGTTTTTTTTAGTTCATTTTCAGAAACTTATTCAGTATCTTTGGGTGGGGGTGTTAGGCACTTTCCCCCCCCTGGTGAATGCTATGTACTTACTTCTCTGTTTCTATCCCAAGTACAGGCCTCGTGGCTGTGAGTCTGGAATCGAGGGGTTAAAGGCTCCTGTACCCGATTGGCCCAGCTGCGTCAGGTGACGGGTGACTCATCTGGAGTATAAAGACCAGAGCTTCCCAGAATTCTCTCTCTTCGTCGTGGACTCTGACTGAAGCAGTCTGTTGGTGGGGGCCGAGGCAGCCTGACCACATAGCATAGAACTTTGTGTAGTTTCACCATTCCTTGTTATCAGATATTGTGTTGGGACGGATAAGGGCTGACCTTAGAGTTTTCCTGTATTTTGGGTTTCAGGGTTGTATCTCTTTGGGCAGGTTTTGGAATCTCCGGTTCGACGGCCCATGGTGTGGCTGGCTGGAGCATTGTTAAATTGTTTGTCGGTTTATCCATATCCCTGACTGGGTTGTTTATATCAGGTTTGAGTTTTGTGTTCCAATGAATCATTAAAACTGTTTTTGAACCTGAACCTGGTTTTTGACTTGTGTTACGTGGCTCTGAAGTACTTGCATTCGGGAGTCGTAACAAGGACCATTAACTGTGCCTAACGTGCTTTCCCATCTTATTTGCTGCAGCAATAGGGACCAACTCTGGTGGGTTTCACCCTCTAATATTGTTATAAAGGATATTTTTCACACAAGTTCTTCCAGGACAAGCACAGGGCAGCATGGGATATTGATGTGATATTAACATTATTTTTCACCGGGGGCTCTAGCTACATCCTTAGTTGGCTTGGCTCTCATAAGGTAGTTATCCTCATGGCGCTGGACTCAGCCAACGGGTTCAGTCACTACATATTGTGACTGGATAGGATGGTTACATCTGCAAATAATATTATGTTTTAATGTTTGGTTAAGCAGAGTAGACATAAAATCTCAAACTAGTTTCATGACATACCTCATGAAACTTCGGTTATGGTTACACATATATAACACTACGTCAAGTTCACGAAGAGCTTAGAGGCTTGGAACTAGCAATGTTGATAATTACAAAACACTTTTTAAAATGGTATTGGGATGGACCATCCCCCGGTGATTGAAACAGGGTTTGGCTCGTACAGGAGTAGATACTGATATATTTTCAAGTCTCACTCCACCAGGGCTGCTACAATATCAGCAGCAAGGATTATGTATGTTCAGCTGGACCTCATCCTGGCGACTGCAGGATAGGTGAACGAACTTCTGAAAATTTCATAATAACCTATGGCCAGACCAGGGGTATTTGCCAACTCTACTTGGGTTCAGTGGTTAGTTACTCCTGAATGAGAGGAGTTACTATTATTTATTCATTATGAATGTTTCCCTCATCTGTCAATGAAGCAGCTGTAGTTTTGGAGACTCGTTTCTCACGGCATGAAATCACAGAGCTTTGAAATCTTCACGGAATCACTCGCATGACTCCGAAGTAAAATAGTAAGATCAAATGAGAACTTACCAGTTTGAAGTTTGATCTTTATTTTATGAGGAGTTACGGTGAGTGATTACGTGCCCTCCGCTCCCGGCCTTCATATCGCAAAGATCATCTGGTAGTTCTAGTCTTCTCTAAGTCTTACTATGTTACTTCGACAGTTATCTGTGATTTCACACCGCTGCGTTGAAGATTGATACGCATGCAGACTGGCGGGGCTTCTTCACGTAATCGCTCACCGTAACTCCTCATAAAATAAAGATCAAACTTCAAACTGGTAAGTTCTCATTTAATCTTACTAATATTGCTCCTAAATTCTATCCATGTAGCCTCACTGGCTAAACCACAGACATATCTCCTCTGAGTACTGCCTTGTTGTCCTCCCTAAACAAAAATGCAACTCCTCCTGTGTAGGAAGGAACTGCAGATGTTGATTTACACCGAAGATGAACACAAAAAGCTGGAGTAACCAGCAGGAAGCAGCATCTATGGAGAAAAGGAATAGGTGATGTTTCGGGTCGAGACCCTTCATCACACTGAGAGTCTACTCCCCATCTCAATCACATCAGTGAAGCATCAGTACTCCAGAACATAGAGCTGCCAGTCCTGCCCATTCATAAAACCATGTTTCTGTAATAGCAATATCACGCTCCCATGTGTCGATATATGCCCTGTGCTAATCTGCTTTACTGTCTGGCTTCTTGCATTAAAATAAATGCCTGCCTGCTGATCCGCTCAATTTAACTTCTATATTTGCCTCAACTTTCTCATCTGGCACACCACTACCTTGGGTACCAGCTCCATACAAAATACCTTAAATCCTTGTTGTTCTGACACCATTTGATCAGTTGATTGATTTTCCTCACACTCCCAATCATCATCATCTATAATTCGTCCAACAACAGTGATCGGGAGTCACATGTATGTTAGACTGATCTCATTCAGCTTTCTATGAAGGGCATGAGACAAATAGGATTTTAGAAAATCTGGTAATTTTAGTGACTATTTATTCAATGAATTCAAGTTAAATTTCTCAGTTGCCACATGGGATTTGAATGCATATCTCCCGATTTAGGCTGCTGGATGCTAGATCATTATGCTTTATTTTTAATCTATCCAATTAATGCAAATGGAAGATGGGCCACTTGGACAACTAATGGGCAGGGAACATTCCCAATTAAACACCCTGCTAAACTAACCCACAGCAAAAGTTAGCACCTGTAGAATAGATAAATATGTGGAAGAGGAGGGAGAATGTTAAAAGTAGGCTCCAATATCAATGGTCATGACTCCCTGGTGAGAACTTCAGACTAAGAAATGCCATCTTTGGATGAAATAGGGTTAACATTTTCATAGCTGTCAAGTTAAATCATCATACCAATCTTTCATAGCAAGTTGCGTGACCTTACCTATAGGGCAGTGCAGGTTTTCATGTGAATTGACAGAATTTGGAGAAAACAAACCAAGTGACTTTCAATAATAAACCAATCCCAACACATAGGTCTTCAATTTCGTACATATTGCACAGCAGAAATCTTTATTTTAGGTCGCTTGAGTAATTAAAACATTTTGCAAGAAGATAACTAACTTGAATGTTAAAACCAGTAATCCTCAAATAAATGCTCCTTCCACTTAATAAAGTCCAGTCTGAATTAAGTTATTGAGCAGGGCCCTTCCTGTCAGTAGTAATGGATCCTGAGTCAAAGGTCTACTCAGCGGGTGACTGCATTATGGTGCAGCCTGCTGTTTGAAGCCTATTAAACATGTAGGCTGATTTAGCATTTAAAACACATCTGTGCTAATAGTTAAAGTGCACTGAAGTTTAAATTTATTGTTACTGCTTGAACACCATACCCTGATGCAACCTGTGTAGATTTAATTCCGGAAGAGCTTTTCTATCTTTAACACGTAATTAATTATTCCTCTTTCACAGCTTTTGTTCAATTCATCATTGCCACATTCAATTGCCTTCATTGCTGTTTCTCAGCAGCTGACAAGAATGACCCTGTTCTTTTATAACGAACATGGCTCTTGTCATTTTTTAATTTAATTTAATTTTTATTTTTTTATTTGTTTTTATTTTTATTAGAAGTAAGTACAATAATGTAGTACATAAGTATCTAATACATAATGAGATAATACAACATAATACATGTACAACTTCTTGTTTCAAATGGCTCTGTCATGATTTCTGATTACATAAAATGTATTGAGCAAGAATGCTTTCCATCTATATTATCTTACTTTAGAGCATGTGACCATTTGTAGTTAAAATAGCTATCTCCAAGAAAGTCAGTGGGGGTGTCCACAAGGAGGGCTTTGTATGATTTGTTTTTCCTTCTATGATTACTTAGCAAAATATGTCTCCATCTTATTTACTCACAATTGAATCCATAAATTCCCTCTTTCCTTTGCCGCACCCTCAGAACAAGCTTTACTCATGTATATTACTCGAGAGTTGTGGTTGCCATTTAACAGGAAGAAGTCTTCTGAAGATGAATAAGATTTTACGAAATCATTAGAATGGTTATTTCGAATGACTCATTTATTAATCATTGTGAGGTGCTCTTTGCCCGTGAGTCACTTTAAAATAATAGAAATCATAAGTATGCAACTTTTATAAATATCTTATAATGGCTGTGAATTAATCGGTATTAAAACTTTGGACATTGACCAGTACAGCACAGGAACAAGCCCTTCAGGCCATAATGCCCATGTGGAACATAATGGGAAGATAAACTAATCTCATCTGCCAACACATGATCAATACTCCTCCATTCCCAGCCTTGCCTAAAAGTCTCTTAAAAACTACTATTGTATCTGCCTCCACCTGGAAGTGCGCTCCAGGCACCCACCATTCTGTGTTAAAACCATGCCTCACACATCTCATTTAAACTTTCACCTTTCATTAAAATTTCCCCTCTCACCTTAAGACTATGCCCTCAGCCTTTGACATTTCCATCCTGGGAAAAAGGCTCTATCTTATCTATGCCACTTATATTTAATATGCTTCTATCATCTTATACAATTTTGTATTGTAAATCCAAGAACACAAACATTGTTAAATCTGCAGAACACATCATTTTAGATTCCAACAACAATATGAAGACATTTTAATATCTGCAGTATAATACCACGATAATACAAAAGTCAGAAACAAGTCCATAAATGCTTCAGGCCATTGCAATGAAAATGCAAGTATCTGTTTAAGTCAGTAAATTTGTTTATATAAATTATGATTGCACAATCTTCAGGTGAAATGTAAGCAAAATAATTATGGTGGATGAAGAATATTAAATTCGTACAGGATTTAAAATAAAAGTACTCTTAAATTGCTGCAGTATCAGAAGACTTACGTGGTGAATCTAGATTCTCCAGTGTTTCTCAGCTGTATTACAACTGTTAAATGTATCTCTGACCACTTGAACTTGGATCTCATAGCAATAGGTCAGCTGGTAGGAATGCCACTCTAGTTCCCTGGAGATCTACTCAAAATGCATATTGGAGTGAAGGCCATCAAGTCTAAACATTAGCCTAATCCCAAGGGAGCCCTTCCAGGAATCCATTTACAGGAGACAAGAGTTTTATTAATCGCAAGGGGCCAATGACATTTTATCTGGTGGCACCTAGACGAATAGATTGGAATAAGTAATCATATTAAAACTGATCGAGGTAACGATGAACATTCCTCCTCGAAAACCATCAACACCAGGGGCATCTCAAGGCTGTATACTCAGTACCCTGCTTGACTCTCTCTCTATTCATGACTGTGTAGCCAAACACAGCTCCAATGCCATCTTTAAATGTGTCAACAATAACTTCAGTGGTTGGTAACATTTTAGAGTCTACTAGACCAGATGCGGACCCATTGGGTCCAGTTCCCCCAACGCAATATTTCACAAAACTGCGCATGTGCGGCCTGACGGACTCACACAGCGCATGCATGACTGCCGCGTTCAAAGTTGTGTCGTTGACGGCAGAAATTAAGTTAAAGTTAATAAAATGAAGAGGGGACCCGTGGAGGCGTGTGTAAAATGGAACTATACTTACCCGTGGAGCAGTTAGGTCCCCGTTGTGAGGCCAAGAATGTTCAGGCGAAAGGATGGATGGATGGATAGATTGTTAAGGATGAGGTTTCCAAGTACTTAGAAGCATATGATGAAATAGGTCGGTCAGCATCTTTTGTGAAGGGAAGATCATGCCGGACAGATCTGTTGGAATTCTTTGAGGAAATAGACAGCAGGAAATACAGAGGAGAGTCAGTGCATGTTGTATATTTGGATTTTTAGAATGCCATTGATGAGGCACTGCACATGAGGCTGCTAAAGAAGATGAGAGCCCATGGTGTTCGAGCGAAGATACTAGCATGGACAGATAGTTGGAGTAATGACAGATATGTAAGAAGAGTAAGGTGATGTGCCTCAATGACTATTGACTAGTGGCATTAACGCCGGTGGTGATGAAGCGCTTTGAGAGGTTGATCATGGAGCAAATCAACTCCTACTTCGACAAAAACCCGGACCCACTGCAGTTCGCTTACCGCCACAACAGATCAACGGTGGATGCGATCTCGCTGGCCCTCCACTCCGCTCTGGACCACTTGGACAACAAAAACTCATATGTCAGACTGTTATTCATCGATTACAGCTCGGCATTTAACACAATCATCCCCTCCAAGCTGGTTACCAAACTCGCAGCACTGGGTCTCTGCGCATCCCTCTGCAATTGGATCCTCGACTTCCTCATTCACAGACCACAGTCTGTTCGTATTGGTGGAAATGTGTCAGCCTCGATAACAATCAGCACGGGAGCACCTCAAGGCTGCGTGCTCAGCCCCCTGCTGTACTCACTCTATACCCATGACTGCGTAGCGAATCACAGTGCGAACTCCATCATCAAGTTCGCTGACGACACCACTGTTGTGGGACGTATCACTGATGGGGATGAGTCAGAGTATAGAAGATAGATCGAGCAACTGTCCATATGGTGCCAGCGCAATAACCTGGCCCTCAACACCAGCAAAAATAAGGAACTGATTGTGGACTTTGGAAGGAGTAGGAGGGGGACCCACAGCCCCATTTATATCAACGGGTCGATGGTTGAAAGGGTCAAGAGCTTCAAATTCCTGGGCGTGCACATCTCTGAAGATCTTTCCTGGTCCGAGAACACTAATGCAATTATCAAGAAAGCTCATCAGCGCCTCTACTTCCTGAGAAGATTACGGAGAGTCGGTTTGTCAAGGAAGACTCTCACTAACTTCTACAGGTGCACAGTCGAGAGCATGCTGACCGGTTGCATTGTGGCTTGGTTCGGCAATTTGAGCGCCCTGGAGAGGAAAAGACTACAAAAAGTAGTAAACACTGCCCAGTCCATCATCGGCTCTGACCTTCCATCGAGGGGATTTATCGCAGTCACTGTCTCAAAAAGGCTGGCAGTATCATCAAAGACCCACACCATCCTGGCCACACACTCATCTCCCTGCTACCTTCAGGACACACTTATCTGTTTTGTAGTAAATGCCTACTATGTTCTGTGTGCTGAAGCAAAGCAAGAATTTAATTGTCCTATATAGGGACACATGACAATAAACTCACTTGAACTTGAGATGCCAAAGAGTGGAAACAGAGGGAGCATTTTCTCATTGGCTGCTGGTGACTTTTGGTGTTCCGCAGGGGTCGGTGTTGGGACCGCTTCTCTTCACATTGCATATTAATGATTTGGATGATGGCCAAGTTTGTGGATGATACGAAGATGGGTGAAGGGGCAGGAACTGTAGAGGAAGTAGGATGTCTGCAGAAGGAATTGGACATGTTGTGAAAGTGGACAAAGAGGTGGTAGATGATGGAATATACCTAAGGAAAGTGTGTCATGCACTTTGGTAATAGGAATAAATGCGCAGACTATTTTCTAACTGGGGAGAGGATTCAGTAATTAGAGGTGCAAAGGGACCTGAAAGTGCTGGTGCAGGATTCGCAGAACGTTAATTTGTAGGTTGAATCAGTAGTAAGGAAGGCAAATGCAATGTTAGCATTTATTTTGAGAGGGCTGGAATATAAAAGCGTGGATCTAATGCCGAGGATTTGTACAGCACTGGTCAGACTGTGTTTGGAGTATTGTGAACAGTTTTGGGCCCCATATCTGAGGAGGGATGTGCTGCCGTTGGAAAAGGTCCAGAGGAGGTTTACCAGAATTATCTCAGGAATGGTTTGGTTAATGTATGACAACTCTGGACCTGTATTGTCAAAGTAACATTAGCAATATTGCAGATGACACAAAGCTGGGTGGCAGTGTAAAAGTGGGACAGGCCCAAGACCCTGCCGCGGCGCAACGCCTCACCTCCAACAGCAGCAGAAGCAGGCAAATGATCGCCAGGCTCGGCCTGGGGCTCACGGCCATTGCGGATCCAGATCCGCCCCGACTCCTACTCCCAGAGCGGGCGAAGACGATTGGAGATAGACATGGAGTTAATGCTGGAGTAACTCAGACTGAAGAAGAGTCTCGACCCGAAACATCATCCATTCCTTCTCTCCAGAGATGCTGCCGGTCCCGCTGAGTTACTCCTGCATTTTGTGTCTATCTTCAAATGACGTCACGCGCTCCAGACGGCTGTGCCGACGCATGATGACGCGCTCAACTGTTGCACGACCATCGCGCGTCAGTCACTACTGGCCTGTCGTGTAAATGACAGCCAAGTGGGACAGGCCCTTAAATGGTCAAGTTGGGAAAATGGGAAGTACAACGGGATCTGGGGGTCCTTGTTCATCAGTCAATGAAAGTAAGCATGCAGGTACAGCAGGCAGTGAAGAAAGCGAATAGCATGTTGGCCTTTATTACATGAGTTGAGTATAGGAGCAAAGAGGTCCTTCTGCAGTTGTATAAGGTCCGAGTGAGAGCACACCTGGAGTATTGTGTGCAGTTTTGGTCCCCTAATTTGAGGAAGGACATTCTTGCTATTGAGGGAGTGCAGCGTAGGTTTACAAGGTTAATACCCGGGATGGGGGGACTGTCATATGCTGAGGGAATGCAGTGGCTGGGCTTGTACACTCTGGAGTTTAGAAGGATGAGAGGGCATCTTATTGAAACATACAAGATTATCAAGGGTTTGGACATGCTAGAGGCAGAAAACTTGTACCCGATGTTGGGGGAGTCCAGAACCTGGGGCCACATTTTAAGAATAAGGGGTAAGCCATTTAGAACGAAGACGTGGAAACACTTTTTTCTCATAGAGAGTTGTGAGTCTGTGGAATTCTCTGCCTCAGAGGGCAATGGAGGCCGGTTCTCTGGATACTTTCAAGAGAGAGCTAGATAGGGCTCTTATAGATAGCGGAGTCAGGGGATATGGGGAGAAGGCAGGAGCGGAGTACTGATTGGGGATGATCAGCCATGATCACATTGAATGGCGGTGCTGGCTCGAAGGACCGAATGGCCTACTCCTACACCTATTGTCTATTGTCTATTGTAGTCACTGGTGTTTAGAAAGATAAGAGTGGAATTTCAATGAAACTTATTGAATGGTCCACAGCCATCAGGCTATTAAACACAACATCAAACAAGTTCTGAACAATAACAGTCTATTATTACTATTGCACTTTATTTGTTTATTTATTGTGTATATATATGGTCTATGGTATATAGGCACACTGAACTTTTATCCCCTGTTCTGTATTATCTTTACATATTCTGTTGTGCTGAAGCAAGCAAGAATTTCATTGTCCTATCTGGGACACATGACAATAAAACTCACTTGACGTGATTCTTGACTCTTTTCGCGAAATGCCTGGATAGATTGGACGTGGAGAGGATGTTTCCACAAGTGGGAGAGTCTAGGGCCAGAAGGCACAGTCTCAGAATAAAAGTATGTACCTTTAGAAGGGAGATGAGGAGGAATTTATTTATTCAGTGGGTGGTGAATCTGTGAAATTCATTGCCACAGACGACCGTGGAGGCCAAGTCATTGGGTATTTGTAAAGTGGAGACTGACAGGTTTGATTGATTGATTGATTATACCTTTAATAATCCTTTACAGGAAATTACAGTGCCACGACAACTTCAAGACAGACATAACACCACACATTTCCTCAAATAGCTTCCATACTTAACAAGTTAAAATACAAGTTAAAATACAAGTTAAAATACAATGAATGAAAAAAAGTGCAGTTATTTATGCGCATTATATAACCTTATAGCAGCTGGTATACAAGACTTCCTATGTCTCTCAGTTTTGCACATTGGTGCAATCAGTCTCTGACTGAAGATGCTGCTCTTGATCACCTTCAGGGCATGGAGTGGGTGAGTGGGGTTGGTCATTATTGAACCCAGTTTGTTCAGAGTTCTGGCCTCTGCCACCTGCTGGACCGTTCGTTTGCTCAGCCCCGACCACTGAGCCGGCCTTCCTGATCAGCTTGTCCAGTCTGTTTTTGTCCGCTATGCGGGCGCCATCTCCCCAACAGGCCACAGCAAAAAACAGAGCACTGGCCACCACTGAATGGTAGATACTGCACAGCAGGGGTTGGCAGATGTTAAATGACCTCAGCCTCCTTAAAAAATACAGTCGACTTTGTCCCCTCCTGTACACCGCCTCCATATGACCCTTCCAGTCCAGCTCACTGTCAAGCTGCACACCAAGGTACCTGTGGTTATCGACCACCTCCACCTCAGTGCCCTTAATGGTGATTGGTGTTGGTTGTGTCTTATTCTTCTTGATGTATAAGGGTATCAACGGTTACTGGGATAAGGCAAAGGAATGGGGTTTAGAGAGAATGATAGATCAATCATGACCTGTACAGAAAGGACGGGTTGCACTTGAACTCAAGGGGGACCAATATCCTGGCGGGGAGATTTGCAAAGGCTACTGGGGAGACTTTAAACTAGTATGGTTGGGGGGAGGGACTCAAATTGGGAAAGCTAGCAGTCAGTGTGTGAAGCAGGGGGCAGAGAATGGTAGCACTCTGACCCAAAATGTAGGGGAGAGAGAAGAAAAAGAAAATAATCAGAGAATAAGAGAGGGTGGGTTTCTTAAATGTGTATATTTTAATGCTAGGAGCATTGTAAGAAAAGTGGATGAACTTAGAGCCTGGATTGACACCTGGAAGTATGATGTTGTGGCGATCAGTGAAACATGGTTGCAGGAGGGCTGTGATTGGAAACTAAATATTCCAGGATTTCATTGCTTCAGGTGTGATAGAATTGGAGGGGCAAGAGGTGGAGGTGTTGCATTGCTTATCAGGGAAGATATTACAGCAGTGCTTTGGCAGGATAGATTAGAGGGCTCGTCTAGGGAGGCTATTTGGGTGGAACTGAGAAATGGGAAAGGGGTAGCAACACTTATAGGGGTGTATTATAGACCGCCAAATGGGGAGCGAGAATTGGAAGAGCAAATATGTAAGGAGATTGCAGATATTAGTAGTAAGCACAAGGTAGTGATTGTGGGAGATTTCAATTTTCCACACATAGACTGGGAAACACATTCTGTAAATGGGCTGGATGGGTTGGAGTTTGTAAAATGTGTGCAGGATAGTTTTTTGCAACAATACATAGAAGTACCTACTAGAGAAGGGGCGGTACTGGACCTCCTGTTAGGAAATGAGATGGGTCAGGTGGCAGAGGTATGCGTTAGGGAACAGTTCGGGTCCAGTGATCACAATACCATTAGTTTCAATATAATTATGGAGAGGGACAAAACTGGACCTAGGGTTGAGATTTTTGATTGGATAAAGGCTAACTTTGAGGAGATGCGAAAGGATTTAAAAGGAGTAAATTGGGACAGTTTGTTTTATGGCAAAGATGTGGAAGAGAAATGGAGTACATTTAAAGGTGAAATTTTAAGAGTACAGAATCTTTATGTCCCTGTTCGGTTGAAAGGAAATCGTAAAAATTGTAAAGAGCCATGGTTTTCAAGGGAAATTGGACACTTGGTTCGGAAAAAGAGGGAGATCTACAATAGTTATAGGCAGCATGGAGTAAATGAGGTGCTTGAGGAGTATAAAGAATGTAAAAAGAATCTTAAGAAAGAAATTAGAAAAGCTAAAAGAAGATATGAGGTTGCTTTGGCAAGTAAGGTAAAAGTAAATCCGAAGGGTTTCTACCGCTATATTAATAGCAAAAGGATAACGAGGGATAAAATTGGTCCATTAGAGAGTCAGAGTGGCCAACTATCTGCAGAGCCAAAAGAGATGGGGGAGATATTGAACAGTTTCTTTTCTTCGGTATTCACCAAGGAGAAGGATATTGAATTATGTGAGGTAAGGGAAACAAGTAGAGTAGCTATGGAAACTATGAGGATCAAAGAAGAGGAAGTACTGACACTTTTGAGAAATATAAAAGTGGATAAGTCTCCAGGTCCGGACAGGATATTCCCTAGGACATTGAGGGAAGTTAGTGTAGAAATAGCAGGGGCTATGGCAGAAATATTTCAAATGTCATTAGAAACGGGAATAGTGCCGGAGGATTGGCGTACTGCGCATGTTGTTCCATTGTTTAAAAAGGGGTCTAAGAGTAAACCTAGCAATTATAGACCTGTTAGTTTGACGTCAGCGGTGGGCAAATTAATGGAAAGAATACTTAGAGATAATATATATAAGCATCTGGATAAACAGGGTCTGATGAGGAACAGTCAACATGGATTTGTGCCTGGAAGGTCATGTTTAACTAATCTTCTTGAATTTTTTGAAGATGTTACTCGGGAAATTGATGAGGGTAAAGCAGTGGATGTTGTGTATATGGACTTCAGTAAGGCCTTCGACAAGGTTCCTCATGGAAGGTTGGTTAAGAAGGTTCAATGGTTGGGTATTAATGGTGGAGTAGCAAGATGGATTCAACAGTGGCTGAATGGGAGATGCCAGAGAGTAATGGTGGATGGTTGTTTGTCAGGTTGGAGGCCAGTGACTAGTGGGGTGCCACAGGGATCTGTGTTGGGTCCACTGTTGTTTGTCATGTACATCAATGATCTGGACGATGGTGTGGTAAATTGGATTAGTAAGTATGCAGATGATACTAAGATAGGTGGGGTTGCGGGTAATGAAGTAGAGTTTCAAAGTCTACAGAGAGATTTATGCCAGTTGGAAGAGTGGGCTGAAAGATGGCAGATGGAGTTTAATGCTGATAAGTGTGAGGTGCTACATCTTGGCAGGACAAATCAAAATAGGACGTACATGGTAAATGGTAGGGAATTGAAGAATGTAGGTGAACAGAGGGATCTGGGAATAACTGTGCACAGTTCCATGAAAGTGGAATCTCATGTAGATAGGGTGGTAAAGAAAGCTTTTGGTGTGCTGGCCTTTATAAATCAGAGCATTGAGTATAGAAGTTGGGATGTAATGTCAAAATTGTACAAGGCATTGGTGAGGCCAATTCTGGAGTATGGTGTACAATTTTGGTCGCCTAATTATAGGAAGGATGTCAACAAAATAGAGAGAGTACAGAGGAGATTTACTAGAATGTTGCCTGGGTTTCAGCAACTAAGTTACAGAGAAAGGTTGAACAAGTTAGGGCTTTATTCTTTGGAGCGCAGAAGGTTAAGGGGGGACTTGATAGAGGTTTTTAAAATGATGAGAGGGATAGACAGAGTTGACGTGGAAAAGCTTTTCCCACTGAGAGTAGGGAAGATTCAAACAAGGGGACATGACTTGAGAATTAAGGGACTGAAGTTTAGGGGTAACATGAGGGGGAACTTCTTTACTCAGAGAGTGGTAGCTGTGTGGAATGAGCTTCCAGTGAAGGTGGTGGAGGCAGGTTCGTTTTTATCATTTAAAAATAAATTGGATAGTTATATGGATGGGAAAGGAATGGAGGGTTATGGTCTGAGCGCAGGTATATGGGACTAGGGGAGATTATGTGTTCGGCACGGACTAGAGGGGTCGAGATGGCCTGTTTCCGTGCTGTAATTGTTATATGGTTATTATATGGTTATGATTGAATGGTGGAGTAGACTCAATTGGCCAAATGGCCTAATTCTGCTCCTATGACCAATTAACTAATGAATGCACAGGAACAAAGGAGTCTATCTTGTATGGTGAACACTGCCTGGTCCATCACAGGTACTGACCTCCCCAGCATTGAACGGATCTATAGCATGCACTGTCTTGTAAAGGCAGCCAATATCTTCAAAGACCCACACCACTCTGGCACTCTATGCTTGCTACTACCATTGGGAATAAAGTACAGGAGCCTGAACCATGACCACCAGGTTACCAGAACCCATCAAACCCATCAGATACAAGGATACAAAGGATACAAAGGGCATTTATTATCACATATACCAATTGGTGTAGTGAAATTTGACTTGCCATTGCAGCACACAAATAAAGATAAGACACAACATTAAAAAATTTACCAATAAGCATAAAAACATCCCCCTACAATGGTTCCCACTGTGGGGGAAGGCATCAAAAGTCCAGCCCCATACCCAGTTCACCCATAGTCCGGCCTATTGAGGCCTCCGCAGTCGCCGCTACGGCAGCCCGATGCTTCAGGCCCTCTCGCCGGAAGATGAAGCTCTGGCGTCGGGTGAACACTCTCAGCGGCTCGGAGTGTCTGGAGCGGCTGCTTCCTCCCCGAAGACCACGGCTCCTGAAGTCCACAGGCCGCAACACAATGTAGCCCGAAGTCCACGCAGATCGATGACACAACATTAACCACAGCAATTATGATCTTCTATGGACCGTGCTTTTGGTTGCACTACGGATGTTGGTTTCGCAATTTATTATATTTATTTGTTTATTTATTTATTTATTTATTAGAAGTAGACATATTATAAAATGTAGTTACATATTATAGTAAAAAAAACTTTTCATATACATCAGTCATACATTATTAAAATTTTCCATTATCAATTACTTCTGCTTCTAGTGTTTTTATTTTTTATAGAAAGAGGGAGAAAAAGAGGGTAGAAAGTTACAAAGAAAAAAGAAAGAAAAAAAAACACAACAGAAAAACAAGGGAGGTGGAATGGGTTACCTGTAATACGTCAATGGAGATAGGTTCGTAGGTTATAAAATATAGCTTTTCATCTGTTCCTGAGTTCAAGTTTCAGTTGGGTCCTCGTGCTGTGCCAATCTATCCCTTCAGATAGTTAATGAATGGAGCCCAAATTTTATGGAAAAGATCTTGTTTGTCCATTAAGACAAGTCTAATTCTTTCTAAGTATAGGGTCCCCGACATTTCCGTAATCCACATTTTAATTGTGGGGGTTGTAGGGCCTTTCCAAAATGTTAATATTAATTTTTTTCCAGTTATTATACTGTAGTTGAGGAAATTTCTTTGGTTTGTTGTGAGTGTTAAGCTTTGTTCTGATATTCCAAGTATTATTAATTTTGTGTCTGGGTCCAGCTTTGTATTAATAACTTCTGAAGTTATTTCAAAAATATCAGTCCAGAAATGTTTAAGTTTTATACAGTTTGCAAACGTATGTGTTAAATTAGCCTCTAGATGTAGACATTTATCACAAATAGGAGAGATTTGTGGGAAGATTCTATTTAGTTTTATTTTAGAGTAGTGTAATCTATGTAAGACCTTGAATTGTATTAAAGTATGTCTGGCATTTAATGAACATTGATGTATTTGTTGTAAACTTTCGTCCCACATATCTTTCGTGATAGGGTGGCCTATTTCATTTTCCCATTTGTATCTATATGGTTCGGTCATTGGTACCTCATTGTTTAGTAGGGTGTTATACATATAGGCTATTAGTTTTTCAGTATTAGGATGCTTGTTCAAACATTCATCAAGAATTTCTGATTCCCTATTCCTATAGACTTGTGTATTAGATTTAACATAATCTCTAATTTGTAGATATCTGAAGAAATTATTTGAGTGCAGTCCATGATTCTGTTGTAACTCTTGAAATGAAAGAAAAGTACCTTCCCATAAAGATGTCCTATATTTTTTATTCCATAATTTTTCCATTGTGTGAAACCTTTGTCCATAAAGGATGATTTGAATAAAGGATTATTTACAATGGGAAGGCAGAGTGGTATATTATTGAATTTTAAATCTTTTTTTATTTGTTTCCAAATTCGTATTCCACTATGTATTATGGGGTTTTCTTTATAGGTTTTTTTGTGCAGTTTTGTGGGGGCAAATATGATCGGTCCAATTTCAAAAGGTAGACAGTCTTCCTTTTCCATCATTAGCCAATCTGGTTGTTGATCCATTTCTTCCAGCCAGAAATTCATGTTTTTAATATGGACTGCCCAAAAATAAAATAAGAAATTTGGCAAAGCCAAACCTCCATTTATCTTTGACTTACATAAATGTGTTTTACTTATTCTATGATTCTTATAATCCCAGACAAAACTTGTAACAATGGAATCGACTTTTTTGAAAAAAGTTTTTGGGATATATATCGGAATTAATTGAAGTAGGTACAGCAGTTGCGGTAAAAAAATCATTTTTATAGCATTAATTCTCCCAAGCATAGAAATGGGGAGTGTTTTCCAGTATTGAATATTCTTATGTAGTTTATTCAGTAAGCGTGGGAAATTTAGTTTAAATAAAGAGGTATATGTCTTAGTTACATAGATTCCTAAGTATTTAAATTTATCTTTAACTATTTTAAAAGGGGATTGTTGTATTGTATGTAAATTGAATTTTGTTATTGGCATGATTTCGCTTTTATTCCAATTAATTCTATATCCCGAAAACTGACCAAATTGAGTTATTAGATTTAATAGGTTTGGAATACTAGTTTCTAATTTTGTAATATATATTAGTATATCATCTGCATATAAGGAGATTTTATTCGTTGTGTCTCTAGTATTGTATCCAAATATTCCTGGATGGTTTCTAACGCTTTCTGCTAGGGGTTCGATTGCAAGAGCAAATAATAGTGGGGATAGTGAGCATCCTTGTCTACAGCCTCTAGAGAGATTAAATTTAGTTGATAACATTTTGTTTGTTAATATTCTAGCTGTTGGATTAGAATATAACAATTTAACCCATGTACAGTACTTCTCTCCTAGTTGAAATTTTTCCATCACCGAAAATAAATATGGCCATTCTACCTGGTCAAATGCTTTTTCAGCATCTAACGAGATAATTGCTAGCTCTGCGTGAGGGATTCTATTGGAGTATATAATATTAAATAATCTTCTCAGATTATAAAATGAATACCGTTTGGGGATAAACCCTGTTTGGTCGGGATGTATTAATTTGCTGATCACTAAGCTCAATCTATTAGATAGAATTTTAGTTAATATTTTCTGATCAGTATTTAAGAGGGCTATAGCTCTGTATGAACCAGGGTCTTCAAGATCCTTGTCCGTTTTTGGTATGAGTATGATTGTAGATTCATTTAGAGTTTCTGGGAGTTTCTGTTGAGTATAGGCGTCTTTGTACATTGTCTGTAGGCGTGGGGAAAGCAAATCATAATTTTTTTAATAACATTCAGAATTTAAACCATCGGGTCCTGCAGACTTTCCGTTTTTTAAGGATTTGATTGACTCTTCAATGTCTTTTATCGTAATTTCAGCCCCTAGCAATTCTCTCTCTTTCTGATCTAGACCCGCAAACTTACAATTCTGTAAAAATGTTTCCATTCCCGTTGATTGTTCTGTTATTTTAGATGAATACAATTTTTGGTAGTATTGTAGAAATCTATCATTAATATCTTTAGGCAGTGTTAATGTTTCTCCCTTGTCTGTTCTAATTTTGTATATTGTTTTTTCCCCATCCAATTTGCGAAGTTGACGCGCTAATAGTTTTTGTGGTTTGTCACCAAATTCAAAATTTAATTGTTTTGTATGTTGATAAAGTTTTATAACTTGGTCTGAATATATCTTGTTTAATTTATATTTCAATACTGCAATTTTATTGTGTTTTATCGTGGATGGTGCTGCTGCATTTTCTGTGTCTAATTGCTTTATTTCAATTTCCAGTTTCTGTTGTTTAGCCCTATTCTCTTTATTAAAAAATGATTGGGAAGAAATTAATGCTCCTCGTACAAATGCTTTAAATGTTTCCCAAAGAAGGGAAGCAGAGATTTCAGGGCTATCATTAGCCTCAAAAAACATTTTAATCTGTTTTACTAGGTATTCATTACATGACTTATCTTTTAAGATTTGGGGATTAAATCTCCATTGTGACTGTGTCTCTGCCATTCCGTTTACTTTGATCATAAATGTTAGTGGAGCGTGGTCTGAGATTATGATGTTATGATATTGTGAGTTATAGGTGAATGGGATAAGTTTTGGATCTACTAAAAAATAGTCTATCCTTGAGTAAGTTTTATGTACTGGTGAGTAAAATGAATATTCTCGGCCCGATGGATTTTCAATTCTCCAAACGTCCTTAATATTAGTAGTATTAATGTATGAATTTAAAAATTCACTTGATCGAGATTTTAGTTTTCTTTGAGTTGATGATCTATCCAAACAAGCATCCAATGTACAATTTAAATCTCCACCGATTATTAAGTTTTGTTGTGTACCTTCCGGGATATTGTTAAGAATCCTCTTAAAAAACAGAGGGCTATCAAAATTTGGTCCATACACATTGAGGAGAGTCACCTTTTTTAAGTATAACTCCCCTATTATTACAATATATCTGCCTTCAATGTCTTCTATCGTTGATATATGTTTAAAGGGTATACCTTTACGAATTAATATTGCAACACCTCTAGATTTATGTGAGAATGAAGAGTGGTACGCTTTAGCAATCCATTTTGCTTTCAATCTGTGTTGTGCTTCCTTTTTAAGATGTGTCTCCTGGAGAAATATTATATCTGTTTTCAATGATTTTAAATGAGCTAACACTTTGCCTCTCTTGATAGGTTCATTAATTCCCTTAACATTCCAACTACAGAATTTAATTCCCTCACCCCCAATTTTTATATTCATGTCTTGCATCTTGTGATTAAGTGGTAGAGCAGATAATTCAGCACATTCAACCCTACCTTATACTTGAACATCAGGTAGATGAATTTTAGGTCACGTCTGTTTTCCATCCGAACATATCTCCTTAAATAAAATATGCAATTCCATTCCAAATACAAAATACAATATGATATAAGATTAAAAAGGTGATAGCAAATTGGGTTAGTAAAGTGTGGAAAGTAAAAAAGAAAAGCAACTACAACTACAATTAGTGCAGTTAGTGATAGCCACCCTAATGTGGCTAAGCATCTATGGACTTCCGTAGCTTTTGGTTTATAAAAATACTAGCTCCGTACTTTCCTTGAAAGGAAAGTTTCCAATTCGATGCATACAATTTGTGGGGGGGGGAAGAAATAATGATTATATTCCATTAATGGTATAATTAGTAGTCTCAAATTGAAATGTTAGTTTTGTATAATATAAACATTTATCAAAGAATAATCAAAAACGAAAACATCAGAGAGAGAGCCACCAAACATTTCTCATTATAAAATACCTGAATCACACTTTACTTATATTTCATACTTTTAGTTAATTCTTAAATAATCTAAATAATCTTATTATCATTAGTTAGTGTTAGTTAGTATTCTTGATTATTAATAGTTGTTAGAGGTTAGTACTAGAATGTTAGTATTATATATCCGTTGCAGGATATTTACCCAATTCTTATTACGAATTTTAGGCAACTCTTAAATATAATAGATTAAAGTTTAGAGTTCCATATCTTCTCTGCGAGATAGCAGTATCCAGGTAGGTGTTAAGTGTTGAATATTTTTCAATCTTCGATCTTGTCCTCGATGTTCTTGGCAAATTCAAATGCTTCCGTGTGCTTGATGAAGAAGTATTCCTTCTTCTCGTAACTGACCCTTATTGTTGCGGGGTATAACAGTCCATATCTCAGATTCTTTATGTTCTTCAGTATTCTTCTTGTTTCTGTGAACAACGCTCTTTTCTTAGCAACTTCCACAGGGTAATCTCTGAATACGCTAATCTTGTCTCCTTCATATACAAGATTTCTGCTTTTGCCAATTTTCCTCATCATGTCATCCAATACATGGTCATATTGGACCTTTACTATCATTATTCTTGGTCGGTCGCCCACCTCTGGGGGACGTCTCGGCACTCTGTGTGCTCGGGCAAGTAATGGCGCCTGGTCCAGGTTCAAAATTGTTTTCAGTACTTCTGCAGCAAATTCACGGGGGTCACGAGTCCCCTCTCTGCCTTCCTGGATGCCCACGATTCTTAAGTTCTGACGCCTCTGTCGTCCCTCCAAGTCTGTACATTTTTCAGTTATTTGATGCAATAACTTTGATAGGCGTTGGTTCTCAGTGATGAGTTGTTTTGTAGTTGCGGTGCTTGTCTCAGCAAGATCCTCAAGTTATTTTACAATCTTGTGGTGTTGGTTTAATGTCAGGAGAATAGGTTCAAGTTTAGAATCAAATCTGGATTCCATCATATTCAGTTTTTCATTTACTTCTTCAACATTTTGAGTCATATTTATTTCCATATCTAATTTCCAGTCTTCAAGGACTTCGTGTACTATCTCTGTAACATCTTCTTTAATTTGTTCTTTAATTTCTTTTTTAAAAGATGTCAGCTCCTCTTTAAAGTTCTGTCTAAGATTTTTAAGTTCCTCCTTAAGAAACGTTTTTAATTCTTCCAACTCAGTCTTTTTCTTCTTCTTTGAGATGTCTTCTCGGGATGCTGTTAAACCTGAGGCCGAGGCTTCAGTTGGGCCTACCTCTTTAGTCTTGCCGTTTTTTGTCTTGTGGGGGGGAGTATGTTGAGTCGACATACTGCCGGTGTCGCGCGCCTGATGACGTCACGGGCTTACTGCAAAACAATCGGTGCCGTTTTCTGCAGGTAGGATCTGTCTTTTCCCCCCGTTTTTTCACGGAGCTAGTTGGCGCGAGTCTCTCCTACTCCATAGCGCCACCGGAAGTCGGCAATTTATTATATTTCTGATTGTAATGTGTGTTATTGCGTTTATGGACCAGATACACTGCAGCAAATAAGAATTTCATTGTTCTGTTGTTGGTTCATATGACATTTAAACACACTTGACTTTTGACTTGCCTTTGGACTAAATAAGCTTTATATGTGAATGCATTAGTCTGAAAAGTATATGAAACAACTATTGATTATTTAATTGGTTCTATTGGCCGATGACGTCATTGGCCCCAGTATTTACAGAAATGTGCAAATGAGGTTGGAAACGGGACATGGATGGTAATGGCAAACGTATTATAAGACTCATTGACACAGTTAGCAGCATTTGCCTGTCAGTCAAATGAACCATCTGGTTAGTGGGTAGTCTGTAAACTAAGCAGCAATCTGGGACTTAATCTGGGACCAAAAATAGGAGTAAACATAGGATGCAATATATTTGAAATGCAAAAGATATTTGTAGGAAAAAAATTGATGTGTCTTACTGCTGCAATTTACATTTAATTTGTTAAGTTTGAGGAGAAAATTGATCAAAATAATGCAAAATGTTACGTTGTTTTATTGACAATGTTTTCATTGTCCATTAAATCTGTGATTCACAGCAAAATTATTATTAGAGCTAAATTTTAAGTACAATAAACTCCCGTAACAATGGACCATAAGAGGGGAATGGCTTCAGTTATTGCTGATTGTCCACTATAACCGAGTAAGTTATTATCATTGTGTAAGTAGTAGAGCCAAAAACTGCAGTTGCTGGTTAATACACATCGGGACACAAAATACTGGACTAACTCAGCAGGTTGGGCAGCATCTCTGGAGAATATAGATAGGTGACGTTTCAGGTCGAGACTTCAGACTCGTGGTCCAGAGCTGGGCCTGGAATTAAGGTGAGTTGCTACCCTGGACTGCTGGAAGGCGGAGGAAAGGTGAGGTTTGGTGGAGTCAATGGTCACATCCTGCGGGATCGGCCAGAGTGCAGCTATGGTCAGCGGTGGCGGTGGCAGGTGCGGCCTTTAAGCGGCAGGGAAGGTGGTGCGAATCGAGGGTTGCATTGGCAGCCATCGGTAGGACTGTCCACTATAACCGTAATCCGTAATAACGAGGTCTGTTAAAATCAGGGCTTACTGCAGATTAATAGCTTCAAAAGTAGTGATAACATTGCTACTAAGTATATGGTTTACTAGTTTACAGAATGAAGAATATAACTTTATGTGTCCATCCGTACTTTAACCAGTTTTAATACGATTATTTAATCTAATCTCTTTTGTTGCGTCTTCTGGGTGCTTCCAGATAAAATATAACATCTCTGTTCAGCAAAACAACCAAACAATAGTGAACCCATTTCAGACGATGAGGGATCTTCCCAGAAATATTTATTTTGTTATAATTTCAAGTAAAACACCAGTTATAATTAAAAAAAAATTAAAATAGTGATCAATTAAAATACATTTCTGCTTATAAATTTGGAACATTATACTTTGACTATATTTATTTGATGCAAAAAATATATACTTTAAACTTAGCCTCCAACTTAAGTAATATCAGGAAATGTTGAAAGCTGCTGAAGTCAGCTAATAAACAGTTGCAAAAGTAAAAGACTGTTAAAGGTGTGCACAGGTCCTCAGAACAGATCCGGACTGAAGTTGCTCATTTTTGTTAAAGACATAAAAGAATATAAAAATACAATATTGTAATTAAAAAGAGATTTTTCTAATCTTAGTATTGTGGAACGATACAGCTGTTTGAAATGTTTCTATGAAAAGATTACTGACAAGGACATTATTTTGCAATGAGTGGAGATGTGCAGGAGTGATGGGGCTTTTTCATGGGGCGAGTTGACGCAAGATGTCACCAGAGTGAAGTGGTCGTGGTCCAGCACGAGTCTCGCACGATATAACGGGGGGTAGATAAAGAGTTCCCACGGTACTCGGCATTTCTGTTATTTGTGCGAGTGACTTGTCCGTCTCCCGAGCTTTCGCGTTAAATCTTGAATGAACATCGTGAACTACACGTGACACAAATTATGTAACTTTTTTTTTCACACACTATAAATATCCTCCCTTGGTTGAATTGGCTCATTTGGAGACATGTTTTACTGTGTATGTGGGAGACACAGATGGACTGAGCACAGTACCTCGGTCTTACTGTGTGTGGGAGAGGGGGAGAAAGAGACGTACACTCACAGAGGCAGAGTCTCTCAGCCTGTGTAAGAGGGAGGGAGAGAGAGAGAGAGGCACACACAAGGTGGATGTGAAATCTCACCTGCCTGTTTCAGTGACAGACACCCACCGCCTATAAATGAAGACACCCCCATCTGTCTCCCCCTCCTCTCCCTCGACTCCCCCACCTTTCCCTCCCAACTCCAGTCCCGTCCCGACCCCCTGGGAAACTGAATAGAGCAACAATCAACTGCTGCCTGTGCACTGATATGACAATAAAGGCTATTTTACTTTACTGAGTTAAAGAGTTCCCACGGTAGACTGTAAAACTGTGACCCAGGTTCTGGACTCCCCCAACATCGGGAACATTCTTCCTGCACTTAGCCTGTCCAATCCCGTAGATACTGATTAGACCGGTATCTATTTATTTACTTTATTAATGATTTCAATTAAATATTGGGAACATCTGTCCGCAAACGTTATTTCTTGAGTGTTAGTGCTGGACTTTGACTCGACCTTCCTAGTTAGCCGGCGCCTGAGACTGAGCCAAGCAATGTCCAGACCTGACTTCAACACAAAGTGATGGAGGAACTCAAAGGGTCAGGCTCGTCCAACGCTCTGTGTTTTGCTCGTGATTCCTGCATCTGCAGTTCCTCGTGTCTACAGACCAGAGTTGCCACTTGACTCCGAGATGACCATCACAGAGCATACGGAAGATAGACACGAAATGCTGGAGTAACACAGCGGGACGGGCAGCACCTCTGGAGAGAAGGAATGTGTGACGTTTCGGTTCGAGACCCTTCTTCAGAGTCTCGTCCCGAAACGTCACCCATTCCTTTTATCCAGATGCTGCCCGTCCAGTATTTTATGTCTGTCTCCAGTATTACTGTGTCCTATCATCGGCGCAAACCAACATCTACAGTTCTTTCCGACACATTGGAGGATACCGTCTCGTCATCACTCGGATTACCCGCTTCATTTCCATAACGTTGCCACCTCTCTTTACTTTGCTTACTGAAGCCTGATCCTTGTCACACACAATGCTCTATCGCCCAGCCTCTCATCTTTCAATCGGGTTCGGCCAGGAAGGAACTGCAGATGCTGGATTAAAACGAAGATAGACACAACATGTAGCTCAGCGGGACAGGCAGCATATCAGAAGGGTCTCGATATCTCTGGAGAAAAAGAATAGGTGGCGATTCGAATCAGAACCCTTCTTCAGACATCCTAATCGGAATTGAGTCTGAAGATGTGTCTCGCCCCGAAACATCAGTTATTTTTCTCCAGAGATGCTGCTTGACTCGCTGAGTTACTCCAGCGTTTTGTGTCTGTCTTCGGTTTAAACCAGCATGTGCAGTTCACTCCTTACACGGGTCTCTGGAGAACATTGATTGGTAGCGTTCCGGACCCTGCTTCGGAAAGGCTTCGATCGCTAGTCGGCGAGGACTCCGAGCTGTATCTCTCAAAGAAGTACATGTGAAAAATTTCTCACGGACCATAAAAATGCGTAACCTTTCTGTAAAGTCCCTTTTAAATTCCCTTTTAAAGATTATAGTTATTTTCTTGAATCTCATTAACATAACTCATGAATAAGTTGATGTCCATATGCGGATGCAAATCTTTATTTTTATTTATTTTTAAATTCAATCCCACAGAAGACAATTTTTACTCACCTTCTGTCCCCTCTGTCCAGCTTCCGGGTTCACCGTTCGCAGGAGTTCCCACGGTACCCGCAAGAGTTATTACGGATATCGCACTGGCCACTATGTTCATACAATGTTGCAATGTTCAACCACAAGTGTACAAGTCACTCTTGGAGAAATTCAAACTTTCTTGAATTTTCTCCCGAGTGACCAAGATACACGATTACCTGCCGTTAGCGCTACGGTGGTCCACGGTGGTCCACGAATGCCGTACTGTTATCGCACGAGGTTCCCACGATGTTAAACTCTGGTTAACTCTTGCGTCAAGTCGCCCCGTGAAAAGGCCGCTTGAGAATAAACAAGCAGAAAATCTGTCATCTAAACAGCAACTCGTTTAATAGAATCTCAAAAACATACTATCGCAGTTAGATCAATGAGTTGTGAATTTTAATGTATTGATCTAATGTTCAAAATACTGTTGTGGGATATTGTTCTGATCAGATTTATTTACCATACTGTTTTTTTTTGTTCATCGCAGGTCTTTCCATGGGCAGATAGTGTGGTACTGATCTGCGGATGTGTTGGGATAATTGCCATTCAGAAAGAACCCCAGGCCATCCTGCGATCATTCAGTCTATGACCTGCCACTGTATTGACAACAATGCCAGGATGCCCTTCAGCAAAAGAAGAGACACATTTTGCGCTGTCACCCACACATAATTAGTGACTGGAAGTGTTTTAAAGGTATGTCGTTGCTTTACAAGTTAGAGTTAACTAGGTGAATGGCTATTTAGTCGATTATTTTGAAAATTTGAAGCTAGGCAGATCCCATATTTCCAGTCATGACCTGAAACACTATCTCCCTCCAGAGATGCAAACTGATCTGCTGAGAATCATTGCCATTTTCTAGTTTGAGCTATAACAGTAGTTTTCCAAGGATATGAAGGCATACTAATGTTTTTACAGTGAAGTTAATCATTGACATTTGCTTTTACTGAGAAATTGCTTCCCAAAAGTAGAACAGTACAGCACAGAATCACGCCCATCGGCCCACAATGTTTATGCCGAACAGGATTAGAAGTTAAATTGATCTAATCTGCCTGGGCATGATCCATATCCCTCTATTCCCTGCACTTCTATGTGGCTGTCCAAAAATCTCTCAAACAGCACTATCATATCTGCCTCCACCCCCACCAGCCCTGCACCCCTGGCAACGCATTCCAGCCCCCTACTACTCTATGCATAAAAACTTGCCACACACATCTCCATTAAACATTCCCCCTCTCACCTTATAGCCATGCCCTCATGTGTTGAATATTTCCACCCTGAGAAAAAAATGGTCCTGACTGTGTACCCTTTCTATGCCTCTCATAATTGTATATACTTATTTCAAGTCTGCCTTGAATCTCTGTCGTTCCAGAGAAAACAATCCAAGTTTATCCAACCACTCCCTGTAGCTGAAACCCTCTAATCTAGGCAGCTTTCTGGCGAACTTCCTCTGCACCCTCTCTAAAGCTTCAACATCTTTCCTGTAATGGGATGACCACAATTATATGCTATACTCCAAATGCAGCTTAACCAAAGTCCTATAGAGCAGCATCATGACTTCCTGACTCGTATTCAATGCTCCTAGCAATGAAGGTACCACCTTCAGTGGGCTGTGAACTCCAAGATCATTCTGCACTTCAAATGGAAACTACTCCATGCTGATTCAAGTCTCGTTACGAATTTTGTTGAGGGGTGGGTAGATAGAACGAAGGGTGAGAATTCAGTGTTTGATTATTGCTGCTGCTGAAATGAAGCTTAAAGACCAAGACGCCATAGCTGGCATCACGTTCATGGTCCTCCAAGCAACAGTGGCTTCTAACCACTTTATCTATCTCAGATACATGGAGTCATAGAGTGATACAATGTGGAAACAGGCCCTTCAACCTAATTTGCCCACACCGACCGACATCTCCCATCTACACTAATCCCACCTGCCTGTGTTTGGCCCATATCCCTCCATACCTGTCCTAATTATGTATCTGTCTAATTGTTTCTTAAACATTGCAATAGATCCTGCCTCAACTATCTCTTCTTGCAGCTCATCCCATACACCCACCACCTTTTGTACAGACACCCTTTGTGTGGGCACGTATTTGGCATTTTGAAGCTCTGCAAAGATATTACAAACTCAGCTTCATACCCATTGACTGAATAAGTAAAGCAGTATTAGTTATTCTCCTAGGCCAACCTCCCCTTCACAGAAACTCTGAATGTGCACAACCAGATCAGGTAGGCACACAACACTTCCGCCTGACACAAAGCCCCTGAAGCAAGCACTCGACTTCAACCTTTACGTCACAGACATAAAATTTGCTTCAAAACTTTCGTGGAGAAATGTAATGTTCACATTAACTCAAGGAAGTCATTAATCCAAGCACACTCCGGCTGTTGGTGATGCATCTGGCAAGACACCAGGAGGTATCATATCTCCAATGGTAGCACATGGAATCCGTAGACCAGAACACCCAGACAGAAATCCACGCAACCCACACACTCTAGCTATAGATTTCTACCTGTCTCCTCCCCTGTAGCGGAGTCAAGATTTCTCCCTTAGAACTCACCAGCCACTTCAGAAATACAGTGCGTGTAAATTATCTTCTACCTGAGTGACTGCCCAAGTAAATTAATAGCAGTATTTATAACTGCCTAGAGACATATTTGTCTACAATGCTTTATTTTTTGCTATCCCCAATTCACATAAATTTGCTTTATGTTAACTGTGGGATATTATTTGACGTTTATTTTTTCATATTTGATGATCTGTCTGCACAACATGGAAAAAGATAAGTTACATAAGCTCCACACAGCAGTACACGTGCATTATGAAAATGAAACAAAATTAGATTCTATAGAGGACAGCTATTGACTCCTTCTTTCGGAAACAGAAGAAGTCAAAACTTATTTTTATGGACACAACATGGTAAAGACCTTCAGCCCATTGAGTCCACGCTTACCACTGACTACCCGTTCACACTAGTTCTATGTTACCCACTCCTTACACACTAAAGGAATTTACAGAGGACAGTTAACTTACTAACCAGCATGTCTTTGGGTTGTGAGATGAAACCGGAACACTGGCTGGAAATCCATGCAGTTACAGGGAAAACATGCAAACTCAACACAGGCAGCACCCGAGGTCAGGATAGAACCTGGATCCTTGGTGCTGTTACGCAGCAGCTGCGCCACTGTGCAACTAATGTATAATCAGTATACTCATAAGAAATAAAATTTGATATTTTTAGCAGTTAATATCCAACTTCAAGGTCTAACTTCAATTTGTTGACATTTAGTTGCTGACTGAATAATCCTTGTAGTAATTATGCCGTTAGAAATGTTTCCCGATTAATTTATTCTTTTAAGAAAAGGAAACACAGCTGGAGTAAAACTGATGATCTTCCTTGGTGTTCAATATTGAAGAGAGAAGAATCAAGAGTGTTTAATAGTCAATGCAGTATGCACCATGAATGAAACAATGACATTCTTACTTGTTGCTGCTTTACAGGCACATTCATGCTACAAAACATTGAATATACAATAAACAATAATTAAATCAATCCTCAGTTGTACTAGATAACAAGACCATAATAGTGCAAGCCAAAATATATAGTCCAATGTTATACTTAAGGCCATAGCAGTTTAGTTTTAATAATTGTTACATACTCAGATGTACAGTAAAGAGCTTTGCTATCCAATCAGTTCAGATAATGCAATACAATCAAGTCAAACTCAAGGACAATAGATAGAGCAAAGGGGAAGATACATAGTACAAAATATAACTTTCAACATTGTTCCATTGGACAGCAGCCATTAACACATATCAGTTCTTAGGTTATTAGCTTATTAGTTTAGAGTTATTGGTCGGGTTGTGTAAAGAGGTTTGTAACTGGATGTGATGGTTTTCAGGGCCCTTGCCTTTTTCCCCAATGATACCAATTAAATAAGAGCTTGGCCAGGGTGGCGTGGGTCTTTGGTTATATTAGCTGGCTTCTTGAGGCAACATATCCAGTGGATCCCTTTGATGGTGGGGAAGTCAGTACCTGTGACAGACCAGGGAATGTCCACTATTTTCTGCAGCCTCTTCCATACTTGGCTGTTCAAGTTACTGAACCACCCCATAATGCAAACCATCAGTATGCTCTCCACTGTACTCCATGCCGAATCTCCTCGAACTTCTGCTGATTTTCTTGTGAATGCATCAGAGTACAGCTCCACGAGAGATCATTTGAGACACTTAAAACTATTGACTCCCTCCATTAAACTTAATCCCACTGATGAAGCCATGTTCACAGACATATTCACAGCTTGGCTTTCTCTTCCTGAAGTCAACAGTGAGCTCCATGGTATTGCTAATGTTGAGAGGAAGACTATTGATCATTACCCATAATTAGTCCATCATTGGCAAATTTCAAGATGACATTTGAGTTGTGTTTGGCTTCACAATATAGAGAGAGTGGAGGAGAGGACTGAGCATGCCGACTAGAGATATTCCTGTGCTCATGGTCAGTGAGAGAGGCGTGCTTTTGCCAACCTGTACTGATTGAGTCTGTTGATGAGAAAGTCACGGGTAAATTGCCTAGAGACGAGCAGAGACCCAGTTCACTGAGTTTGATGATACATTTAGAGGGGATGATGGTGTTATATGCTCAGCTATAGATGATGAACAACAGCCTGATGCACGTGTTCATATTGTCCAGGCAGTCCAGTGCAGAGTGAAGAGCCAGTGAGATCACATCCACTGTTGATCTATTGAAGTTAGGCAAATTGTAGAGGGTCTAGGTCTTTACTGAGGAGTTGAGACCATTATAACCATCTGCCATAACCACCTCCCCCCTCTTCCCCCCCCCCCCCTTCTCCCTCCCCCCTCTTCCTCCCTCCCCCCTCTCCCCCCCCCTCTCCCCCCCTCTTCTCCCTCCCCCCTCTTCCTCCCCCCTCTTCTCCCTCCCCCTCTTCCTCCCTCCCCCCTCTTCCTCCCTCCCCCCTCTTCTCCCTCCCCCCTCTTCTCCCTCCCCCCTCTTCTCCCTCCCCCCTCTTCTCCCTCCCCCCTCTTCTCCCTCCCCCCTCTTCTCCCTTCCCCCTCTTCCTCCCTCCCCCCTCTTCCTCCCCCCTCTTCCTCCCCCCTCTTCCTCCCCCCTCTTCCTCCCCCCTCTTCTCCCTCCCCCCTCTTCTCCCTCCCCCCTCTTCTCCCTCCCCCCTCTTCTCCCTCCCCCCTCTTCTCCCTCCCCCCCCTCTTCTCCCCCCCTCTTCTCCCCCCCTCTTTCCCCCCCCTCTTCCCCCCCCCTCTTCTCCCCCCCTCTTCTCCCCCCCCTCTTCTCCCCCCCTCTTCTCCCCCCCTCTTCTCCCCCCCTCTTCTCCCCCCCTCTTCTCCCCCCCCTCTTCTCCCTCCCCCCTCTTCTCCCTCCCCCCCCTCTTCTCCCTCCCCCACCCTCTTCTCCTCCCCCCCCTCTTCTCCCCTCCCCCCCTCTTCTTCTCCCCCCCCTCTTCTCCCCCCCCTCTTCTCCCCCCCCTCTTCTCCCCCCCCCTCTTCTCCCCCCCTCTTCTCCCCCCCTCTTCTCCCCCCCTCTTCTCCCCCCCCTCTTCTCCCCCCCCTCTTTCTCCCCCCCCTCTTCTCCCCCCCCCTCTTCCTCCCCCCCCTCTTCTCCTCCCCCCCCTCTTCTCCCTCCCCCCCCTTCTCCCTCCCCCCCCCTCTTCTCCCTCCCCCCCCTCGTCTCCCTCCCCCCCCTCTTCTCCCTCCCCCCCTCTTCCCCTCCCCCCCTCTTCTCTCCCCCCCCCCCTCTTCTCCCCTCCCCCCCCCTCTTCTCCCTCCCCCCCTCTTCTCCCTCCCCCCCCTCTTCTCCCTCCCCCCCCTCCTCTCCCCCTCCCCCCCCCTCTTCTCCCCTCCCCCCCCTCTTCCTCCCTCCCCCCCCTCTTCTCCCTCCCCCCCCTCTTCTCCCTCCCCCCCTCTTCTCCCTCCCCCCCCTCTTCTCCCTCCCCCCCCTCTTCTCCCTCCCCCCCCTCTTCTTCCCTCCCCCCCTTCTCGCCCTCCCCCCCCTCTTCTCCCTCTCCCCCCCTCTTCTCTCCCTCCCCCCCCCCCTCTTCTCCCCTCCCCCCCCCTCTTCTTCCCTCCCCCCCTCTTCTTCCTCCCCCCCCCCCTCTTCTCCCTCCCCCCCCCCCTCCTTCCCCTCCCCCCCCTCTTCTCCCTCCCCCCCCTCTTCTCCCTCCCCCCTCTTTCTCCCTCCCCCCCCTCTTTCTCCCTCCCCCCCCTTCTCCCTCCCCCCCCTCTTCTCCCCCCCCCCCCCCTCTTCTCCCTCCCCCCCCCCTCTCGCCTCCCCCCCTTCTTCTCCCTCCCCCCCCCTCTCCCCCTCCCCCCCCTCTTCTACCTCCCCCCCCTCTTCTCCCTCCCCCCCCCTCTTCTCTCCTCCCCCCCCTCTTCTCCCTCCCCCACCTCTTCTCCTCGCTCTTCTCCCTCCCCCCCTCTTCTCCCTCCCTCCCCCTCTCTCCCTCCCCCCCCTCTTCTCTCCTCCCTCCCCCCCTCTCTCCCTCCCCCCCCTCTTCTCCCTCCCCCCCCCTTCTCCCTCCCCCCCCTCCCCCTCTCTCCCCCCCCCGCCTCTCCTCCCCCCCCCCCTCTTTCTCCCCCCGCCCCTCTCTCCCCCCCCCCTCTCTTCTCCCCCCCCCCCTCTTCTCTCCCCCCCCCCTCTTCTCCCTTCTCCCCCCCCCTCTTCTCCCCCCCCCTTCCTCTCCCCCCCCTCTTCTCCCCCCCCCTCTTCTCCCCCCCCCTTCTCCCCCCCCCCCCCCACTCCCCCCCTCTTCTCCCCCCCCTCTTTCCCCCCCCCCTCTTCTCCCCCCCCTCTTCTCCCCCCCCTCTTCTCCCCCCCCCTCTTCTCCCCCCCTCTTCTCCCCCCCCCCTCTTCTCCCCCCCCTCTTCTCCCCGCCCCCCCCCCCCCCCCTTCTCTCCCCCCCCTCTTCTCGCCCCCGCCTCTTCTCCCCCCCTCTCTTCTCTCCCCCCTCCTCTTCTCCCCCCCCCTCTTCTCCCCCCCCTCTTCTCCCCCCCCTCTTCTCCCCCCGCCTCTTCTCCCCCCCCTCTTCGTTCTTTCTCCCCCCCCTACTTCCTCCCCCCCCTCTTCTCCCCCACCCCGCTTCTCCCCCCCCCTCTTCTCCCCCCCCCATCTTCCCTCCCCCCCATCTTCTTTCCCCCCCCCATCTTCTTCCCCCCCCCATCTTCTCCCCCCCACCATCTTCTCCCCCCCACCATCTTCTCCCCCCCCCATCTTCTCCCCCCCCCATCTTCCTCCCCCCCCTCTTTTTCCCCTTTTCCCCCCTCCTATTTTGGGGAGTTATGCTGAATAATAATGGCCTATCTTATGCTGGGGACAGTGTGTGGCTTGAATGCATCCATGATCTAGTCCCATGCTGTGTTTTGCAGATTTATTTACTCAGATTTACACTTAACAGCATCCTTGTCGCCATTACTATCCTGTGAAGCAAAGGGTCCCCCAGGAGTGATCAGCTTCAGACAGTGGAATCTGAAGCCCTGCCACAGAATGGCTCCGATAGCTTTCTGACAGCAAAGATCTTTTCACATGTTTAGTTTTAGTTTAATTTGGAAAAAAGGCCCTTCAACTCACCGACCATCTATCACCCTTTCACACTGGTTCTATATTATCCCACTTTCCCATCCACTCTATACACACTAGGGGCAATCGCAGGGGTAAATTAACCTACAACTCGCACATGGTTGGGATGTGGATTTAGCTCTTAGGGCTAATGGAATCAAGGGATATGGGGGAAAAAAGCAAGAACAGGGTACTGATTTTGGATGATCAGCCATGATCATTTTGAATGGTGGTGCTGGCTCGAAAGAACGTATGGTCTACTCCTGCACCTACTTCCTATGTTTCTATGATACCTTATTCCAATGAAAGGCACTGCACTAAATTAGCCATGTGAGGTCAAAATAGGTGCAGTCCTCTCATCAACACAGCACATGCCAGAACCATTACTGGCTGTTGGTTTGAACCCATTGATGATGATGAAATGTGCTGGCATCTGAGCGGCTGCATGCTGAGCAGTTCCAGGCTGCATCGTACAGGCACAAAGTCATGAATGAGCAGCGGCCCATAGGTAAATCTGCTTTGACTAAATGCATTTTGCAGTATGCGCTGCTCAGTTGGAATTCTGTTAGCTGAGAACTCACTGAAGAGTTTCTCTTGCTATTGCAATGCTCAAAATGGGGTAGCAAAAGGTCAACATTTCCTCCACCCTATCCCTCTTTACTGTTACTCTTCAAGATTGTGTGCGTAGGTCCCTGCTCTACCTACTGTACACTCATGACCATGAGACCAAATGTAGTCACAGCTTCACCTTTGAGTTCACCAATTATACCAATGTTGTCGGCCAGATCAACACTAATGAGATGGAGTACAGGAAAGCAATCACAAATCTTGTGTATGGTGCCAAACAATAACCTAGCCCTTAACACCAGCAAGGTGAATATGGCAATAGGTTCATAAGTGATAGGTGCAAAATTAGGCCTTTCGGCCCATGAAGTCCTTCAGCCATTCAATCATGGCTGATCTGTCTCTCCCTCTGAATCCAATTCTTCTGCCTTCTCCCCTGACATCCATTCTAATCAATAATCTATCTATCTCTGCCAAAAATATCAACTGACGGCCTCCACAGCCTACTTTGGCAAAGATTTCCACAGATTCACCGCCGACTAAAGAATTTCCTCCTCATCTCCTTCCTAACGAAACGTCCTTCAATTCTGAGGTTATGATCTCTGGTCCCAGATGCTCCCACTAGTGGAAACAACTTCTCCACACCCACTCTATCCAAGCCATTCGTTACATTCATCTGAATGCGAATCTGATTAAATCCATCAAAAAAAAAGTTACGAATTCCTGCTAACATATTGCAAGCTTTGGTGAAACTTCTCACCATTCACTTTCCATCATATTCATAGAGCTGTTCCAATTCCACAATTACCCAATTCCAAGTACCCAATAAATTTGCTTTTAGAGGTTAAAATCTAGTATTTAACAATGTAATTATCCTTTTAGCAAGATGATAATTTTATTGGCCGCTGTTCAACTTGCCCAGAACGAGAACTGCAAACAGTATTCTGATTTAATCCTTCAGGCTGCAAATTGTTTTAAAATATATTAAAATGTCAGATGTTAAATTGAAATTACTTTAAAACTTTCCATTTCTATCTCCCTTTGGCATAATCTGATCTCTCCCTCTTTAATTTCTCCTTCTGAATCCGATTTGTAATTCACCCACTCAAATAAAAGAATCTTCCTTCATAGTCCCTCCCCTTTTTTAAAAATCTTATTGACCATGGATCAAGCTATTATGAGTTTGCACTTCCAACAACCTTCTGGCAAAAACATGAACCCAAGTTTGTTGAAACAGGCCCAACATAATGCCAAAAAATAATCTGAACCAATGTTTGCTGAGTGTCTTAAAAACGTAATCTCTAAAGTTGTTTGAGCCTTGTTAACTTCAAGCTTACACTCCAGTTTTACTTCATAACATGTGTTACACATCACTCAATATTATCCAAACACATTAATCCTTGGCTGCTTGGGTCAAGCACTCTCCAATTGTTAATCCTGGGTAAAACAGAGTAGCCATAGCTCCAACATTTAGTAAAACTCATGTATTGTTAGGCCATTTTGGTCAAGTCTGATGTGCTCTGCAGAAATAAGAGAAGCTTCTGAATGTTGCCAGTAAGTCTCGAGCCCAGATCAGTGTCGCAGCTTCAATTGACAGAATGAATGTGATTTCTGCAGAGGACCTCCAAGGCAGTGTAAAATGCATTGATGTCATTAGATTACTGCAAAAGCATTGTATATATTGTAAATAATGTTGCTAGAGAGTTACCCTGCTGTTTGTTGATTGGCCAAAGTGTTGAGCCCCTGGCAGGTTTGTTTGGATTCCAGGGTAAATGTTGCATTATTCAAGTTAAGTTAGCTTCCTCGAGAAGCTTCTCCTGCAACAATGTAAGGGGGATTCTGTTATTGGTCTGTGTAACCGTCAATAAGTATTGTTGTAATTAATGTTTGATTGGATTGTAAATATACCAACCCTTTGTAGTTCGGCCCCTCAAGGTTCGGGGACCTGTAAAAGGCAGCCCCCAGGAGGTCCTTTGTCGATCTTTTGGAAGCGCGCTTGGCACTGCGTGACCCTTTGAAGTGTTTTTGCTTGCACAAGGCTGAAGTGTTTGGTCAAGCAGATACAAGGATCGAACCTGTGGTGGTTTAGGTATCGTATGGGGAAATTTGTTGCGTTATCTAAAAATAAAGATTAGTTGTTCCAGTGCTTGAATCAGTGTTTTATTGACAGAACTAGACTGGGGGGAAGCTTAGAAGAGCTTATTTACATTGGGGGCTCGTCCGGGATCTCAAGGATCCCCAAACACAAGCTTGCGATTAAGGGTTTTGAGCTGTCCCGATCGCGAGTGCAGAGATCGTCTCCACAATGCGTTTTTCGCATCGGTTTTCGTCAACTCGTTCAATCATTCAAGTCAAGTCAAGAGTCAAGAGAGTTTGTTGTCATGTGTCCCAGATAGGACAATGAAATTCTTGCTTTGCTTCAGCACAACAGAATATAGTAGTCATGAATACAGAACATATCAGTGAGTCCATATACCATTATTAAATATATACACACATCAATAATTAGCAGATAAAGTGCAAATAAACAGTAAATGGTCTATTAATGTTCAGAGATTTGTTTCAGTTGAGTTTAATAGCCTGATGGCTGTGGGGAAGAAGTTGTTTCTGAACCTAGGCATTGCAGTCTTCAGGCTCCTGTAACTTCTACCTGAAGGTAGCGGGGAGATGAGTGTGTGGCCAGGATGGTATGGGTCCTTGATGATGCTGCCAGCCTTTTTGAGGCAGCGACTGTGATGGATCCCCTTGATGGTAGGGAGGTCAGAGCCGATGATGGACTGAGCAGTGTTTACTACTTCTTGTAGTCTTTTCTGCTCCTGGGCGTTCACGTTGCCGAACCAAGCCACGATGCGACCGGTCAGCATGCTCTCTACTGTGCACCTTTAGAAGTTAGAAAGAGTCCTCCTTGATATACCGACTTTCCGTAATCTTCTCAGGAAGTAGAGTCACTGATGTGCTTTCTTAATAATTCCATCAGTGTCCCCTTCCAAAGTCCACAATCAGTTCCTTGGTTTTGCTAGTGTTGAGGGCCAGGTTATTGTGCTGGCACCATTTGGTCAGTTGGTCGATCTCACTTCTATACTCTAACTCATCCCCATCAGTGATATGTCCCACAACAGTCATGTCGTCAGCGAACATGATGATGGAGTTTGCACTATGACCGGCTACGCAGTCATGAGTCTAGAGTGGCAGAACACGCAGCCTTGAAGTGCTCCCGTGCTGATTGTTATCGAGGCTGACACATTTCCACCAATACGAACAGTCTGTGGTCTTTGAATGAGGAAGTCGAGGATCCAATTGCAGAGGGATGCGCAGAGACCCAGATCTGAGAGCTTGGTAACCACCTTGGAGGGGATGATTGTATTAAATGCCGAGCTGTAATCAATGAATAACAGCCTGACATATGAGTTTGTCCAGAGTGGAGTGGAGAGCCAGCGAGATCGCATCTGCCGTTGATCTGTTGTGGCTGTAGGCAAACTGTAGTGGGTCCAGGTTTTTGTCGAGGTAGGAGTTGATTTGCACCATGATCAACCTCGCAAAGCACTTCATCACCACCGACGTTAGTGCCACTGGTCGATAGTCGTTGAGGCACGTCACCTTGCTCTTCTTCGGCACCGGTATAATTGATGCCCTTTTAAAGCAGGTGGGAACCTCAGACCTCAGAAGTGAGAGGTTAAAAATGTCTGCAAAAACTCCAGCTAGTTGGTCCGCCCAGGATTTTAGAACACGACAGGGTATACCATCAGGTCCAGGCGCTTTTCGAGGGTTCACCCCTCTGAAGGATTTTCTGACGTCAGCCTCTGTGACTGAGACTGAAATACCATCACAGCGAATGGGGGCTCAAGAAGGCACATCAGTGTTCTCCCTATCAAAGCGTGCGTAAAACGCATTGAGCTCGTCAGTGAGTGATGTTTCGCCAACATTCGAGCTACCTCCTGATTTCGCCTTGTAGGAGGTGATTGCATTCAGGCCCCGCCACAGCTGCCGAACACCTGTCTCATCCTCCAGCTTGGAGCAGATGCCCTTACCAAGGTTGTATCTGGACTTCTTGTAGACCACTGTATCATCAGACATGAATGCCCGGTGTCTGGTCTTCAGAAGTGTGCGGATCTCAGAATTCATCCAAGGCTTCTGATTGGGAAAACTCAGAAGGTTTTTGTAGGGATGCAGTCCTCCACACATTTCTTTATGAAGTCTGTAATGACTGAGGTGTATTCGTTCAGGTCCGTTGCCGAGTCCCTGAACATTGCCCAGCCTACAGACTCCAAACAGTCCTGGAGTCTCTGCCCCCTCCCCCCCAACCAGCTCTGTACAGTCCTCACCTCTGGGGGTGCACTCTTCAATTGCTGCTTGTAGGCAGGAAGAAGCAGCACCGCGGTGTAGTCGGATTTACCGGGCTTGGTAAAGGTTCCCAACGAGATCGTAGAACAGAGTCTAGGAAGCACTGGAGGCAAAAGTGCCTTTGGGGTTAGAGGCCGTACTAGAATTGGGCCCTCTCCTTTGGGTTAAAGGCCTGCAAAACTTGGTCGTAGTCTGTAGCTACAGCTGCTGGCTAAAACCAAAAAATTTATTCCGTAAAAAAATAAAACTCGAGGTTCGAGGCCCTATCCAGATCAGTTATCCAATTGAGTGGATATTTCAAGATGACCTGGGTGTAACAGTACTAAGCGCCTATACACTGCGTCATTGCTGGGGGTTCAGATAAAAAGCATGCTCCAAAAATCGGCATCGACTGCCAGCGTGAAGAGGTTACACGCTGACACCCAGTGCCAAGCAGGTGGAAAGGAAGAAGCCGCTTTGACAGGGTGAGCCTATGTTGGTTAAAGTCCAGGCCTGTTTGTGACATCCCGATCTCTGGAAAGAGGAGGGAGGACTCTCGTAAAGGCATCGGGCACTCAGTGGTTAGTGTATAGATTGGTTGAGAATAGTCTAATCAACTCGAGAATTGTATTCAAACTAAATTTGAATTTGCATTTGCATATGTCGAGTTATGTACAAAAAAGTGAATTGGTCCGACCAGTGCGAACTGAAATTTTTCGATTTGAAAATAGCTAAATTCAGAATCTAATATTGACGTGCTGGACAATTTAAAGTGTGCACATATTTGTCAGAATTCCGTGTATTATAAAAACTTCAAAGTGTGTATAGAGTGTTTAAGATCGATACCGAATCATGGCTGATCAACCAGGAGTTCGATTGTTGATAGCGAAGAGAGAAAGGAAACTAATTTTTTAGTGAAAAGTAACCGGACAGGAAAAAGTACCCCTAAGTCTGAGAACATAGAGTGGAGAGAAGGGATATGTCCCCCAATAGAAGTCTGAGCACTTAGTGAGAGGAAAAGTATCTGAAGGTGAAGAGTAGCTAACTAAGAAGTAGTGCCCCTCAGTAAAGAGTACCTTAGGAAGGGAAAGTCTTCTGTATTGGAGGAGAGGTTCACTGGTTGATAGCAGCGAGACGAAATATTGTGATTGCTTTTGGAACTGTGTATTAGTAAGATTGTTGTCAAGTGTGTTGTGGTTATAAAGTACTGAATTGCCTGTGATGGGCTTTAGTGAATAAATAAGCTTTACATATTTCCATCAAGCTTGAATTGTGTATAAATACTTTGTTGCGTGTGAGGGACATTTGAAAAGTGTTAAGATCGTGAATTGTTATATTGTGCTAATTGTGCATTGTTTAAGAGTTTTGAGTGTTGGGAAACTGGGGTAAAGTGGGTTGAAGTGAAGTGTAAGAATTCGGTTTAGCAGGGATTGTATTAGTATTGAAGTCCGATCCGTGGTTGTTTGATCGGGGGTTCGTATACTTCCAATCGATTGATTCGGCGGAGGGATTGTTCCATTGGCCGAGCACACCACGGGGAGGAATTAAAATAGTGTGTGATTTAATAGTGATAATAAGTGAATGCTTGTAGTTTATATTGGAGTGTGTTTTTGTTTGCTTCTAATAGAGGGTATAGTTTCTGGTTTGGGTATAGTTTTGCTTGCATGGTTTGGGTTTGTTTGCCTTTGTTGAATTGAAGTATTTTGAGTGGGAGAGACTGCTGCTATTTGAATATTAAGCACCTTAGTCTGGGAGACGGAGGATTCTTCCGGAACTGTTTACAGATTGGAAGTTGGATGAATGGTTGTGAGCGAGAGGAGATTGATAAGAGAGTTGAGTGCGCGATTGAAGAGCGATTGAATAGAACAATTATATAGAGCGATTGAATAGTGATTGAATAGTAAGTTGAGAAGATTGACTGCGATTGCTTGAGAAAGGTGTGAGTCTGTTAGTGCTGTGGGAGAAGTTAGCTATTTTTCACGAGTGATCTGGGTAGCCTTAAGAGCTTGTCCCTCTTACGCAACCTTGGCTCACAAATTACGTGACCTCGTGGTCGCTTGAGGTGTACGGGCACCGTATGGCCGCGCAGGGCCGGTCCCACTTAGAAGCGCGGAGTTGTGCGGGGCTGGTCCCGACATCGCGCGGGACTCCAAAATTCATGCAGTGACTGAAATCTTCACGCGCCTACGGCCTGTCGGTACGCAGGCACATTGCAGTCGTACGTAGCGTCTTGACGGCGTATGCCTGGCGCGTGGCGTTGCATGATGACATCACCGCCCGGCGTGGCGTGGCGTTGCGTCATGACATCGCCGCCCGATGCCATGCGACGCCCAAATTCAGTTGACCCGCCTCCTGCCCAGCTGATTGGTAAGCCGGTTGGTCGCGCCAAACACACGCAATCGCATCTCAAGAATTTAAAGAAAGACAAGACTAAGTGGGACCCGTTGGGTCCCATGTTCACACGGGAGGGCTGGACCCCCTGTAGTGGCCATTTGGCCTGTTTTGCATGTCATTCTGGATGGCATGTTCCTTTAAATTTTAGACTGCCCGTTATAATGTGGGTGGGATTTATGACGTGTCTTTGGGCGTGTTTATGCAGCTTAACTGCTTGCGTGATAGTTTAGTTAGTTAGATTAGTTTTGGAATGAAGAGGGAGAAGGTTAATCCTTCGAGCATGTCAAGCCACATGTCGAGCCATGTCAAGCCACATGTCAAGATCATGTGAAGCATGGAGTCACGAGGAGTTTTCTAGTATCTGAAGTAATGAGCTGGAGTTCAAAGAAGATTGCTGGAACAAGTCGGAAAAACCTTGGATGTATCTTACTGTTTTATATCTACAATATAGAAAATATTCATTAAAAGACTGTGTGCTGAAGCTATATGAAAGGAGAAGCTCTGAAGGTCTCTGAGGCAGCTTGCATGCGTACTGAAGATATTCCCCTTATCCCGTCTCACCTAATTAGTGGCTAGCGAGTTAATTTCCTGAAAGATTTGAAAAATCTGCCGCTACAATAAGTCGAAGGGAACCTCCGTCAGGGGGGTAATTGCCAGTCCCAGAGAGTGGGACAGAGGAGAAGATAGATGCGAACCTCCGGCGGGGGTAAATAGAAACATAGAAACATAGAAATTAGGTGCAGGAGTAGGCCATTCGGCCCTTCGAGCCTGCACCGCCATTCAATATGATCATGGCTGATCATCCAACTCAGTATCCTGTACCTGCCTTCTCTCCATACCCTCTGATCCCCTTAGCCACAAGGGCCACATCTAACTCCCTCTTAAATATACCCAATGAACTGGCCTCGACTACCCTCTGTGGCAGAGAGTTCCAGAGATTCACCACTCTCTGTGTGAAAAAAGTTCTTCTCATCTCGGTTTTAAAGGATTTCCCCCTTATCCTTAAGCTGTGAATACTAGTTCCTGAGATCGAAGTGCAAAGGCTAAGACCTCGGAGAGGCGCAGTCAGAGCAGGACGAACCATTCAGTTAAGATGAAAAATGGACATTATTGTTTGGATTTACCTTTCAAGCAAGAAAGTGTTAATTTACCGAATAATCGTTATATGGCTGAACAGCGTATTCAAAGTTTGAAACGTAAGTTTGTTAAGAACACGAAATTTCAAGAGGAATATACATCCTTCTTACAGAATATGATTAATAATGATTATGCCGAAAGGATACCAACGAATCAACTATATCGAGATGATGGAGAGATCTGGTATATTCCGCACCATGGGGTGTACCACTCGAAGAAAGGGACATTGAGGGTGGTCTTTGACTGCGCGGCAGTCTTTAAAGGGACATCGCTTAACAGTGAACTACTGCAAGGTCCAGACCTTACTAACTCGCTCATTGGAGTTCTCATCAAATTTAGGCAAGAACCGATAGCTTTGATGGCTGATATCAGATCAATGTTTCATCAAGTGAAAGTAACTGGTAAACATATTGATTATCTGCGATTCTTATGGTGGCCTGAAGGGGATGTGCAACAAGACCTTGTTGATTACCGAATGAAAGTACATCTTTTCGGAGCAGTGTCATCTCCAAGTTGTGCGGATTTCGCTTTGAGGAAAACCGCAGAGGATAATAAAGATTATTTCCCACAGGAGGTCATTTCCACTTTGATAAATAATTTTTATGTGGACGATTGCCTAAAATCCATATCTACTGAGTTAGAGGCAATTCAAATGGTGAAACACCTAACCTCTCTCTGCAATAAGGGAGGATTTGTACTTACCAAGTGGGTCAGCAACAGTCGTGCTGTTTTGGAAAGCATTCCACCAGATGACAGAGCGGAAGAAACCAAGGAGTTGGATTTAGATAAAGACAACTTGCCAATGGAAAGGGCACTGGGACTGCACTGGTGCGTGGAAACGGATGTGTTTAAGTTTAAATTGTCAATTTAGGAACGACCATGCACAAGAAGGGGTATCTTATCTGTGATTGGTTCAGTATACGATCCTTTGGGATTTCTTGCACCATTTACACTGCTAGCCAAGTTAATTTTACAGAATCTGTGTAGAGAAAAACTTGGTTGGGATGAGAGTATAACTCAAACATCCTCGCACAGTTGGACAGAATGGCTAAAAGACCTCCACAAAATGTCAAAGTTTAAGGTAGATCGGTGTATAACGGCTAAAACCTTTGGTAAAATCGGAAATGCACAACTGCATCACTTTTCGGATGCCAGCGAAAGTGGTTATGGGACTGTTTCATACTTAAGACTACAAAATGTAAACAAAAGAGTGCATGTTGCATTCTTAATGGGAAAAGCCAGAGTAGCACCATTGAAGCAAATGACGATTCCCAGAATGGAACTTACAGCAGCAGTCTTAGCTGTTAAAATTGACATAATGCTGAGAAAGGAACTGCAATTTCAACTGGAAGAATCTACCTTCTGGACCGGTAGCACTACGGTTTTGAAATACATTAACAATGAAAACAAACGTTTTATGACATTTGTTGCAAATAGAGTTTCCTTTGTACTAGGAGCTACTAATGTTTCTCAATGGAGATATGTTAATACAAAGGAAACTCCTGCGGATGAAGCCTCTAGGGGACAAACAGCAAATTGCTTTCTTAATAACAAGAGATGGATCAATGGGCCAAAGTTTCTTAGTAAGCCAAGTAGAGAATGGCCAAAGCTTGAACTCGGATTTGAAATCTCTACAAAAGATCCGGAAATTAAACAAAATATTTCGGTGAATGTGATTGAAAAAAACTCATATGACACCGTGAATAATTTAATTACCCACTTTTCATCATGGAATAAATTGATAACATCGGTAGCCTGGTTTCTTAAAATAAAAACAAGATTGTTGATGAAGATTCGGGAAAAGAAACAAATAACAGAAAGTATCTTGGAGGAGAATCCTGAGGAAAGGGGAAAGGAGATCAAAGTTCAGATGCAAGTTTTTGAAGCTTCACATAGACCTATGTCTTAGGTACACAAAAATGCTGGAGAAACTCAGCGGGTACAGCAGCATCTATGAAGCGAAGGAAATAGGCGGCGTTTCGGGCCGAAACCCTTCTTCAGACTGATGGGGGGTGGGGGGGAGAAGGAACGAAAAAGGGAGGAGGAGGAGCCCGAGGGTGGGGGGATGGGAGGAGACAGCTCGAGGGTTAAGGATGGGGAGGAGACAGCAAGGGCTAGCAAAAGTGCCTATGTCTTGATGATCTCCTCAAAGCAGAAAATGCGATAATTTCTTTCTGTCATTCTGATATTAACATTGCAAGCTGGAGGAGAGGGGGTAAAAAGAAGTAGTCAATTGTATAAGCTCGACCCAATCTGGGAAGGAGATCTTCTGCGGATGGGTGGGCGCCTAAACAGATTGGCAATGCCTGAAGAAATGAAACGTCCTATCATTCTCGCTAAGGACTTTTACATAACAACATTATTATAACGGCATATTCATGAACAAATTGGGCATGGAGGAAGAAATTACATGCTATCCCAACTTCGTAAAAAATATTGGGTTACCAAGGCTAATTCAGCAGCAAGAAAGATAATAAAAAATTGCATCATATGCACGCGAGAGCGTGGGAAACTTGGTATACAGAAGATGGCAGACTTGCCTGTGGAGAGGATCACTCCAGACAAACCTCCATTCACGGATGTGGGGGTGGATTATTTTGGTCCTATGGAGGTTAAGAGAGGACGTAGCCTTGTGAAAAGATATGGTGTGATCTTCACTTGTATGGCAAGTAGAGCGGTACATCTTGAAGTTGCATCTACACTCAACACGGACTCATGTATTCAAGCATTTAGGAGATTTATTTGTCGACGGGGTCAAGTTACTTCATTAAGGGCAAAAACGGAAAGGAAGGGTAGTAAAAATCATCTGAAAGTGCTTTATCTAAATGCACGGAGTATTCGTAATAAGATAAATGAATTAACGGTGCAATTAAGTATATATAGTTATGATATCGTGGCCATTACGGAGACATGGCTGCAAGGGGATCAGGACTGGGAGTTAAATATAGAGGGGTACTCGACAATTAGGAAAGATAGACAGGAAAGAAAGGGAGGAGGGGTGGCCCTTTTAATAAGGGAGGGAATAACGGCAATAGAGAGGAAGGATATTGCGTTGAAGGATCAGGATAGTGAAACAGCTTGGGTACAGATAGAGAATAATAAGGGGAAAAAAACACTAGTGGGTGTAATTTATAGACCTCCAAATAGCTGTGACGCTGTTAGTCAGAACATAAATCTGCAAATAGTTGACGCATGTAAAAAGGGAACTGCTGTAATCATGGGGGACTTCAATTTTCATATTAATTGGGCAAACCAAACTGGGCAGGGTAGACTAGAGGAAGAGTTTATAGAATGTATTAGAGACGGGTTCCTAGAACAGTATGTCACAGAACCGACAAGGGGGGAGGCAATCTTGGATCTGGTCCTGTGTAATGAAGCAGGATTAATTAAAAATGTCATAGTTAGGGACTCGTTGGGAACAAGTGACCACAATATGGTCGAATTCCATATTCAAATAGAAGGGGAGCAGGTTGAAACTCAGGCTAGGGTGCTTAGTCTAAATAAGGGGGATTATGAAGGTATGAGGACTGAGCTGATCAAAGTTGACTGGGATAGCAGACTCAAGAATAAGACGGTACATGAGCAGTGGTGTACGTTTAAGGGTATACTGTATAACCTTCAAGAAAAATTTATTCCTATGAAGAAAAAAAGGGGTAAGGGTAAGAACAGTCAGCCATGGCTCAGTAAAACTATAAAGGATAGTATTCGGCTGAAGGCAAGGGCATATAAGGTAGCCAGAGATAGTGGGAGGGTAGAGGATGGGGAAGCATTTAAAGGTCAGCAAAAAATAACTAAGAGATTAATTAAGACGGGGAAAATAGACTATGAAAGGAATTTAGCGAACAACATAAAAACTAATAGTAAGAGTTTTTATAGCTATATAAAAAGAAAAAGGGTGGCTAAGGTGAACGTTGGTCCATTGGAGGGTGAGACTGGAGAGTTGTTGATGGGGAACATGGAAATGGCAAAGGCATTAAACGAGTATTTTGTATCAGTCTTCACCATAGAAGACACAAAAAATATTCCAACGCTGGATAAACAGGGGGCGGTAGGAATGGAGGAGCTAAATACTATTAAGATCACCAAGGAGGTGGTATTAGGGAAATTAATGAGACTGAAGGAGGATAAATCCCCTGGGCCTGATGGATTACATCCAAGGGTCTTGAGGGAGATAGCGGTGGGGATTGTGGATGCATTGGTGATAATTTTCCAAAACTCCCTGGAGGCAGGAACGGTCCCAGTGGATTGGAAAATGGCCAATGTAACACCTATATTTAAAAAAGGAAGTAAACAGAAGGCGGGTAACTATAGACCGGTTAGTCTAACATCGGTGGTGGGTAAAATGTTAGAGACAATTATTAAAGAAACACTAACGGGGCACTTGGATAAACATGACTTCATCGGACAGAACCAGCATGGTTTTGTGAAGGGGAAGTCCTGTTTAACGAATCTGCTCGAATTCTTTGAGGAAGTAACAACCCGGGTGGATAAAGGGGAACCGGTGGATGTGGTATACTTGGACTTCCAAAAGGCTTTTGACAAGGTGCCACATAAGAGACTATTGCTAAAAATAAAAAATTATGGGATTGGGGGTAATATATTAGCATGGGTAGAGGATTGGCTAACAAATAGGAAGCAGAGAGTGGGGATAAATGGTTCATACTCGGGATGGCAACCGGTAACTAGCGGGGTTCCGCAAGGGTCGGTGCTGGGACCCCAGTTGTTCACAATTTATATAAATGATTTGGAGGAGGGAACCAAGTGTAATATATCAAAATTTGCGGACGATACAAAAATGGGAGGAAAAGTAGGGGATGAGGAGGATAGGAAGAGTCTGCAAAAGGATATAGATAAGCTAGGTGAGTGGGCAACAACTTGGCAGATGAAATTTAATATTAATAAATGTGAAGTCATTCACTTTGGGAAAAAAAATGATAGGGCAAGTTATTTTCTAAATGAGGAGGAGCTGCGTTGTAATGCAACGCAAAGGGATCTAGGGGTATTAGTACATGAATCACTAAAAGTTAGTATGCAGGTGCAGCAAGCAATCAGGAAGGCCAATGGAGTTTTGGCCTTTATTGCTAGGGGGATTGAGTATAAAAACACGGAGGTCTTGCTGCAGCTGTACACAGTATTAGTGAGACCACATTTGGAATACTGTGTACAGTTCTGGGGTCCATACTTAAGAAAGGATGTACTAGCCCTGGAGGCAGTGCAGCGAAGGTTTACAAGATTAATTCCTGCAATGAGGGGATTGACATATGAGGAAAGGTTAAGTAGGCTGGAACTCTACTCTTTGGAGTTTAGAAGAATGAGAGGCGATCTCATTGAAACATATAAGATCGTGAGGGGCCTTGATCGGGTGGATGCACCGAGGATGTTCCCAATGATCGGGGAAACTAGAACTAGAGGACATAGTTGCAGAATAAGGGGGGGCTCTTTTAAAACTGAGATGAGGAAGAACTTCTTCACCCAGAGGGTGGTTAATTTATGGAATTCACTGCCCCAGGGAGCAGTGGAAGCAGAAACTTTAAATATATTTAAGACTAAAATAGATGGTTTTTTAGCTGCCAAGGGGATAAGGGGCTACGGGGATAGGGCAGGGATATGGACCTAGGTATGGTTAGTATAGTAAGACCTGAGTGATCTCCTGGACAAGTGTCGATCGCCTGGATTGGGGTCGGAGAGGAATTTCCCGGATTTTTTCCCCGAATTGGACCTGGGTTTTTATCCGGTTTTTTGCCTCCCCCAGGAGATCACGAGGTTCTTGGGGTGGAGAGGGGTGATAGCGGTATAAAGGGGAGGGTAGTGTCTTGTGTTCTGTGTCTTGTGTCTACTGTTTGTGGGTAAGTGTGTCTGTTTAGTGTTCAGCCATGAGCGAATGGCGGTGCGGGCTCGACGGACCTGGTGGTCTACTCTCGCACCTACTTTCTATGTTTCTATGTTTCTATAAGATCGGATAATGGTTCAAATTTCGTTGGAGCGGATAGGGAACTAAAAAAGGCACTCAAAGACTTAAATCAGGATAAAATCCAATATACTATGCTTCAACAAGGCATAAAATGGAACTTTAATCCTCCAATGGGTTCCCATCATGGCGGTATTTGGGAACGATTAATTCGTATAGTACGAAATGTGCTGCGCTCCGTTCTTAGACAACAAATTTTGGATGATGAAGGGTTACAAACTCTGTTTTGTGAAATTGAGGCGATTTTAAACGATCGACCTATTACGAAAAGTTCTGATGATCCTAATGACCTGGAAGTACTCACACCAAATCATATTCTTCTGCTGAAAACCAATCCAACACTTCCACCTGGGCTTTTTGTAAAAGAGGATTTGTTTATGAAACGTAGATGGAAGCAAGTACAATATATGGCAAATCTTTTTTGGAGGAGATGGATACAAGAGTATTTGCCTTTAATCCAAGAACGACAACGATGGCTAAGGATTAAAAGGAACTTTGTTCCAGGCGACATTGTGTTGGTGGCTGACTCTACAGCATCTCGAGGTTCTTGGTTAATGGGAAGAATACTAGAAATCATGCCTGATGTTCAGGGTTTGGTGCGTATGGTGCGACTGAAAACAAAAAACAATGTTTTAATAAGATCAATACCTAAGTTGTGCTTGCTTCTAGAAGGCGAAAGCGAAGATGGAAGAGTCGATAAAGAATTGTGATTGCAGATATATAGTGCATGCTATTTTTTCCTCGATAGTATAGTGGTTAGTATCCACGCCTAGCACGCAGGAGATCGGGGTTTGATTTCCCGACGAGGAGCTACAGGGTTCTATTCCCTGATCTTTTGATTTTGATTTTGATGTATGTTAAGCCTTTATGGCCACTTTTTTGATGTTTATTGGTAATTGCCTCATTATGTATTCGGAACAATTAGGGGCCGGTATGAAGTGGCCATTTGGCCTGTTTTGCATGTCATTGTGGATGGCAAGTTCCTTTAAATTTTAGACTGCCCGTTATAATGTGGGTGGGATTTATGACGTGTCTTTGGGCATGTTTATGCAGCTTAACTGCTTGCGTGGTAGTTTAGTTGGTTAGATTTGTTTTGGAGTGAAGAGGGAGAAGGTTAATCCTTCGAGCATGTCAAGCCACATGTCGAGCCATGTCAAGCCACATGTCAAGATCATGTGAAGCATGGAGACACGAGGAGTTTTCTAGTATCTGAAGTAATGAGCTGGAGTTCGAAGAAGATTGCCGGAACAAGTCGGAAAAACCTTGGATGTATCTTACTGTTTTATATCTACAATATAGAAAATATTCATTAAAAGACTGTGTGCTGAAGCTTTATGAAAGGAGAAGCTCTGAAGGTCTCTGAGGCAGCTTGCATGCGTACCGAAGATATTCCCCTTATCCCGTCTCACCCAATTAGTGGCTAGGGAGTTAATTTCCTGAAAGATTTGAAAAATCTGCTGCTACACCCCCAACGCAATATTCCACCTCTCTACCAATTCCAATATTGGTAGCCAGTGGGGGGCTTTCTGGAGCACTAGTGTGTATGTTGTGGGCTGAAGGACTGGTTTACAGAGGGCTAGAATGGACATTGTGGGCTGAATGGATTCTTGGACTGGCAGCTCAGGCCTGGTGGACTGGCAGCTCAGTCACTCAGGTCTGGTGGGCTGGCAGCTCAGTCACTCAGACTTGGTGGGCTGGCAGCTCAGTCACTCAGGCCTGGTGGGCTGGCAGCTCAGTCACTCAGGCCTGGTGGGCTGGCAGCTCAGTCACTCATTCCTAGGTGGCTAGCATCTCAGTCACTCAGGCCTGGTGGGCTGGCAGCTCAGTCACTCAGGGCTGATGGGCTGGCAGCTCAGTCACTCAGACTTGGTGGGCTGGCAGCTCAGTCACTCAGGCCTGGTGGGCTGGCAGCTCAGTCACTCAGACCTGGTGGGCTGGCAGCTCAGTCACTCATTCCTAGGTGGCTAGCATCTCAGTCACTCAGGCCTGGTGGGCTGGCAGCTCAGTCACTCAGGGCTGATGGGCTGGCAGCTCAGAAACTGCCAGTAATTCTACCCAAAACTGGTGAGAGACTGTGAGAGAGAAGGGGGGAGAAATTGAAGAATCAATTTTAGACATTTTTCACCTTTTTCTGCAGATCACAGCAATGAAGGAGGAAAGTGTATCCTCCCCTGGATCTCACAGGGAGCCAATGAAGGGAGGGAGAAAAATACTGGGGTGAGGTTTAATACTTGCAAGGGGAATACTTACTGATGGGCCGAAGGAGCTCTTTAAAAAAAAATCTGAGTTAAATCTCAGTAAAATACACTTTTTCTTGACTTTTCCTGGCCTGGCACGGGCCTTTTGGGCCAAAATGCTCCTCCTGAACTTATATAGGCATTTTGGGCAACTGGCTTCTCGGCTATTAGGGGCCTTGTGGGCCAAAATTAGTGGTTTCAGGAAGGCTAAACAACTCATTTCATTTCCATTTCAATTTCAAGCACAGGGCAGGCCAAACAACTCATTCCATTTCCATTTCATTTCCATTTCCATTTCCATTGCAGTTTCAAGCACAGGGCAGGCCAAACAACTCATTTCATTTTCATTTCATTTCCATTTCCATTTCCATTGCAGTTTCAAGCAGGCCAAACAACTCATTTCATTTTCATTTCCATTTCCATTTCCAGCACAGGGCCTGCAGGCCAAACAACTCATTTCATTTCCATTTCCATTGCATTTTCAAGCACAGGGCAGGCCAAACAACTCATTGCATTTTCATTTCATTTCCATTTCCATTGCAGTTTCAAGCACAGGTCAGGCCAAACAACTCATTGCGTTAAGGTCTAACAAATGATTTATTGCTAGTACATTGCAGACTCAGAGTGCAGTTGGTTCACAGCTTAGAATCACTGTTGTGGCCTCTCCCTCGTGATCTTCCAAAGTGACTGACTCACGTCCAGACTTCTGAGGTTTTATAGTCCTGCCCCCCCTGAAAGTACCATTACCTTCATCATGTTGATTGACAGGCGAGAGGACCAATCAGCTGATCTCAAGATTATTTAAACACTCGTTACTTTTTTATTTTTCATCGATCCTGAAAAATCCTCAGGGCTGCCTCAGTGGAGGAGGGCTGTGAGTAAGATGGCTAAAAATCATAGCGATATAGGGCAGCGTTTTTTCTAAAATCAATATACAGCGCAGACAGGAAGTGGTCAAGATGAGACTTTAAGTTATATAAATAGACAGCCTCTAGAAACCATTGAGGCAAGCTCCAACTTAAAAGAATTAAAGAAGAAAACCTGGGAATGAATACTCTGTGGTTCGGGGACACCTACTTTGCGCCTAAATTTTGCTGTTAGGAATAAATTGAAAAAATTCTGTATTAGATCTCTAAATTGTTTGGTGATGTATGGAAAGGGCTTTGAAATTTAAGATTTGGAAATGGGTTATGGGATATGGCTTAGGAGTATTTGAAATTTGAAGATTAACCTGGTATTTTTATTGTCTCACCCCCAGACAGACAGCCAGAGATGGGAAGGATTGGTAACAGTCATGAAGGAAGAACAGGACTTGGTATTGTAGACATGAATGAATATTCAGAGAACGTGAGAGATGGCGTAAAAAGAATAGGGAATGAGGAAGTGCAAAGGACAAAACTTCCCTTCAGGAAGTCAAGGCTAACCGACTCGAGAAGAGTTACTAGTGGAAAGAGTGAGTGAGTTATCGGAAGTACCAGGGGAGCATGTACTTGTTGTCAGAGTCGATGTATTTGACCGGTGGATTGAAATTTATCTAACCCTTGATAATAAAGTGGCTACTATTGTCAAGGTGTAAAGAAAATTGGCCCTTGATTCGGCAATCTTGATTGGCATGGTTTAAAATAATGTTCCACAACATATGGAAAGAAATTGATTAAATTAAACAGCTGGAAATTCCACAGCAATTGAATTGAATTGTGCTTATCGACCACAAGCTGTGGATTGGAAAGTGGTAAGATGGACCCTGAAATTCAAAATAGTAAATCAAAGACTGAGACTGAATTTGGCTGAGTTGAAGCATTCCCGATGGTTGTTTTGAATAAGAGTCACGCTTGTCGGGAAATTTGGACTGAACCCAGCTAAAATTTATATGAGGAACCTTCATTAGGATTACATTGGAAACCACCATGTGACTGCGGAGATAACTGACTACATATTAGCATTGATCGTAGTATAGGAAGGAAAGCATCACAGAATAGTAATAGCATACAGAGAGGCCTTTGGTTGACAGTGGATGACAGGAATGGATGGGAAAGCATCAGTGAAAGAATGGATTGTAATTTACTTCATCCCAAGTTCTCTTAGGAATTATCTGCTATTGATCAAGTACAAAGGGAATGGCAACACAGATGGATGGGATTCATGCCCACGAAAACTCGGGAGGTGACGAAAAGATTCATCAGACGGGAATCATGAAGCTACGCCCATGAAAACTCGGGAAGCTTGATGAGATCCTGGGAGAATACATCATCTTGTTGTTAATTTGTTTGATAATGTACCAGTCACCAAAGTACCTTTGGTTATCATAAATGATGGTTATCATTATGATAAAAGGGAGGAATGTTAATCCTGGCTAAAACAGAGCAGCCACAGCAAAATTTAGTAAGGACTCATGTATTGTTAGGCCATTTTGGTCAAGTCTGATGTGCTCTGCAGAAATAAGAGAAGCTTCTGAATGTTGCCAGTAAATCTCGAGCCCAGATCAGTGTTGCAGCTTCAATTGACAGAATGAATGTGATTTCTGCAGAGGACCTCCAAGGCAGTGTAAAATGCATTGATGTCATTGGATTACTGAAAAGCATTGTATATATTGTAAATAATGTTGCTAGAGAGTTACCCTGCTGTTTGTTGATTGGCCAAAGTGTTGAGCCCCTGGCAGGTTTGTTTGGATTCCAGGGTAAATGGTGCATTATTCATGTTAAGTTAGATTTTTCTAGAAGCTTCTCCTGCAACAATGTAAGGGGGATTCAGTTATTGGTCTGTGTAACTGTCAATAATGTATTGTTGTAATTAATGTTTGATTGGATTGTAAATATACCAACCCTTTGTAGTTCGGCCCCTCAAAGTTTGGGGACCTACAAAAGGCAGCCCCACAAGGTCCTTTGTCGATCTTCTGGAAGAGCGCTTGGGACTGTGTGACCTTGTGGAGTGTTTCTGCTTGCACAAGGCTGAAGGGCTTGGCCAGGCAAATACAAGAATTGAACCCGCGGTGGTTTAGGTATTGTATAGTGGAATTTGTTGTGCTATCCAAAAATAAAGATTTGTTGTTCCAGTGCTTGAATCAGTGTTTTATTGACTGAACTAGACTGGGGAGGAGCTTAGAAGAGCTTATTTACACAATCATTTCTTCCTGATTAAAAAAATAGTTGACTTTTTATTCACAATAAAAATGCCTTCCAATTCAGACTTTAGACGTTAGAAAAACAGAGTGTCAACAGGCTCTTTGGCCCACCGAGTTTGCGCCGACCAGCGATCACCCCGTACACTATCCTACACACTGGGCACAATTTGCAATTTTCTAAAGCTAATTACCCTACAAATCTTTACGTCTTTGCAGTGTGGGAGGAAACTGGAGCACACTGAGAAAACCAATGCAGTCCCAGGAAGAACGTGCAAACTCCGTACAGACAGCACCTGCAGTCATGATCAAACCCAGGTCTCTGGTGCTATAAGGCAGCAACTCTACTGCGGCACGACTGTGCCACACCCACAGAGGTGTCACTTATTCAATGCCTCTTTTGTGCAAGGACATTGGAATGGCCAAACATGGCATGTATAAATTACTCAATTACTTCAGGTTCATTTCTGATTTTAGATTTACATTTTTTGATGGATATTTATGGGATCTCACTAAAAATTCAAAGGATGGGTTTCAGAACCATCTCTATTACTCTTATACAACATTTCTTCAGATGGCATATCTGGTTGAAAATTAGATGATTACTGGCAAAATTCAATATACCCAGAATTTTCTCTTACAGTAAAAGCACAAAATAGGTTCTGCAGTCTGTCTTCAAAGTTCATTCTATTTACTTCTAACAAGTGAATTTCAGAGACACTGCACAATACACCAATGGTGTTTAATTGCAATTTAGTGTTAAGAAAGTATATTTGTGGGCAGCGCAGTGGCGCAGCAGTAGAGTTGTTGCCTTACAGCACCAGAGACCCAGGTTTACTCTTGGCTACAGGTGCTGTCTGTACGGAGTTTGTACATTCTCCCTGTGACCACATGGGTTTTCTCTGGGTCCTCCGGTATCCTCCCACACTCCTAAAAAGTACAGGTTTTGTAGGTTAATTGGCTTCGGTAAAAGTGTCACCAGTGTGCAGGATAGTGTTAGTGTACCGGGTGATCACAGGTCGGTGCGGACTCGGTGGGACGAAGGGCCTGTTTCCACACTATTTCTGAAGTGTAAAGTCTACATTTTGCACTTAGTGCAAGCGTAACAAAATGAAATAACAAAAAAAGCTGTGTAACGGCAATATGACCGCAATATGAATCTACAGGGCAGCCTTTTATTTAAAATAGTACAACTTCTTGGGCCACAATCTATCACTGAATGTCAAAGTTTCATGATAAACAAGATCAGATAGGTACATTCTATGCTGCATGAGCTTTGGGGTGCCACTTGTTATTATTGTAATTTCCTCAGAACTTCTCAGATGTCACATTATCCAGCTCATCAAAAGGGATATCACAATATAAGCCACACTTCACCAGCTACAGGCTGTTGCATCTAAATCGATGAATATTGTCATGATGGTGGGAAGTGAGAAGGGGGGGGCAACAGTGTACCCAGAGGATCAGAGTGGTTTCAAAAGATGGTGTTGACGAGTGCATTTAAGACATATTATTTGTGATTGGGGGCCACAAGGACTTTCTAGGATTACAACGAGCCCTTCCACAATAAACCAATTGAAGCACATGTATTGTCCAGCAAAATCAAAGAATGCAAGCTAGAATGTTGGCTTTTCACTGCAATTGTTTTAAGGGAACAGAGTTAGTAAGACATGATTGTTAAGAAATAAAAAATACTGTCATTTCTCAGGCCAGTGAGGTTTCAAATCACACTGGTAATAAATTGTACACATTGCCCAATTGTTTGTCATCCTTCAGGGATATTTTATGCTGGAGAAGAGATGTTGCGGCAAAAGCAAATCCTGTCAAAAGGTTGCTATTCAAGTTTCCTGATGCTGCTGAAACGCTCAGAAGTGGATGCAATATTGTTCTGCTCTAGGTAAAGTAGATATTCAACTGTGCCGCCCTGTTAGTATTGGACAGGTGCCAAAGAATTGACTGTGGTTAAACTGGAATAGTTTGACCTGCAGTAGTTCACACATCACATTTATACATCCACCTGATTATCTTCATTGCATCACAAAAAGAGTACTTGTCAGGCTGCTTCACAATTTATTGCCTATCCATAGTGAAATCCATAGTGACATTTAGTGAGAAACTAGACCAGAAGAAGCTAAACAGTACTGACTGCTCATTGCTGCTAACAGCTGCTGGGGTCATCCAATGCAGCATATTTGGGAATTTAGAGGAAGCCAATTTGAAAAAAGGGCAGAAAAGTTTCACTTTCCAAGGCAGCTCTGGAGACCTTTGCGGAGGTACCCGAAAATCAGATAGGATAGTAAATTCTACCCTTATCAAAAGTTCAAGAGTACAGATATAATGCTGGAAAAGGATGATCTTATAACACTCAAGGACAGCCAAAGCATCAACTAATCTCTTCACAATAATTACACCAGTACCTATAGAATCACCCAACATAACATTCCACCAAAGTTATATCTTAGAATCACATGCCCCATGAAAGACTCACTTACCAATTCACTAAAATGGACAGCACCACACAAGTATTTAACTGTGATAGGGAGATGACCACCAACATTCACCAGCATACTTCTATCTATCTTGAATGGCAAGGTTGTTCAGAACATTGCCAGCTGTCGAACTGGGAAGGTAGAGTTTATATCCACCAGCTCAGCAATTAAAAAAAAGCATCATCAATTCTTGGTGGTTTCTGGGCACCATGCTATGGGAAAGATGTTGTCAAGCTGGAAAAGGTACAGAGAAGATTTACAAAGATGTTGCCAGGATTAGAGTGTCTGAGCAAGAGGGAGAGTCAAGAGAGTCAAGACTGCTTGAAGTGGTCGGAAACTGCAGTTGAATTGGGTGGCCTTGCACCCTGCTTGAAGTGGTAGGATACTGCACCTGAATTTGGTGGCCTTGCACCCTGCTTGAATTGGTATGAAATCAGGCTTGAGTGACTGAGCTGCCACCCCAAGAATCCATTTGGCCCACAATGTCCATACTTGCCCTCTGGAAACCAGTCCCTTCAGACCACAACACCCATACTAGCGCTCTAGAACCTCCCCCCACTGGCCACCAATATTGGAATTGGTGGAGAGGTGGAATATTGTGTTGGGGGACCAGCCCTCCCGTGTGAAAATGGGACCCAATTGGTCCCACTTAGTCTAGTATATATGCGTGTGTGTGTGTGTGTGTGTGTGTGTGTGTGTGTGTGTGTGTGTGTGTGTGTGTGTGTGTGTGTGTGTGTGTGTGTGTGTGTGTGTGTGTGTGTGTGTGTGTGTGTGTGTGCTTGTGAGTATATGTGTTGATATATATACACACTGAACTTTTTTTTCCTCTCTCGTTTATCATATTGTGTACAGTGTACTATGTTTACGTATTCTGTTGTGCTGCAGCAAGTTAGAATCTCATTGTTCTATCTAGGACATATGACAATAAAACATTATTGACTTTCGACAGGAGGTGAGAGAACCAGCTTCTTTGGTTTCTTAGTGGGAAGAATAGGGTAGAGACAGAGAAGCTGCTTCCAATGGCAAAGGAGTTGAATGTACTGGTTTTCAATTACCTTTTCAATTACACACTTTAACCAGATAGTTCACCCATATGACCATAATAACAATGTTTTCCACTCTGCTAACCAGTGCCATTCAAAGAGAAAGTGACCTTTAAAAAAAATATGCTTTGATCCACCAGGGGACAGCAGCCCCACTCTGGAAGCCATCAGTCTAGAACTTCACCCTTTGGGTAGAAGATAAACACAAAAAGCTGGAGTAACTCAGCGGGATAGGCAACATCACAAAGGAAGGAATCCATTAATTCTCTCCAGAGATGCTGCCTGTCCCACTGAGTTACTCCAGCTTTTTGTGTCTATCTTCGGTTTAAACCAGCATCTATTGTTCGGAGACTGGCAAGGAAATTTTCACCAGAATGTTGCCTAGATTGGAAAGTATTAGCTATAAGGATGGTGCAGTGGCAAAGTGGTAGAGTTGCAGCCTTACAATGCCAGAGAACCGGGTTCGATCCTGACTGTGGGTGCCATCTGTACGGAGTTTGTATATTTTCCCTGAGGTTTTCTCCGGACGCTCCGGTTTCAGGCAGGTTTGTAGGTTAATTGACCATAGGTGTCAGATAGAACTAGTGTACGGTTGATCGCAGGACATGTTTCAGGTGGGCTGAAGGGCATGTTTACAAGCTGTATCTCTAAACTAAACTAAAGAGGAGGTTGGACAAAGTTTTTTTTCTCTGGAACATTGGAGCCGAAGAGAGAACTTGATAGAAGTACATAACATTCTGAGAGGCATAGGCACAGTGAGAGGCTTTTTCCCCAGAGTTGAAAATTCCAGAGGTCTAAAGTGAGAGAAATAAAGTTTAAAAAAGATTGACAAGGCAAGTTTCCTTCACCATGTGGTAGGTGCCTGGAATGTGCTGCCGGTGAAGAAGTGGAAGCAGATACGATAACAACTCTTAATAGGCATTCAGACATGAACAGGGCAGGGAATGGAAGGACATAGACTGTGTGCAGGCAGATGCAATTGTTTAATTTGACATCACACTCGGCTAAGAAATTATGGGCTGAAGTGATGCACTGTTCGTTGTCTATGTGTTAAGAGATCATAGGCTCAAAATTTAAATCACTGAAGACTGAAATTCGAAGAAATATGGAACATTGGAATACTCTACCCCAGTATAATAAAAGACCAGTCATGCAGCATGCAAACAGGCCATTTTCCCAACCTGTCCATGCTGACCTTGTTGATAGTATTATTGATAGCATCTCATTGAAAGCATTCAAAACAGTGATTGATGGATTTGATGCTATTTGGGGAATTGAGACATGTGCAGGAATACAATGGTGAGATAGAAGAACAGCCCTAACATTATTGAATGGCTGAGTGGATTTGAGAATCCACCTGTACCATTGGTAGCAATGTTTGGATTGCCAAGTTTAACTGTTCATTTATAGGTCCTGGAAGTTGATCTCAATTCACTGACCACCAAAAATGTCACTGTCATCACAAATGCACACCTTTACTCTGAATAGCTCTTATCTACTGGAATGTCTTCTAAAGATTTATTTTTAATTTCCCTCCATTATTATGGTCCTGCTTTTCACTGCTTCTCCTGTGTTCCAATCTGAGAATACAATACAGACCGCCAACCTAGATTTCTGCATTGAGTAGGAGAGTCCAAGTAGAAATTGCTGACAAGCAATTTAATACTAATCCGATATGGCAACCTTGGTCAACGGGCAACTGTTTCTTTCCATTATTATGTCAGCATGAAAATTGACTGCTTTTGTGCATTTATTATAAATAACGATATATCAAATGTAATTTTTTGGTTGTGCAACACATTGAGACAATTAGGGCATTGATGCCAGTTACATTTCTGTGAGAGCTCTTGCTCTCTATACTTCTGTGAATAAAGTGGTTTCCAATACTTGAACCTTATTATTTTCACCATGTGCTTAAAACAAGTAAACAAAGGCCCTATACTCTGAGTGCAATAACAATTTCTGTGTTTCATCCACATAAATCTTTCATCTTATGAAGAAGAACAGGTGCAAAGAATAGTTTACTCATCAAAAAGCGAATAAACTGAAATATGAACCAAATGATCGCATTCTGGATGTTTTCCAGTCAAGTAGCATCTGAGAATAGGGAGCAGAGGTTTTGTTTTAAGTCAATGAACTTCGATAAGAACCAAGAAATGTTAGAAAACAAGCTGCTTAAAAATGCAGAAAGGGAGGCAGTGGAGGATATGGAGGGAGTGTCTGTGACAGAAGGAAGATGACGATACGATACGACACAATAGAACTTTATTTATCCCAGAAGGGAAATTGATCTGCCAACAGTCACAAAACACAAAATAGATGAAACATGAAATTAAAGTGATGAGTGGATAGGATTGGGGATGCGCAAATTTTCTGGACTGGGGGCGGAGGGGGGTGGAGGGGGTGTCAATCTCAGTCTACCCCATGACAGAAGGGGGAGGAGTTGTACAGTTTGATAGCCCACAGGGAAGAAGGATCTCCATCTCCTGTGGCATTCTGTTCTCCATCTTGGTGGTTAAGAGAGTCTGATTGATACACATGGTATTTATGTAATTGAGGGATAGTGGTGAAGACTTGCTAATTGCAGTAGAACTGTGGCAGTACAGTCATTTAGTTGGTAAAGCTGCTGCCTCACAACATCAGAGACCCAGGTTTAATCCTGACCTTAGGTGCTGCTGTGTGGAGATTGCGTATTTTCCCTGTGGTCGCATGGGTCTCCTCGTTACTTAAGTCTCCTCCCACATCCCCAAAAATGAGCTGTTTTATAAATTAATTAACCACTGGAAAAATGCCCCATAATGTGTAGAGAATGGGGGAGAAAGTGGGATTAAATAGAACAAGTGTGAAGGGGTGATTGATATTCAGCATGGACAGTGGGCGGAAGGGTCTGTTTCCATGCCATACTTCTAAATAAAACTAAACTATCTGAAGAAGTAAATTAAGAAAGGAAAATATGAACAAAAGGGAAATGGAGAAGTAAAAATTCTCGTTCTTGATTCATCTTCATGATGGTTATAAAGAAATCCTGAAGAAGGCAGTCTTTAAATTTCCTGGAATAAGACCTTAAGAATGGACATTTTAAACAGAATCATGCTCCTCTTTTTCACAGCACCATCTCCACCAAAAATGTACAACCCAAGTACAAAAACAAATCTGGGAATTTGCCCAACACATAGATCACATTAATTTCGTAATTTTCCCCACTCCCACAGATGTACTGTCTGAGTTTAGTTTCAGTTTAGTTTATTGTCACATATGCAAAGGAACAATGAAAAGCTTTTGTTAGACAATAGACAATAGGTGCAGGAGTAGGCCATTTGGCCCTTCGAGCCAGCACTGCCATTCAATGTGATCATGGGTGATCATCCCCAATCAGTACCCTGTTCCTGCCTTCTCCCCATATCCCCTGAATCTGCTATTTTTAAGAGCCCTATCTAGCTCTCTCTTGAAAGCATCCAGAGAACCTGCCTACTCTCTGTGGAATTCTCTGAGGCAGAGAATTCCACAGACTCACCACTCTCTGAGAAAAAGTGTTTCCTCGTCTCCGTTCTAAATGGCTTACTCCTTAATCTTAAACTGTGGCCCCTGGTTCTGGACTCCCCCAACATCGGGAACATGTTTCCTGCCTCTAGCGTGTCGAAACCCTTAACAATCTTATATGTTTCAATGAGATACCCTCTCATCCTTCTAAACTCCAGAGTATACAAGCCCAGCCGCTCCATTCTCTCAGCGTATGACAGTCCCGCCATCCCGGGAATTAACCTTGTAAACCTTGTAAACCGACGCTGCACTCCCTCAATAGCAATTGTTGCATGCTAACAAGTCAGCAAAATGACAATACATGATTACAATCATAGAAACATAGAAACATAGAAAATAGTTGTAGAGGAGGCCATTTGGCCCTTAGAGCCAGCACCGCCCGCCATTCATTGTGATCATGGCTGATCATCCACAATCAGTAACTCGTTGCCTGTCATCTCCCCATATCCCTTGATTCCGCTAGCCCCTAAAGTTCTATCTAAAGGGTCTGTCCCACTGCGACGACCTAATCTGTGAGTTTAGAAGCGCTTGCCCTTGACTCAAACTCGCAGCATGGGCGACACGAGGTCCTAGGAGGTCCTATGAGGTCACTGGAACTCTCCTTCATGCTCGAGGGATGTTCCCGAATATTCGTGGCCTCAGCTGGGTTGCGGAAATTGTTTCAACATGTTGAAAACATTTTTGCGAGTAGAATTTGGTCGGCATGGTTCTTTTTGACTCGTAGTGCAGTGGGGTGGGGTTTCTATTTAGTTACAGGCAGTCGAGGGCAGCCATAGGCAATCTCCTTCGCTGACCGGGCATTTTGATTGGCTCTTTGGAGTTTTCAGGACCATGGAAAACCGGCTGGTAGGTAAAATGCCCGCTAAACTTTATTATACTTCTTAAAAGTGTCTCCACTCCTTCTCCCCCCCCCCCTTCTCCCCCCCTTCTCTCCCCCTTCTCTCCCCTCTCTCCCCCTCTCCCCCTCTCCCCCACTCTCTCCCCCTCCGCGCTGTCTAAAGGACTTACCTTATACTGTGGCAGCCATTTACCTTCCTCTTCATCGCGGGTGTGAGTTTCAGACAGCGCTACCCCCGCTTTCCCTGGCCCCCGCTTTTGCGATGTGGTTATGTGTGTGTGTATGTGTGCGGTTGGTCGATTCAGCTTGCGGTTTCATCGCTGACGGTCCATCCAGCTCGAGGTTTTCCAGGCGAGTGCCCTCGAGCTTTAAGGTCGAAGGCACTCTTCTTAACTCACGGATTAGGTCGCTGCAGTGGGACAGCCCCTGAACTCTCTTTTAAATTCATCCAGTGAATTGGCGTCTTGTGGCAGAGAATTCCACAAATTCACAACTCTCGGTGAAAACGTTTTTCCTCAACTCAGTTTTAAATGGCCTCTCCTTTATTTGTAGACTCTGGCCCCTGGTGCTGAACAACATTGGGAACAATTTTACTGCTAGCTTGTTCAGTCATTTTATAATTTAAAATGTTTTTATAAGATCCCCTCTCACCTTCTAAATTCCAATGAATACAAGCCCAGTCTTTCCAATCTTTCCTCATAGGATAGTCCTGCCATCCCGGGGATTAACCTTGTGAACCTACGCTGCACTCCCTCAATAGCAAGGATATCCTTCCTCAAATTAGGAGGTCAAAACTGCACACAATACTCCAGATGTGGTCTCACCAGGGCCCTGCACAACTGCAGAAGGACCTCATTACTACTATACTCAAATCCTCTCATTATGAAGGCCAACATGCCATTAGCTTTCTTCACTGGCTGCTGTACCTGCATGTTTACTTTCAGTGACTGGTGTACAAGGACATTGAGGTCTTGTTGTAGTTCCTTTTTTCCTAATCTGACACCATTGAGATAAGAATCTGCCTCCTTGTTCTTGCTGCCAATGTGGATAATCTCACATTTATCTACATAATACTGCATCTGCCATGCATCTGCCCACTCACTCAACCTGTCCAAGTCACCCTAAAACCTCCTAGCATCCTCTTCGCAGTTCACACTGCCACCCAACTTTGTGTCATCTGCAAATTTACTCGTGTTACTTTCAATCCCATCATCTAAATCATTAATATATATCAACATTCACAGTGTACAGCTACATGATAAAGGGAATAACGTGAATAACATTTAGTGAATAATGAAAGGCAAGCGATTCATGTAATATGATGTGGCAGATTGAACTTCTATATCAATTGAATGGTCCTTTTGGTACATGAAGAAAACTACAATATCTTAGCTTGATGACTGAACAGTTCAGTCTTGTCACCAAGTTATTACTCACTCTTATGTACATTCTATTAGAACTGTTTCAGATCTCATACTAAGCCAAGCATGTCTATTTATTCCATAAATGTGTTAGCTTTTCTTTATTTTTATTGGCTCTACACTTCAGTAGCCATTGAATTAGTTATGTACATAACCAACCCATAATGTACCAGAGGGACTGCCTCAATTAATTAATCACTTAATAGACTTGAGTTCCCTTACTGATTCCTTTACAAACCTGAGTTATGTGGTGTGGTTTGACCATGTATGCTCTTAAATTTATCCAGCATAATTTAAGCCCCCAAAAAAATTATTCTGACTTCCTGGATAGTGAAATCAGTCTGCCTGCCTACCATTTCCCTGGACTCCAAGAATCTCTTTGGGTAAAAGCAAAAAGCAAATTCATTAGCACAGTTGCTTTTGAGCCAACAAAATAAAAATACATTGTAGACACTGTACTTCAGAACAAATATTATACCTTACTGGAAGTGAAGAACCATGTTTCACCATGGTGTTCTCCTTTCTTTAACCTTTGTTGCACAGCAAAGTTACCCTATACATCCAATACACAACTCATTAAATTTATACACCAAAAGCTGGTGTAACTCAGCGGGACAGGCATTATATCTGAAGAGAATGAATGGGTGATGTTTCGGGTCGAGACCTTTCTTCAGCCAAACATCACCCATTTCCTCTCTCCAAAGATGCTGCCTGTCTCATTGTGTCACTCCAGCTTTTTGTGTCTATCTTCAGTTTAACCCTGCAGTTCCTTCCTACACATTTAATTTAGTATCCCTTCTGAGACTTTCGATTCTACAGAAATCTAGCATTTGGTTTATGGTATTCCATGTTTTTCTTGTTCCTGTTCACTTTATGTCCAAGTTATTATTCTTAGCAGATCAGATTTCAAAAGCGAAAAAAAACTTCTTCCTGTTTGTCTGCGAATCTGCACATGTGAAATCTGAATTAAATATCAGTGATCTGTCTTTCCAAATTAAATAAGGGGAAAAGAATATATAAGGTTGAAATTACTAATTTTTATTTCTACAGATGCCTAACTGCATATAAATTAACAGACAATTATTCAAATGAGAAACAAATGATGCAAGCAGTTTTATGAATACTGCACCTGGAAGCTCTCAAAGTCCACTAGTTATGTTGAATATCAATTAGTCATGTGGGTGGTCACAAACTATGTAGATATGTTGAGTTTGTAACTGAAAAGTGGGAGCATGCTGCTTAAGAATGCACACATGAATAATGCACAAAGGAGGTCATTTTTGTAAGTATACAATGATAGAAATTGAACAGAAGGTCCTAGCTGTCAACATGTGTCATAAAAAATGTGTCAAAGGGATAACATTAGTGCTTACCATTTTAACCCATCCCACCTCTGTGGAAGACCTAGTGTCTCTGGCTATATGCTAGTACTGGGCAAACACGGTCAAAGTGTCTCCACACAATCTCCTTCTCTCCATTCTCTTGCTCCTAAATGTCATCCAAAGATTATTACCAATGTGTGCACATACAGCCTGATGAATCTTTGTAATGTTATTAAATTGTTCCAGGGATGTTGGAGTTACTGTCGGAGGAGAGATTGTGTAGACTGGGGTTGTAGTCTCTGGAATTCAGACAAATGAGAGGAAATATCATCCACATTTACCAAAATTCATAAAGGACTAGAGAGGCCAGATTTAAGGAGGATGTTTTTGGGACAAGAATCTAGGAACATCAAGCATAGTTTATTAATGCGATAAGCCAATTAAGACTAATATTTTTTTTTTTTCCATTGCGAGGATGGTGAAGCTTTGGGCTTCTTTACTCCAGAGTAGTGAGAGCTCAGTCATGATATTTGTTGAAAACAGACTGATTGATGATGGAGGGGAAGGAAGGAGGGTTGTAGTGATCACTTTGCATCTGTTTGCCCAACTCTTGTACATAGTGGTATCCCTTCCCCCATATAAAATAGATTTCTGAAAAAATAGAAGTGAAACAAGGGGTTTGATGAGAGCGTGGAAAAATGAAGCCAATCTATAATGTCCACCATGATTTTGAGGAATGGTGCTGTAGGCTCATAGGACCTGCTCCTATATCTCATGAAAATACACATACATTCTTCTATTAGTTAACAAATATAAAGTCCTGCACATACTCCAAAAAAGGATAATATTTCTCATGTCACCCATGATCATTGTATGAGTGGATTAAACACTGATTTGATGCAAATCGTTGCCACAATGGCTGGTAGCTACTCCAGTGGGGTGTAGTCTAACTGACTCTTAAAAGTATCTTTCTTATAGTTTACCATTTTCCACACTTCAATCGGAAGCCTATGGTTGGTTGCTGAAGAAGCTAATCAAGGACGACTGTTTCGTACAACACTAATTAAATAGGTAAAGTAAAGGAAAATGTAATCGGTGAGGAAGATAATCAGAAATATCAGCTAATAGGATTTCAGCACGTTCTCATTTGAAAAGCTTTAATAAGGAAAAGCAAATGCTGTACTTTGATTCACATCAGCTTGCACTGTTGGCATGGCGAACGTGTTAGGGACCAATATGAGTCTAAAGCGTATCTATGCTTTCCAAATAGCAGACAAATTGTATTTATTTAAGTCAGGATAATCCAAATCTTTCAAAGCTAATTGTGAAGGCTCATTGAACCGATCATGTGCCCACCAGGAGTTATTGCTTTCATAGTCAGATACTTGCTCTGAGTTATCATTTCCAGCTAAAATCAGTGGGAGATTTACATTTATACAAGACCAGGATAAATTTCTGATTGTGTAGACCAAGATAACATTGACATAAAGCTGGAACCTTGTCAGAGTGAATAAATACCCTCCTTTCTATCATGATCAACTGTTGTGATTCTGCTGAAAATCCAAATCAAAGTACATATATAGTGCAAAGCAGAGAAAATATATATGCAGTGGCAGGACCTTAAAAGCTTATTTTCAGCTTTGGAGAGTTGAGTTTAATATCAGTGCACAGCTGGCATGACTAAAATGCAAACTACCTTTGAAGTATTTAAATAAATCCAGCAAGAGCAAATTGAAGCCTGACAGGTTCCAGTGATAGATAGAAATTCACTGCAGACTACACAGAGAATGATTTAGCTCCAAACACTTTACGTATAATGAATTGCAATGATTGTTAACATGCAGTAAATGCAGTGGCATTTTGCATTCAGCAAAATTGAACAATGCCAACTGGATGAATGCTCTGTTAATAGACCAGGGCTGGCTGGGAAATGTTCCGATCAACCAGCAGTGCTCCATTTTAAGCCACCAAGTGCAAGACTCCCACACAAATGCAGAAGGCCCAAACTAGCTGGCTGCTCTTTGACAGCTATTCGAGGTCTCTTGTCTGACTTTGAAAGGCTGCGGCATGGAGCCCAGTGACAAAGTGTGGAATTGCTACAATCCCCCAGAACTTAAGCTGGAAATCTGCCCACTAAACCTGGCACAGCAACAGCAGTACAATTCATTCCAGCAGAGACAAACCCATGCATGGATAAATACATGATTATTTACATATTGCTTTCATTAATTGAGCTTACACCATTATTACATCACCCCCCACCACTAAATTGCTTAAACAATTTTCAAAATTTGGTAATTGTTTAATTTTAATCTTTTTAAAGATGCACTCCAAGTCTTTATTAGGATTAATAATCAGGTAAGAAAAGCATCTATCTCAGTGGATTGTCAACTTGTCGTGGTGGGGAAGCTTGTGTGGTCCTGAGATCCTGAGAGCGATGCCGTCTGGAGCTATGCTCCTGGTAGGGCGACCCATGGCGGTAAGATCGAGGGGGAGGACACTGACAAAGAGCAATCCAACCAAGACCACAACGGTGGAACAGGCGGAGGACGATGGCTGACCTAAGTGGAGCGTCACAACGGCTGGGAAAGCGGATGAAGGCTGCAGCAGAAAAGGGTCTCCGGTCGTCTTGGATTCCATGCCATTGGATCCTGACCCAGATCTGTCAAGATCCATGTGGTGTCTGTCTGTGCACCAGTCTCCCCACGTTAAACAAAGTCACGCACTGGCATTCTCCAACCCTGGAGACACCCATGGTCAGCCATGACCGAAGGGGGCCTAAGAAGAAGAAAAGCATGATTTAGCCAGCTGTCAAAACTTTATTCAATTGATTAATCAATGATGGGGTATATTCTGGCCCAACCATCTGATATTGTTTCATCGTCAAAAGCTCTGCTGCAGTAAAAGGCCTCATTATTCAAGTTACCATGGGATAGAATGTTACTTTAGGTGACCTGCAAATGGCATGTATATTATATGACTTCTTGAACAATCCTCACCCAATAAGTGACGGAAAAATCCCTACCACAGCAGCAGCATTTGGCCCCATGGGTTTGGTGAGGTTAAATGGTCAGGCGACCAAAATGTTTAGCTCCTTTTCAAATAAATTCAATGCAGTATTTAGTATCTACTTGAAACATTAAAGAGGATAGAATCTTGATTTAACATTTCATCTGGGAGGAGATACCTCTAATAATGTGAAGTCTTAATGTGGGATGTTACACCAGCCCACTAGATGGGATAGTATTAAAATGCACCATTAAATACTGTACTTTGAAAATTTATGACAGTTGAAAGAAAAATTGGAGTGGCAAAATCTTTTTGTTAATGAGTGAGCAAGTGAATGAGAAGCAGGTTTTGCAACTCACATAATGTTCGTCCAAATTAATGGATTGGCAGGATGTGACCAATGGTGCTCCCCAAGCAAATGTTCTTTGAACCACAGTATCCATGAAATGGATGAAATAAGAAGAAGCCATGGTTTTATTCACGATTGAGAATTAATGGTTGAGATTAATCAAATCCCAAACGTTGAGATTGAGATTAATGGTTGTGAATGTCTAGAAAGCACCACAAGTTGTGTAAATGACAGAAGAAATTAAAATATTAGCAAGGATATATTAAGCAAGTGGGCCAAACTTTAACAAATGGACAATACGCGTACAATGAATATCGTGCTGCCACATGGAATGTCGCAGAACACTTTGGCATTCTGTAGCAACAGTGGCAGTGCCTCTGGAGCAACTTTGCAACAGGCTGGGTGTCAAAAGTTCCAGCAGTCTGTTGTATTTTACACAATCTCTCTCTTGATGATTCAGCCTGCCCCGAGGTCAGTAGACTTGGCCTTTATTCTCTTACATTTGGAAAGTTGTGGAATGATCTCATTGAGGTGCTCAAATTCAAAAGGGGATTTGATAGATTAGAAACAGAGACATCATTCATGAAACAATTAGTAAATTGAGAACTCTCTTCACGAGATGAGTGTGGTTCGTAGGTCAAATGAAAATTTTGCAATGGTGATTATTAAGGCATGCTAAGCAAGAGTGTTGAAGGATTTGGATCAAGTGTAGCTAAATCGAGTTGAGATGCAGATTAGCCATGAACTAATTGAATAATGGAATAAACTCAAATTGCTGCCTTTTGTTCTTACATTTTGCCTTGACTAACTGCCACTTGGAGGTCAATGGAGTCAGTTATAAGAGTTGTACAGGATATAAATGCGCCCATCAGCCTGTCATGTCCATGTCAATGAAAGATAATGCGGGAGTCACTCAACGGGTCAGGCAGCATCTCTGGAGAACATGGATGTGGCGTTTTGGGTCGGCACCCTTCTTCAGGTCAGATTGAGACTCCATTTTTAAGAACTTTGAAACTTGAAAGATACAAGTGGTGCTATCTCTGTGCAATCTACTATTCTTACACTATTCTACTTGGTTATGATTGTGTATAGTAAGACTTTACTGAATTGTTTGCAAAAATGAATTTCACAGTACCTAGGTACATGTGACAATAAAGTACCATTGCTGGATGTTACAATCATCTGTTGTCATCAGCAGTATAGTTTAAAAAAAAGTGAAATGTGATTCTTTTTTCCTATTTTAAAAATTGGTTGTTGATTTAATTGACATCCGCATTATCTTATAACTTCTGGATATTCTTTAACAGCCTGTACAAATACTAATTAGTTTTCAGACCACTTGTGTCAAGTAACTGCCTGTAACATAACAACTGCTTTCTTAATAAAGAGCATTCTTATTTTACACAGCTGTACCTTGTGATTTCAAAGCTAATCATTGCTTGTATCAATATATTCAATGGAAATGGTTAGAAGTCTGGTTTTGGTTAGATCCAAGCCTCCTATTAATATCGTACCTTCTAATTATGGCTCTTTACACCCTAACATGGATAAAGTGCCAATCTGTGTGACTATATTTCCTCATCTGATCATGCTTTTCCAAAGTTCAGAAAGTCATCTTCTTGCACTCTTGAACAGATAATGCTTTCAAGCAGTAGTTCATGCTTAACGTTTCAAAAGCTAACCAAAAGCTGTGGTGTAAGTGAATTATTCACCCATTCCAATTTATTTCTAACATTACACATTCTGAATTGAACACATATCCATTGTTTTAGTTCAGTTGTTTAAGACCAGATACAAAGCAAGCATTCTACTGAAGGCAATGAAATCTTTCTTTTAGTTTCAAATTGACCTACAGATACCCTGCAATGGTCTAATTATTTCTGCATTTCTCTTGGATGGCTTTAAGCTATCAATTCATTTCTTTCACATTACATAAAGATTAACAGTTGCTTGAAAATATTTGACAGGACATGAACATTGTTTGGGAGGTAATGATAAATTCTAAGTGCTTAAAGACTTGATTCCCAGTTATGTTTTCTTTTCTCAATAAAATGTACACTAAGACATCAATGAACTTATATGTTGAACTGTAGATACTGAACCTTCTTTATTCTTTAGCACCTGCAATTTTCTGTATGGTCACCATCAATCATGTACTTAGCTGTTAGTTATATGTTCGGCTTTGCAAAGGTTTTTGCTTTAATGCTGCTATATAACACTAAAGCAAGCATCTGATTTCCATGGAGGTTTGCCGAATTTTCGGCAATAACTATAACATACATGGGAAAATCAAAGTGGAATAGGATAAAATGATGTCCAAGTATTTTGCTAGGATTCCTGCTACTCTTTATCTGTATAGCAAGACTTTACTGAATTGTTTGCAAAAATGAATTTCGCAGTACCTAGGTACACGTGACAATAAAGTACCATTGATGGATGTTACAATAAGGGCCAATTAATATGAACAATCATCTGTTGTCATCAACAGTATAGTTTAAAGAAAGTGAAATGTGATTTTTTTTTTCTATTTTAAAAATTGGTTGTAGTTTTAATTGACATCCACATTATCTTATAACTTCTGAATAATCTTTAACAGCCTGTACAAATACTAGTTAGTTTTCAGACCAGTTGTGTCAAGTAACTGCCTGTAACATGACAACTGCTTTCTTAATAAAGAGCAGTCTTATTTTACACAGCTGTACATTGTGATTTCAAAGCTAATCATTGCTTGTAGCAATATATTCATTGGAAATGGTTAGAAGACTGGTTTTGGTTAGTTCCAAGCCTCCTATTAATATCGTACATTCTAATTATGGCTCTCTACACCCTAACATGGATAAAGATTGCCAATCTGTGTGACATGGTCAGAATTGGTAGATCCTTGCAAAGAAGTCAAAGCAAACATGGACCACTTCCCATACCATAGGAGCCACTTCTCACTGAAAGCAATGTCAAAGATGCAAATTGCCACCTTCCTTCTATCAACACAACCTTTTGTTGATTAAGGAAGATATTTAATTAAGGCATTTGAAGATCTAGATGTTAGACCTGGCAGAAAGCTCATGGTCCACAATAAAGTGATCCCTGCAATAGTCAACCCTACTCGCCTATATGCTTCTGAGACCTAGACAAACTGCAAAGACATCAAGGCACTATAAAGATACCACACGTTATGTTTCTCCGGATTCCTCCCAATTCCCTAGAAGGATAGGTGAACAAATATCAGCATCATCTCCTAGGCTCACTTCTCCAGCCTTAGGGCCATAGTTACTCTTGGATAGGTACCTTATGTAGCAATGTTACAAAATTTTGAGATTTTAAAAATCAAGTCTGTAATTTATCCCATCAGATAAAGCATAAAAATAAGTTTAATTTGACACCTAATTCACTTTCATATCTCAAGTATTTAAAAAGTTATGGCCATTTTCATACTCGGAAATGAGCATCTTGTTCCCTATTGATTTTCTATGGACATAACAAAAAAGTTGTGATCGTGAACAGTCAAAAGCCCATAACTTTCTTAAAAATTAAGAGAACTGAATGAAATTTTCAGTTATCATAGATTGAAGCATTCTGAAACAAATATAAAATAATCTTACTTGGATGACCTGAAATTAAAGCATATAATTAGTTAGTTACCTAATTGTAGCTAATTTCAGACTTCAATTACTAGATCTAAACATCTATCCATTTCTTAATAAATTATTAACATTTTTAAATAGCCTAAATGTCCAAATAATATTCACAAATAATTCACAATAAAACATGATTTTTAAATCTCATTTACATTAATTTATAGACCAAATGGAAGAAATTTAGTGTTTAATTGCTGTAAATAAATGCCCATTTAAATCAGCTTTCCAGTGGGTTCCTGTGGAACGCGCTGGTTTAGAACGTTCACATTGCGGTAGATTTGTGCCCCAAATGCCCAGAAAAATACTGCGCGATATAATGGGGCCAAAATGAGCTACTCGCAATATTAAATTTTGTATAACGGGATCTTTAGAAGCCCTTTTTAATGTAAAAATATACAACCTAACTTCTGCTATTTGCTTTATGAGACTCTGCGGTTGCTGACGGTCGCGGGTTTAAAGATTGATTTTTAAACTACTATAACTATTATACGAGGCCTTTAAACCTAATAATAGCTTTTGCGACGGGGTCTTCCAGCGATTTTTCGTTAATAATTAACTAGGCTGAACATCTTCGATTTGAACAGCCTAGAGAAAATCGCGTTTTAAACCCGCCCCCTCTAAACGGCGCCAAAATCGCGCACACACGCAGCGGCAGATCTTCAAAGACGCTTCAGGTAGGCTTTGCAACATACCTACCTTATGCTGGCCATGTTGTTTCCATACACCTTACACCAGTCTTCCAAAACAGCCAAGTTATTCCAAGTTTTTGCAAGGGTAATTACTAAAGGAACAGAGAAAAAGATTCAAAGATGTGTTCAAAGTCCTCTTGAACAACTCTTGCCCATAACTGGTCATAGTGGAGAAGGAGCATTTGAGGACATGCATTGGGAGCATAGAGAAATCTTGCTCAAGTGGTAGAAGATGGGGCCATCTCACAAATGACAGATCTGTAACCTACATTGGTCAGTCAGGGTATTGAGTAGAGAAGCTGGGATTTTAGTTTATTTGGTTTAGTTTAGAGGTATGGCACGGAAACAAACCTTCGGCTCACCAAGTCCACTCCGACCAGCGATCCTCCACACAGGGGACAATTTTATCAATCCAATTAGCCTACAAACCTGTACATCTTTGGAAGGAAACCAGAGCTCCCAGAGAAAATCCACAGATTACAAATTCTAACACCCTGAGATTTGTCAATTTGGCTTCATGTTTGTTTCCACTATCAAGATGTATGGTTAAAGTTCACGTGTCAAAAATCTATATTATAATTGATTAGTGTTCCTCCTTAATGGATCTCCAAACTTCTAATTCATTGTGATGTCCAGAAACTAAATCAGTAATTGAACAATAGGCTGGTATGATTTTTTGCAGAAATTCTCTCTTATTTCAGACAAATAGTGACTTAGGCATTAGAAACACTACAAAATGCCAGAATCGTCTAACTTGCCATTATCCTTCTACATTTCCTTCATTTCTGTCCCTTGCTCTTCCTCACATTTTCTATACTTTCTCCAATTCTGCTTCATATTTCCTACCTTCTCTATTCTACTGGCTCCCCATTTTTCTTTTGAGTTAACACGTTTTATGATGAGTGCTTGATGACACTGGGCCTATATTTGCAGGAGTTTAGAAAAATGAGGGGAGACCTCATTAAAACGTACAGAATAGTGAAAGGCTTGGGTAGAGTGGATGTGGAGAGGATTTTTCCACGTGGGAGAGTCGAGGACAAGAGGTAATTGCCTTAGAATTAAAGGAGGTTCTTTTAGGAAGATGAGAAGAAATTTATTTAGTCCAAGGGTGGTGAATCTGTGGAATTCATTGCCACAGAAGGCTGTGGAGGCGGTCAGTGGATATATTTCAGGCAGAAATACTGTAGAAAGATTCTTGATTAATATGGGTATCAGAGGTTATAGGGAGGAGAATGGGGTTAGGAGGAAGAGATAGATCAGCCAAGATTGAATGGCAGAGTCGACTTGATGGGTCAAATGGCCTAATTATACTCCTATCACTTATGATATTATGATTTTTCTCCTCAATCCAGAAATCCTATTTCAAATTCATCTTGGGATGACCCTATTTAATTTTCTAGCTGAAGAAATTAGATGGAAAATTAATTTTACCCACCCTGGGACCGTTAATATTAAGACACAGAATGGCCAATAGGTAGACACAACGTGATTGAAACTTCAAAATGAATCACAAAGATGAGATGGGAATTTGGAAAAAGTTGAGAGTCGCAAATTTTTCTAGCAATATCAACTATTTTCTTCCAATGAGCAAGAGGATTTACTGTGGCTTTGTATAAAAATGATATCAGACTTGAAGGAATTGATGCTGAAATTGATTACTTAAAATGGAATACATGCTGGTTTCAATCAGTGACTTTGCACTGCTCCATAATATGAGCAATAATATTTCACAATGTGAAACTGTTTACAAAATATAAAATAATAAGAAAACCATTAAATAACATCAGAGAATGCATCACAATTGTGGCTGGTTTAGTGAGGCAGTATGAGCTAATATTTTGGCCAAATATCGTGTTCAGCTGATCCAACCTTATATTATATTGTTCTTTTGTGTTATTGATGATAATTAGAAAATTAATCTATTTTATAAACCTAATAAATGCTTTATAGTCAGTTCATAGCTATGCTGTGGACCATATGAGAAACTCCATTTAAACTTGAATGCTAAGTAGCAAAAAAGACACGCTGGACAGAGCAAAATGATCGCACAACAGTTGATTCAGATTGAAGCTCTGCAGACCTCTCACGGTGGGGAACAATTAGATGACTAATTGGAGGAGGAGAGGGAAGCCCCAAGAACATCTTTAACAATGCTGGAGCCTAACATGTGACTGCTGAACAAAATATTGAAACATTCACAGCCAGGACTTCTTAATAGATGACCCATTTTTGGCTTCCTCTTGAGATCTCATCATCATAGAATGAAGCAAATTCAATTCACTTCAAGAATATGCACAGTGGCACAGTAGAGTTGCTGCCTTACAGCGCTGCCAGAGGCCTGGGTTTGATCCTGATTGCAGGTGCTGTCTGTACGGAGTTTGTACATTCTCCCAGTGACCACATGGGTTTTCTACGGGTGCTCCAGTTTCCTCCCACTCTCCAAAGATGTACAGGTTTGTAAGTTAATTAGCTTTGGTAAAATGGTAGAAATTGGTCCTGGTGTGTAGGATAGTGCTGGTATACAAGGATCACTGGTTGGCGTGGACCCTATGGGCCAAAGGGCCTGTTTCTGTGCTGCATCTCTAAACTAAACTAAACAGCCAAAATGGATTGGAAGAAAGACTATGGATATATTTCCAGTTCTAGTGCTGAAGAACTGATCATGCATCACATCAGACTATTCCAGTGCAGTTGCAACACTAGTACACAAAACTTAGGAAAAAATATCCAGATATGTCCTGTGTACACATGGCTTACATTTTGATGTAAGAAAAATTATGGAAGGGTAATCAATATTGGCTTTATTGGCATAGCCATATCACAGAAATGAATCAAGGAAAATAATAAATATTTCTGTACAGAAAGGTTCTGCACATTCTCATACCTCTAGTTTCCCTTTCCTCTGACTCTCGAGCTGAAAAAGGGTCTCATCCAGAAATGGCACCTATTTCTTTTCTCCAGAGATGCTGCCGGACCTGCTGAGTTACTCTAGCATTTTGTGTTCATCTTTAAGAAATATTTGGTGACTGATTTGGCAAACTGATTGTAATTTGTGCCTCACTCCGGCCTATACAATGGACGGACCAGGTCCTTGTGCCTTGGCTCGCTGGATCTTGAACACAAGAACATCAGTTGAGTCAAGCCCAGAATAACTTTATACTTATGAAATTTCATTATGGATACAAAGTCATCATTCCACATGCATAAGGATCTATAGTGTCCAGCCAGTATTCTCTCCCAATATATAATGATGGTAAGAATGCACAATGGATCAAGATGAATGAATGATATAGAACGAATATGATCAAATAAAATCACATACAGGTGTCAGAGGTTATGGGGATAAGGCAGGACAATGGAGTTAGGAGGGAGAGATAGATCAGCCACGATTGAATGGCGGAGTAGGCATGATGGGCTGAATGGCCTAATTCTGCTACTATTTCTTATGATTTCTTGGGCACACACATTTCTGATGATCTGTCCGGGTCCCAATACATTGATGCAATCATAAAGAAAGCACACCAACATCTCTTCTTCCTCAGAAGTTTGAGATGTTTCAGCATGTTGCAGAATATTCCATGAAACGTCTACAGTTGTGCATGGATTCAGCAACTCAAACGCTCAAGAGCGAATATGGCTGCAGAAAGGGTGGGCAATGCCTAATCCATCACAGCTCTTGCACTCCTCACCATCCAAGGTATCTTCTACTGGATAAACAGCCTCAAGGCAGCAACAAATATCAAAGACCCTACACCGCCTGGCCACACTCTCATTTTGTTGCTACCATCAAGAAGTTGCTCCAGAAACACGAGAACCATTACCTCCAAGTTCAAGGACAACTTCTTCCCATCAATCATCAGGGGCTTGAACCATCTTGAACAATCTTAACTGTAACCCTATCTCAGTACTGAACTACTATGGACTTTATGTAGGGTGGCACTGCATACTTTGATTTGCACTATTATGGCCTGGTGACTTAATATAAATTATAATTAATTTTATTATTGTTTATTTTGTATTTCATTGTTGTATTGTGTTAATATGCCTATAAAGATATTGCAAGTAAGAATTTAATTGCTCTGATCCCGATGCATATGACAATTATATACTTGGAACTCTTGACATTCTGAATAACCTCCGAAGACTGATCGACCATCAAATTACCAGATCCTTTTGCTCTGGTATTTTATTTAATTCACATGTTTAATCGATAATGTTTTATTATTAATGTTTAATTTTTTATGTGTCATTCCTAACTGTCACTGTATGTCATGTTGTCACTTGCGGGCAGAGCACCAAGACAAATTCCTTGTATGTGAATACTTGGCCAATAAACTTATTCATTCATTCATTCATTCATTCATTCCTACTTCACATTTTGAGAAATGTTGTCACCTATTCATTAGAAATATCAATCTAATAACCAAAAGCAAGGACGTTGTTCTGTTTTCAGTGCACTATTTATGGATACTTGCTTTTGGATATACTTGTGAACAGCAGAACATCTAAGAGGACATATCTAATTGTAGTAACTGCTTAAAGGTATTTCTACTGTCCAGAAATAAAGATTGCAACTCACACTCAAAGATATTTTCTTTGAATTTCCTAAGGAAAAAGACTATAAAAAAAAACCCCAGAAACAATGTTGAAACAGGCCCTTCGGCCCAACAAGTCCATGCCGACCAACAATTATCCCATACACTAGTTCTATCCTACACACTGGGGACAATGTATTGAAGCCAATTAACCTACAAACCCGCACGTCTTTGGAATGTGTGAGGAAACCGGAGCACCCGGGAAAAACACATGCAGTCACAGGGACTCCATACAGTCATTAACTCCTCTGCACAAAGCTGCAAGTTTTGTGGAATGTGCCATCTGCCGATACTCACTGCCCAGAATACTTAACTGGGATCCTTCGGGGTGAATATGCTTTGTGTGTCCAGTTACTGTAGCTCTGTGTGGGCACCAGAGATTGTTGCAGCTTAATTGGGTTATGTCAGAGGACCAGAGTTGATGAAAAACTCTCTGACAGGCTGCCAGACCATTTGTCATAGCCGTCAAGGTCCCTGAATAACACCAACTAAAATCACCTAGGAACACCTTTAAATAATTTAAAATATTACTTTGAAAACAAATAACGGAGAAACTTTTCATTATGGACTGCTGGTTTACAAAAAGTTTTATTTTTCTTATTTTCCTCTCAGCTGTAAAATCTATATTTTATGAACAGAATTGTGAATAACATCCCACAAATTATCAGGATGACTCCAGCAGTGGGACATACTTACAGATGTGTGGTCTGGATTTTATCAATATTTTAGGAGTTTGGTGTCTGGATGTCCCCGTCTAGAGGTCTGAAGTCCTAACCTGGTCAATATTAGTGGAGATAAATGTCCGAGATTCACTTGGAATGGTTGGCGTTTCCCCCATCAACATTCACCTCAAAGAAATCCATAACGGTTACATATACAAGATACAAGATAGATTTATTCATCACATGTGCCAGATGGCACAGTGAAATGAAATTCCCATACAGCCATACAATAAAAAAAAAAGGCACACAACACACTATAGAATTTAACATAAAACATCCCCACACAGCAGAATCAAAGTTTCCCACTGTGTGGGAAGGCACCAAAGTCAGTCTCTTCCTCCACTGTTCCTCGTGGTCAGGGCCTCCCCGTGCCCTCCACAGTTGCCGCTACGGGCGGCCCGATGTTCAGGACCGTTCGCCGGGGTGTTGCAAGTCCGACGTCGGGGCTGCGGGACGTCCTCAGCGGCGTGGACACCAGAGTCGGCCCCCTCCTACCGGAGTCGGCGGCTTCCAAAGTCCGCAGGCCGCGCCGGGTGGAGACTGCTGCTGTAGACCCTCTGCAAGACGCCCCAGGACTCCACGATGACGGCCAGCGCCGCCCGCGTTGGAAGCTCTCCGCACCAGAGCTCCACGATGTTGGAGAACGGCTCAACGCTCCGGAGCTCCAAACGGCGACCCAGGTAGGCATCGCCCGCTCCGCGGTGGCTCCAGCGCTGCGCCGCCGCTGTAGCAGCCCTGGTCCGGTTCCCGGTCCCCGGCAGGAAAGGCCGCTCCGATCCAGCTGGTAGGCCGCGAGGTGGGGGGCGAGGACGCGACTCGGAGAAATAGTCGCGTCCCCGCCAGGAAGAGACTGGGAAACGGTTTCCCCCCTTACCCTGCCCCCCTCCCCCACATAGAAAAGTAAAAGTTTCCCCCCAAAACAGACATTGGACTAACTAAAAATTTAAAAAAAGATAGAAATAACAGAAATAACAGGTAGAGGCTGCTGCCAGTGCAGCGCCCCTAGTGGACATATACAAAGGTCTCAATGGTTTCAAGCAACTGTGAAGGCCACACAACCAAAGAAGTCTACCATAAATATTCAAACAGGTAGAAGAACAAAAACAAACTATTGCTTTAAAACAAACAAACCCAAGTTCTTGATTTTACAGTGGAGACCCAAACTGGAGCTAGTAGTGACTTCTTAGTGCACCCAAATTGGTTCAAACCAATTTCTAGTCAAAGGCACCAAACTGTAATGAAAAATTAACTTGTATTAACAATCTTTCCAACCAGTGAATGCCTAACTCATCCCAGTTAACAAGAAAATAGATAGTTCCTTAGCATTGGTGAGGAGAATCACCATTTTTTCTGGGGCCTCTCTAATAGAAACATCTTTCTATGGAGCAGACCAGGATATATTTTGGCTCAGCTTTGATGTTACATTTTCATTGACATTAATTTTCCAGGCTCACACATGAATAATACCCTCAAGTAAGTGCTGTCAGAAATTATGAATCCCTGCAGAGCTATGAGCACAGCAGAGGAAATATAAGGGAAGAAAGCCTAAGGGAAAAGAAAAGAAAAGACAAGTGAAAAAAAAAGAAACTAATTAACATTCCTAAGAAGACTAGGAACAAAAACAGCTTCTTCAACGTATAAGTCTGTGCATGGTCAGACCAGACAATATAGCTGTTCACTGAATGGAAGACAGCTCTGCAATGTTTCAAAACATGATGCAGCCATGTTACATAAATATGATAGATTACAGATTCAGAGAATGTCAGGATAAAATAAGAGGGAAAATGTGCCATTTTATACATGAGAACAGCCTCCAATTGAAGTAACTATTAAAATTGGGATTAGAAATGCAGCTGCAATAATTCATGCCCATGTGACCTGGTGTGTGTGTAACTTGCAGAATATAATAGTAAGATTAAACGAGAACTTACCAGTTAGAAGTTTGATCTTTATTTTATGAGGAGTTACGTTGGTGATTACGTGAAGAAGACCCGCCAGTGCGCATGGACGTCAATCTTCAAAGTAGCGGTATGCAATCACAGATAACAGAATATTTGAAGTAACATAGTAAGATCAGCAACATGAGAACTACCATATGACCTTTATGAGAGAGAGGGTTGGGCGTGGTGGGCACGTAATCACCAACGTGAAATAAAGATCAAACTTCAAACTGGTAAGTTCTCGTTTAATCTTACTACTTTACTTCGGAGTCACGTGAGTGATTCCGTGAAGAGTTCAAAGCTCTGTGATTTCATGCCGCAGATTCAAATCCCCGCGTCTCACTTCATCAATTGACTCAGAATGAGTGAATAATCAACAATGCATTAACCATAACATTGATTCAAATGTATTAATGGCTTATGCGAATAAAGCAATCAATAGCAACCCCTCTATGTCAGGGGAGGCTAAAAGTGAACGCAAAACAGAATGGGCAAACAGCCCGGTTTCGGCAATCAGCCTATGATAAAAACATTTTTGAAAATGCATTCACTTGACCATCCTGCGGTCGCGAGGATATGGTCGATGGGAACATCCATTCCGCCCTGATGGAATGAGATGTAAAATCATCAGTGTCAATACCTGTATAAAACCAGAACCTGCTTCAGCCACCTTGAAATAGTCTGAACTGACTTTTTCTTGTGTAATTGTTTGTGGCTAAAAAACAATGCTGATTCCATACCTTGTAGGGTTCTGGTGGCCTCGATATAATATAGCAAACCTGCCCTCACACATAGACGTGAATCTGTGGGGTATGTCGAAATACGATCTTAATCCTGCCACCCTTGGTCTGCTCTGCTTGTATAGATCAGAGTGTGGAACGTAATGGCATCTGCAGCCATTTCCATCCTATCTAGCCGCAGCTTTTGCAATGTCTGTCCTCGTTGTGCTGATCCTAGTGTCATGACTAAGGATGTAGCTGGCTTTGGTGAAGTATTGTTAACCCAATGTCAATATCCCATACTGCGTATATGTGTACTTGTGTTAAAGACATCGTTTACAAACTCGATATCCGGGGTTGAAATAAAACCCGACTGGAAGACGTCAGTAATCTGTACCATATTAAATGTAACATGAAGATTAAACAAACCCCCTTCCCATCTCCTGAATAGGAAAGTACTGCTTTTCTGATGCTCTCCCTGCAATCTACAGTGAGCACAGGAATTGCTTGATGTGACAACCTGAGCCGTAAGGCAGTCCATTGAGAATGTGTAAATCAATAATTGTTTTATTGTGCAGAGGCTGGTTTCCGGGAACCAAAGTTTGAACCAGCAAAGTTTTCGTTTCTTTAGACTAACCTTATACGGTTGGATTATCATGCCCGACGGAAGCGGGAAGCATGTCTGCACAGCCAGTCAGACAGTACAAAAACTAAAGCAAGTTCTTGCTGACTTTATTTCAAGACCCTACTGATGAGGCAAAATGGAGAAAGGCATAAAAGAACATTCCTCCTTCTTGTGGCGAGAATGTATCTCTCACCACTGTTATACCACATATTTTTGCAATCAGTGAAAAATCATGAACCATATTTTCATAAATACTTTGTGATTCAAGACTTATTCTGTGTTGTCCTGAATCCTTTACTTGATTGCCATGTGACGAACATCTGCCACCACTCTAGTGTATCAACTTGAAGTTGGGCTTGTAGATTATGTATTTGCTCAATTACCCTTTACCCATGGGATGCGTCTAGCGTCTATAGCTAGTTGATACCAACAAGTGAAGAATTAGCAACTCATGCAAACCTCCTGCACCTCCAACTAGAGATGACAATCACAATTTTTTCCCCATCTTAGAGCACTTAGCTGGAGCAATGCTGAATACTGTTTGTTCATCATTGTGACTTAGGTAGTTTCAGCTGTTCAAAGCATAAGCTTGTTAACAATCACTCACATGTCATTAGAGAGATTGCTACTTTCCTGACTTGCACAGCTGAGTCACAGCTACTATATTGCCAATACTCTAGGTGAATAGAATTGAGCTTTAACAGGTTTCTATTAACTCCCATCTCGTGCCCCAAGGCGGAGTCATAACTAATCAATAGTTAAAGATAAATCCCAATGACCAACAAGTCTATTAGGTAACAACTTAAAGTTAGCTGGATGGCTGAGCCCAATTTCTCAAATATAGTTTGAGACTGAACCGGTGATTTTTACCAAAATACAGCGTTAGAATATCATCCAGAAAAACATAACAGGTGTTTTCGAACTCAGAGTCGAAACACTGATTTTATAATTTGTTAAATAACCTGGAATATAGTTTATCCAATTTTGCAATGTTTTACTGTTATTAGTACAGTTAAATGGTCTTTTTCATAATGAACAGGCCACTCCTGCCATCATTCCATGGGTGCTTTGCACGACAACAATGCCCAATTTTCGAGCCTGTCTGGGAAAAACTGACAATTCTGGCTAATTCCAAACTTGTTTGGAATGCTAGCATTGTGCCCTCTAACCAGATGACCATGCTTTTATCCTTTGTATGCTGTACAAACAAGTGTAAATATTACCAACGTGAGTGGTCCACTTACCCATGTTTTGGAAGTGCCAGACCAACCTTGTTGACTAGGACTGGTAGGTTGCGTGGAACCTGAGCCCAGCTGTCATGCTGCCACCAGCTTCAGTGAACCGGCCACTGCCAATGAAGGCATCGGTTGCGTTGTTGCCAAATGATGAACTCTGCCGTTCATCTGTGTTCCCACTGCAGAGCGCCAGCTGCGCATCTGTGTCGATGGCCAGCTTGTTCCTGGTCCAAACCCGGAATCTGCACCTCTCTTGTAGGGATACTTTCTCAGATTTGCCGACCACTGGTGGCTTAACCTTGCTGCATCTCGGACAGCTGCACTTTCTAGCGAACGCAATCATTCCTGAGCCCAGCAGCATTCGTTGCAGCTTCATTTCCTGAGCACGCATGCCACGCCCATCTGACCCCATATCAGCTGGTTCACTGCCGGCATCTTAAGGCAACACGCAGTTCCCTGGGGTCTCGTGTTTCTTGGCGGTCTCATCCATCGTGAGCTCCTGTAGCTGATGGGAGACTAAATAATTTATCATGGAGGCCAACTCATCTCCTAGTGGCTCTCCTGACTCTGACGGGACAGCGAATCGTATTGCCAGGGATGGGACATCTGGCAGCTGCCGTTCTTCGCTTGGATTGAACTCGCCGTCAGAGTCGGGGTCAGAAATTAGCTGACCCATGGCACGCGCCTCATCAATGAGGGTGCTATCGAGCAGCCCTTTACTAGGTGCTGCTGGCACGGCCTCTTCTCCAGCCTACCGCCGACACCACTCCTGCTCCTGTAGTGTGCCCTGGGGAAACAACCTCTGCAAGAGGTGCTCCATTTGGGATAACCGTTGAAAAAACGGTATCCAGCCCCGGAGAGGAATTCTCCGCTCCTGACTCTGGCTAGTCAGTGGGTCTAACAGACTTGCTGGTGGCCTTACGCCCGACTGGCGCTGGCTCTGTGCTTTGCAGCACCCAAGTCTGCCGTCGCCCCGCTCCCGACCAGCAAATGTGCAGGGGTATGAGGCAGCCGTTCACAGACCGCACTCCCGCGGCTGTCTACCGATTTTCTTGTGGCTTGCCTCTTTCCCTTGGTCGTCTTGTCCATGGCGTTGTCCTGGAAGAAATACACAGCACAGCACCACAGCAAAACAACCCGAACTTCAGCTAAGTTTGTGGTAATTACCTGGAGATTTAAATCCTCACAGCCTCACACACAATGCAGCCCTGCCCCAGGCACTACTGGCGCTGCCTGTACCATAGGCCCGCGCTGACACACTGAGCAGTCCTGTCCCAGGCGCTGCTGGCATGGCCTGTACCATAGGCGCGCACTCATACACTAAGCAGTCCTGTCCCAGGCGCTGCTGGCGCGGCCTGTATCATAGGCCCGTGCTCACACTCTAAGCAGCCCTGTCTCAGGTGCTGCTGGTGCAGCCTGTATCCTGGGCCCGCGCTGGTGCCTGTGAAGGGTTAAAAAATAACATCAAAAAGCACACAAATACATACTTATTTCCCCAAGGGAATCCTTTCAGCCCGACTCCTCTGAGTTCAATAGGGCTGTTTGACTCTATCTGTGATCGCACCCCATGCCTGGGGCCCACCGATTGATGATTCTGTGAGCCACTGACCTCACTGTCAGCAACTCTGGTGGTAGCCCCGCCCACCTGCGTGTTTTACCCGGCCCGGGAACACAGCAGGTTTGAAACACTGACCATTTGTCAGTGGCTTTAAATGCGAAAATCTCGACATCACCCGACTATCCGCTTTCGCGGTCGGAACCGGGGTCTCCCCACAGCCCATAGTCGGTCCACTCGCCGTACTTCGCCAAATCCTGCAGGATACTTCTGTGAAGAGAAGTTCCTGCACGAATATCAACCCTGGTAAGTAATAAAACTCTTACCTGCAGGTTTCAACTTACCATCGGCAGGGAGCGATGCCCTGCACTTCCGGTGCCTTGCCATGCGAACGACGTAATGACGTGCATGCGCACTGGCGGGTCTTCTTCACGGAATCACTCACGTGACTCCGAAGTTAAATGTTAAATTAGACCTGATTAAAAAAAAAAAGTGAATAGAACAAAATGAATTGAAGTTGCCCATGTTTATCCATTCTTACCCTTGGCAGATTTATCAATGTCGACCATCTGGCAAGTAGTGCCCTGATCCAAAATCAAGAGGCTTTGCAATTCAGCAGGCCTTTAGTGTGATGTAATACCATCTACTGGATGGACAAGGAAAATCCCCACCCATGAGCAATTGATGAGCAATTGATTGCTGGCAAAGCCACACCTCTAGATTTTCCAGTTATCAAAGAATGATAAATGCTTCAGAATGTCACTAATATTCAATAATATTCAAAATCTATTAAGAATAAATGAAATGATTCTGATTTTTAAATATAAAATTTATTAGAAATAAAATTCTAAAAATGTCAACAAAAATCCTTATGGGCCTGTCTCACAGGCAATTTTTCAGCAGACTGCCAGCGACTGTCAAGTTGCCAGCAGTCGCCTGAAAAACCGGCAACTGGAACGGCGACTGTCAGAGTGGAACAATAGACAATAGACAATAGGTGCAGAATTAGGCCATTCGGCCCTTCGAGCCAGCACCGCCATTCAATGTGATCATGGCTGATCATCCCTAATCAGTACCCCGTTCCTGCCTTCACCCCATATCCCCTGACTCCGCTATTTTTAAGAGCCCTATCTAGCTCTCTCTTGAAAGCATCCAGAGAACCTGCCTCCACCGCCCTCTGAGGTAGAGAATTCCACAGACTCACCACTCTCTGTGAGAAAAAGTGTTTCCTCGACTCTGCTCCGAACACATACACAAACACATAGTTTCCTTCACCAGCCCGTTATGCAGGTGGGGGACAGGGCAAGCGGGGGGAGCGCTGTCTAAAAAAATCACACGGTCCAAAGCCAAGGTGATACAGACACACACCGCGATGAACAGGAAGGTTGGCGCTGTAATTAAGATGGCTAGCACCGTGTACGGTAAGTCTTTTAAAAGAGGGGAGGCGGAGAGGGGGGGGAGAGGGGGGAGAAGGAGTGGAGACAACTTTTAATAAGCCAGAGATACACTGCTGTGAAGCTCAGCAGACGTTTAACATTACCAGTCGGTTATCCTTGGTTCTGAAAACTATTGCTTACTTTTTTTACCCCAATGAGCCAATGAAATTCACCGATCAGCACTGGCTACAACCTATGAGAACCTTCGAGAATCTTCGACCTCCTGGCAACCCTCAGGACCTCCTGGCGACCCACCTACGGCACGAGAATTCTCGCTACTCTCCATGGCAGCTTCATTCTAGTCGCTGCTAATTTTTCAACTTTGAAAAATTAGTGGTGACCATAATGAGGCCGCGATTAGTTCGTAGAATGCGGGAACTCCTCGCGACCATGAAGGCGACTCCCCGGCAACTACCCGCGAACATGTGGTGACAATGTGGCGACTGCGGTCGCCTAAAAAGTGGGACAGGCCCATCAGCAACACTTGCAAACATTAAAGCAAACAGAATTGTCAAAATAAATTAAGTGTGCAAGCAATTGCTAGTTGTCGCAATTTATTATTCCTCTTTGAACAAACGGCATATTTTTAATGTTATTTGATTTTAAGTTGATAATGATCAGAAATGTAACCATCAAACTAAAATAATCCATTGGAGCTATTATAATTCAATGGTCTATAATAACCTGATTATAATGAGCAAGAAGAGGGAAATTTCAAAATTAATTTTCCTAAAATAGAAAACCAAAGGTAACAATCACAACATAAATATAAATAAGTGAAAGGTATAGGAAATAAAGCAAATAAGTCCAGAGAACGCCGAGACGACATCAGCAGTTCAATGTGCGTACTATGGAGATACTATAAGATTGCAAAGGAACAAGACCCATTCAGATTGCTTCGGTTAAGGAATAAGGAATAATTAATTAATATAGTTTCAGAGGAGATGGACCCTGCCTCGTGAACCTCTCTGAGGTTTTTGACATCTAATCCCTTTTCCAACCCCACATTCCACCCCTACTATGTTTATCTATTTTCGGTCTGTAACATGACCGACTTCTACATCAGCCTAACCAACCACATTGGTATCTAAAACGCTGAATTATAACATTGTAACCTCAAATTTAAGTTTTATGATTCTCCTCCAATGCTGGCTTTTCATGCCTGTTATCAATTAAGGAAATAAATAAGTAAATATTGCATTTCCAGTTAGACTCATTGGTGCAAATCTGATTGTTTGAATTTCTAGCAATGTTGCCATTAGGTGGTAATGAATCAATGCCTAAATGTCAAATACGTGGAGAATAGCTGGTATTAAATAAATGGAAGACAGCTTGCATTTGCAAAATGCATTTAACAAAATAAATTCAAATGCACCACATTTGTTCATTTGAAAGTGATCATTTCTTTCGGAGGGGTTGTATCCACTTACTTGCAGATACCATGCATCACTTCCAAAAATCTCACAATAGTAAAATATACTGTTCAGAAATGATTATAAAATGTTTTATCTTTCTTTCAATATTGTCTTATACAGTATATGCCCATGTTGTCCATCATTCTTTTTTGACTATCTATATTCAGTTTTCTAACTAAAGTTACACATTTCATTCTCCTCCTTGCTTATTCATGGACTAAGCTACACTGTTGCAATCTCAGCCTTTTATTCAAGCCAGAACCGAGCTTGCTGCCGTAAATCCTGTTTTGCATCAACATACATCTCTACCTGTAAATCGGTTAATCTGTTGCGTAAACCTCCACCCACCACTCTTTAATTTGTATTACTCTGCTGGTTATCTTAGTATTTTTCTCTCACGTCTTCAGATCGTGCAAAGCTTTGCCTTACATTTACTATCCAAGCATCATGACTTGTTCGCCCATCACTCCTGCATTAACAGATTTACAGTGTATACTATTTCCTCAATATCTCAAGCTTCTCACTACCACCACCCAACAAGCTGACCACAATCCCACTCATAACCCAAATATCTAAGACTGAGTTTGTCAAATTACTGACCAAGGTATTTTAACGGTAAGAAGGATTTGTATAACAGCATCTAGTTCTAACTAGACTAAGTGGGACCCGTTGGGTCCCATGTTCACACGGGAGGGGGCTGGTCCCCCGACGCAATATTCTACCTCTCCACCAATTCCAATATTGGTGGCAAGTGGGGGAGGGGGGGGGCTTTCTGGAGTGCTAGTATGGGTGTTGTGGGCTGAAGGGTCTGGTTTCCAGAAGGCTAGTATGGACATTGTGGACCGAATGAATTATTGGGCTGGCTGCTCAGTCACTCAAGCCTGGTTTGCTGGCAGCTCAGTCACGGCTGGTGGGCTGGCAGTTGACGTACGGCTATTCCTTGAAATTCCATTGCAAGCAGGGTGCAAGGCCACCAAATTCAAGTGCAGTTTCCTACCACTTCAAGGAGGGTGCAAGGACACCAAATTCAGGTGCAGTTTCCTACCACTTCAAGCAAGGTGCAAGGCCATCAAATTCAAATGCAGTTTCATACCATTTCAAGCTGGGTGCAAGGCCACCAAATTCAAGTGCAGTTTCATACCATTTCATGCAGGATGCAAGGCAACCAAATTCAAATGCAGTTTCATACCATTTTGAGCAGGGTGAAACCACCATAAAACCACACAAAACACGACAAAACACCACAAAACATCACAAAACACCACATAAAAACCACACTCACAGTTCAGTAGACATTTGGTGTGTTCAGTTGAATCACAGCTCCGACAGAGAGTCGAGACCTCTCCCTCCCCCCATCTTGCAGAGACTGAGCCACGCCCACACTTCCGGGTTTTATAGTCCTTCCCACCTCACACCGGAAGGAGCGTGGCCGTCATGGCATGATTGAAAGGAGAAAGAATCTCAACATTTTAAAAACATTAATAACTTTTATTTTTCATCAATGGGGAAAATCCTCTGCATCTGATGAGCGGAGGGGGACTCTGAGTAAGATGGCCAAAAATCACAGCCATAAGTGGTAGCGTTTTTTTCTAAAATCAATATGCAGTGAAAAGAGGGAGTGGTCAAGATTTGAGTTTTAATTATATCGGTAAACAATCTTGGGTTTAGGTGCAATGTAGCATTCCTAACAGCCAACATTGGCAATATATAGAGAACATAGTTCTAATAGTTTTGAAATAGTTATTGGAAAGGACAGAACTGCACCACAAGTTTAAGTTCAATATTGAGGCAAGGTGAATTTTGATTATATTATAGGTGAGCTTGCAAATGTTGATTGGAGTAGGTTGTTCATGGCAAAGGGATGTCCAGTAAGTGGAAGGCCTTCAAAATAGAGTTCATGGTCTGAATGTTCCTATTAGATTGAAGAGAAAGGCTGGCAGGAGTATAGTGCCGGGACTATTGATGTTTGTCATCTAAATCAATGATTTGGATTAGAATGTACAGGTATGGTTAGTAAATTTGCAGATGGGATTTAAATAGCTGGTATTGTAGACAGTGAAGAAGGCCATCAAGAATTACAGCAGGATTTTGACCAGCTGGATGTGGGTTGAGGATTGACAAATGGAGTTTAATTCAGATAAATGTGGGGTATTGCATTTTTGGAGTTAAACCTGGGTAGGACTTTCACAATGGGTCCTGGGGAGTATTGTCAAATGGAGGGACCAAGGTCTACAAGTACATAGTTCCTTGAAAGTGAGTTCAGGGTGGGTTTTTTGGCATGGTGCCCTTCATCAGTCAGAGCACTGAGTATAGTAGTTTAATTTTATGTTGCAATTGGAACAGACATTGGTGAGGCTGAACTTGGAGTATTGTATTCAGTTATGGACACCCTGCTGTTGGAAAGATGCCATTAGGCTGGAAAGAATGAAAGATTTACGAGGATGCTGCCAGTGCTCATGGGACTGAGTTTTAGAATAGGGTTACGTAGACTAGGGCATTATTATTTGCAATATGGGGGACCTAGGTGTTATTTTATAGAGATATATAAAGTGATGAGGGGAATCGATAGGGCAAATGCAGTATTTTACCCAGGGTTGAGGTAGCTAGAACTGGGGAGCATAAGTTTAAAATGAAAAGGGAACGGTTTAATCGTAACCAGAGAGACACATTTTCACATGGAAGGTTCAATGTATAAAGAATCTGTCAGAGGAAATGACTGGGGTAGGTGCAATAATGATATTAAAAAGTTAGTTATTTAGTTTAGTTTACTGTCACATGTACCAAGGTACAGTGAATTTTTTTTGTTGCATACTAACCAGTCAGCAGAAAGACAATACAAGGTTGCTATCGATCCATTTACAGTATATAGATTGATAATAAGGGAATAACGGTTTAGTGCAAGGCAAAGCCAGTAAAGTCCGATCAAGGATAGTCTGAGGGTCATCAACGAAGTAGATAGTAGTTCAAGGCTGCTCTCTGGTTGTCGTAGGATGATTTAGTTGCCTGTGCATTCTCACACTTTATTACCCAATTGCCTGATGGGAGGGGGGAGAAGAGGGAGTGGCCAGGGTTGGGCTCATCAGATATTGGCGATGTACATGGATAGGAAAGGTTCAGAGGGATATGGGTCATATACAAGCAAAAGGGAGTAGCTTAGATAGGTATCTTGCTCGTCATGGTCAAATTTGGCCAAAGGGCCATTTTCCACGCTGTATAATTCTATCATTGTATTGCAATGGAAGTTTAAAAAAACTTTTGCAGAATTTTGCCTCGGTCAAGCACTTAAGGAGCTAACCAGATATTACAAAAAATTTAAATTAAATGTAGCATGAAATTATCTGCTGAATTCAATAGTACTTCATTTAATCAAAGCAGGGACACTCTGGTAACCAAGAAACCTCCCCTATCCAACAGAGAATCCAGACTTTCCATTTTTTACTCCATAAATATCTGCCTATTGTGTGAAAGGATAAAGTCATGGGAGTTTACTTGAACTTCAGATGTTGATTTAAATTGAATAAAAACATACCTCAATGAAAAGACCCAATGGGAGGGGGTATTAATGACTGCCCAAGTCCATTTTACACTATAGTGCAACATGAGCCTGTGTTAATCACATAGTTTTTCTTTAATACTTAATCTTTTCTGAAATCACAAATGGAAAGTAAAATAAATGCATCATAATTTCTTCGGAGCTCTATTACTGTATCTTTGCCAGATTACAGCAGAAAGCCCATTTTATGCAACCCAAGCCTTCAACAACCTTCCAGTAACATGGTGGGAGCTGGCCAATATGTAGGGTTCAGGTAAGGAGAAGTGGGACGCCAGGGATAAGTGAAGCACAGCGCACATAAATAATGAAACACCCTCTTTAAAACCGTCATTTGGACTTTATTTTATATAAAATCAGATGACATAAAAATTACACTGTGAATTACTTGCTTTCAAAATGAATAGATCACTGTTCAAAGTGAAGAATTTTGGACACATTCATTAGAGCTGTTTATTAGACTCCCAAAGCATAATTTCAAGGCCATAATTTATATCTTTGACAGAAAACAGTTACTTTTTATCATTATTTTTACAAAGCAATTACTGCTAATTTCAGAGTTATGTCTTTGTCCATTCATTTGTTATGGTCAGAGGAGATATTGCTTTTATATTCTTCTTGGCAAGCGATGTTTATTAATGAACTGATTTATTTATTGTGATATGTGGATAACATTCAAAAGGAAACATCTGTAGCTGAAACAGTTACAGCCTTCATCTGTCCCTTGCCTTTTGTAAGGTTAATTTTTCAAATTAGCTCTGACAGTGAATCATGAATGGAATGGTACTGCACCAGGATCAGGGGGTTTCCACAGTTCAACCATAGTACACTCTCACATTGCCTCTAACAAAAGCTGAGTTCTGTAAACACAAAGAATTCCACTTATATACTTATTAGCATTGGAGAACTGTAACCAATGTACTTCACAGCCGAGGCATTAGGTACCATTTGTAGGGTTGATAATAACTAAAGCGCAAAATTACAATTTTCTACTGAAACTAAAATTTGCCAAAACTACTGAGAGGTTTTAAATTTGTGCACTCATTTGCTGATTCTTGCCAGTAATGTTCTAACATGTACATTAGGCTGTAACAGGGGCTTCTTTCTTGATTGAGGACAACTTTACCATGATAAAATATTCATAGCTCTCCAGTAATCTGGCACATAAGGACTGAGAGAGATTTTCTGATCTCCAGTGTCTGTTGTTTTTACCAGTTGGGGTGGACAGAACTAATATACTCAGCCACTTATTAAACCAATTCTATCCTGCTGTTTATCTATTTCTGATGTCTTATGAACATTTTAAATTATTGTAGTTTGCAACAACAGTAAATTTGTTCAATCAATGAACATTATTATTTTCAAATAAAGCAGCCATTATTGCATTGACTGTAAGATTCTGTTTAATTTTTTTCTTGCTATGGCATCATCATTTTTGATGAATTTCTCAGGCTACTTTCGTGGGAAAGTACTGGCTTTTAGCATCTCTAGTGTCCAGAAATCTAAGTACAGTGGATTCACATTGTGCCCAGGGAATGAACAGCAAACTCTCAACTTATTCCAGCTGCCATATATTTTATGTGCATTGATACAATTTGGGTTGGGTATTAAAGGTGGCAGACACAGCAGTGACCTTTGACTTAATACTACCAATAACATAACACGTGTATTCTTACCAAGATTGCTGGGATTTGCTAAACTCAGGGATGGCAAAATAAAGATTAAATCATTTTCAACCTAAATACTAAATCTTGCATACCTTTAATTTCCTTCTCTTGACATCTACGGAAAAGGAAAGTCTGACTGTCACCCATTGAAGGCATCTACTGGTGTATTACTTGTGATCCAAACATGAAGTAGGGCACACAGTAACAACATATATGTATATAATACATTAATGGTTGAAAACCATTCTAAATCCCTGGACAGATCTATTATCGAAAAATTGGATGCTGAATCAAAGAAGGAATTGCTGTAATGATGGATCTAAAAGCCTGGTCCACAATCAGATTTTAAACACAGTTTAAAACAAAGTTTGAAAGGAGGTAAAAAGCAAAGCTTAGGGTTTAGGAGGGATTGAAGAACATTAAGCCTAGGTCCTCAAAGGAAGATCCACCAATGATGGAATAAAGCGATGGCATATCACACGGCACCAAAGTCTAAGACAAATAGTCTTCAGAAAAGCCTAGAGGTCTGGCGGAGATTGCAGAAATAAAGAAGGTATATTCCATGAGACAGCTTGAATAAAAGAATTTTAATGGTTGAGGCAATGAGGAGCAGATTAATGGGAAACTTTGAATGCAAGGAACTACAGATGCTGGAATCTTGAGCAAAACACATAGTGCTGGTGTAACTCATCAAGTCAGGCAGCATCTTTGGAGGGAATGGACAGACAATGTTTTAGGTCGGGACCATTCTTCAGATTGATTGTAGGAGTGGGTAGAAAGCTGGAAAGTTTTCTAAAGCTGACTAAAGCTTTTCCAGCTTTCGTTCCCCAACTGCAATCAGTCTGAAGAAGGGTTCCAATCTGAAACATCACCTATGCATTCCCTCCAAAGAACTGGCCCACTGAATTGTCAAAGAAAAACAGATTAAAAAATGGTACTCTGTGAGGGAACCTTGCCAAGTTAGCTTAGTGATATTTGCATGGGATTTTTATGTTCACATTTCATGAAAACACGAGCACTTCAGATCTACCAATTGTTATGATTTTCTCATTAGCTTATGATGAGATTCTTCACCTGGTGAAATAGACCAATGCTGATTGATATTGTGGAGGCAATTTACTAATTTAGTTGTAATGGAAGCACGGCCACTGAAATTGGTATTGATTTATTATTGTCACATGTACCGAGACACAGTGAAAAGCTTTTGTTTGCATGCTATCCAATGCATTTCGTTGTCTCTGTAAATGCATTTCGTTGTCTCTGTACTGTACACTGACAATGACAATTAAAATTGAATCTGAATCTGAATCTGAATCTGAAATCAGATGATGCTATGCAAAAGTACAATCTAGCCACAGACAAATATAACAGGTGGTGTAAAGAGAAAAACACAAGAGTGCAGAGTATACTTTTACTACATTGTAGTGTTACATTTACAGAGGAGACGCCCAGCGTCCACAATGAAGTCAGGTTGGAAGTTAAGAATTGTACCTAATTTATGGAAGTATTGTAGTTTTCTGGCTGGAGCTTAAACATGGTTGGTCTAGGACAGATTGCTGGGGATATTTATGCCTAGGAACTTGAAGACATCGCCACTTCCACTTTGGTACCAGTTATGTTGACTGGGGCACGTACTCCACCATGTTTTCTGAATTAAATAAGGAAACACGGTGGAGTACATGCCCAGATCTTGCTGAGGTCATGGCAGAGATTGTTGCCTCGATCTCTATCTCCTTGCTGTACTCTGTCTCATCATTGTTCAAGATCCAACCCACTACAGTGGTGTCATCTGTAAACTTGTTTATGGAGTTAGAGCAGAATTTGGCTGCACAGTCGTGAGTGTATAGGGGGTATTGTAAGGGTCTGAGAACAATCCTTTTGATGCTTTGGTGTTGAGAATAATTTTGGTGTGGAGGATGTTTTGTTGCCTATCCCATCTGTGTTCATTGGGTCAGAAAGTCAAGGATCGTGTGCCTGAGGAGGGTGCTGCCTCCTAGGTCCAGGAGTTTAGAGATGAGTCTGGGTTTAGGGTGTTGATGGTGGAGCTAAAGTCAATATATAGGAGTCTGACATAGTTAGCTCTGTGACTAGATGCTACAGAGATGAGTATGGACTACGGAAGTCTGGGAGGCTGGAGTTAATGTGCACCATTGCCAGTTTCTCTAAGTACTCCATGATGGTGGATGTTAGAACCACTGGATAGAAGTCATTAAAGCACATTACCGTGCATTTATTTGGCACTTAGATGATAGTGTTCTTCTTTAAGCAAGCTGGAACCTCAAACTGGAGTTGTGAGAGTTTTAAGATGTTTGTGAACAGTTTATGAATACAAATAAGTGCATCCGTGTTATGTCTATAATCTCTTCCAAAGGAAATGTTTGCAGCATGATTCCCTGACCATATAGTTGATAGTTGATGTATGAAATTCAATCTCTGTGGAATTACATGGCAATGATCAATGAATAGTTGCAAAGTTTCTTTGTAAGCAAAAATTAATGGAACTGGAGAAAAAAAGCTTAAACCAATGAGAATAAACCAGATCTGGATGAAGTTAACAAGAAACAGAGAGAGGTCCCTGTAAAGACTAAGCAGAACACTACACCTCATGGGGGATGGAAATGTATTTAATTATAACTCTATGCGGAGAGACTTGGCTGTTCACAGATTATCCGAGGTTCAGCTGTCTTGTAATTGCTGCACACCACACCTGTGGGATTGTCATGGTTGAATTTTAGAAAACTAGTATTGACTGAAATGTTTATTAGTGCTCATTACAGTACCTTACAGCTCCACAGACCACACAGTTGGAATAGAGTTAAAGCACTAAATGCTTGAAGGAAATTAAATATCTAATATCATGTAGTGAAATATACAGCCACTTGAAATCATAATTTCTTTCACAGCATGTCAGTCAACAAAACAAAGAATACAATTCTCAGGGTCTTTTTATTTCAACACAATATTAGTGACTAATACATCAGTAATTAATTGATGTCAAATAAAGCAAAGTGACATCCAAGACCCTTTGTTTCTTAGAGATTAGCAAATATTTTGTCAAAAGTTGCCAAACCATGTAATATTTAATGGAGCTGGAATGAATGCACTGAAGTTTGAAGGACTGGGAGGCAGGAAAAGAACATTTCAATAGGGAGACATCAATTGTTCACTTTAGCATCGTTTAAATTAAAATAAAAACTTGATTTATGTTACTTGATATGCCTAAGTGTTCCTTATATCAGAGCAAAACACCAGATTTTAAATTAAGGAAGACACACGCTGCTTTTCCTTATATGCAACTAATTTATCTTTTTATGATTTTGCAACAATGTACATTTTGAACTGACAATCATATATTTAAATTGTGGTTCTATGTTGGCAAAGGAACTGCAGGACATTTTCATGGGGATAAATAAAGAAGCAACACTCAGCACTGGACCTGCCCTGTGCCACAGGTGGATGTGAGATTTGAAGGAGAATTATTTAGTATACAACCCCATTTTTCTTATCAGAATGAAACAGGGCAGTGAGAAGTATGGCGTATAAAGATGTCATCAAACTCATCCATGGCACCGAGTCACATCAATTAATCATATGAAGGCTAAAATCCACATTGCAGTACAGTTACAAGGTTTGACATTGTGGTTTCTTCAGTCCAGGCTTCTGTAAAAGCTTGGCCTTTTCCTACCATTTGCAAGCAGTCAACAGGACCTGCCTGCATGCCCTTATCTGTTCCACAATCACCTTCCAGCATTCTGTCAGGCAGTTGAGATGCTCTGTCAGTGACGGAGTTGAATTGCACCTTACTCTAAGAGATCCTCTTAAATTGAGCATCAAACCTGTCAGTAATCCCACACTCCAATTGAGAATAGTGCCATTGAAATATGCTTGAGATTTAGTCAGCAAAATGGTTTGAATTCAAGCAGAAGACATCAGGTCAGTTGAGTTAAAAATCCCACCCAAGTGTTCATCCATAAATCACCTTCCTTCTTTCACATTTTCTTACACATTAATATATGCCCTAGTAAGTACTGTGGGTAAAATTGTTGTGATGGATCTCTGGGTCTATATTCATACTTAGTTTTCAAGTGTACCTGTTAACGGAAATCAACATCTTAAAAGTTAAAAATAAAAAAGAAGTCCAGGCATTATCTGGCCACCTAGTTCTTTCTGTTCCAACTTAATCAAAAGTTTCCTCCTTATCAAATACCCTTCATCCCAGCCTTATACTCTTCTACCAAAATATATTCATCTGAAATGTTTACTGTTGCTGCAGAGATTGGAAAGCTCATTTAAAATGCTATACTTGTTTAAACTGCTTTAGCTAGTTCACTGGAATAAAATATTTTTGTTTTCTTAGCTTTTGAATATTTGGATGAATAGATAAACACATAGAGCACCTATAATGTAGCATGAAAATCATTTGGGCACAAAGTGAATGATTTGTAGCATTTGCCTTCAACTGAATGTTTTTCTTTGCTGTAGATTCTCTGAAACTATTCTGCATAATGGGTGAAAATTATGGTGAATTCATTGCTGGGATGTTAGGTTCAAAATTCATAGCGATGTACAAAAATTGGATGTACGATGGTTTACAGTTTCCATGAAAACAATTACTGTTGCATGCCTCACTAATTCTGTAAATTCCCTTTTTTAGAGTTCAGAACAATTTGTGGAGCAAGACAATAAAGCATTATTTTGCTTCTAAGACTGTAAGGAAAGTGGATATATCACAGTAATGTATTGAAGTAACACATGGAAAGACTAGGTGAAATTTATCATAGAGCTTTGGCTTACAACCTTTATAACATTCAGGTGGCACAGTGGCGCAGGGATGGCACAGACGCACAACTGGTAGGCCTGCTGCTTCGCAGGGCCAGAGATCCAGGTTCAATCCTGACCTCGGTACTGTTCGTATGGAGTTTGCACGTTCTCCCCGTGGCCACGTGGGTTTCCTTTGGGTGCTCGGTTTCCTCTCGCAACACAATGACTTGCGGGCTTATGGGTTAATTGGCCTCTATAAATTGCCCCAAGTGTGTAGGGAGTGAATGCAAAAATGAGATAACATGGAACTATTATCAGAGTGTAGGGAGGAGCCATCTTGGGGAACGGCTGCTAACCAGCAGCCGTCCGTTTAATTCACTTTTTTTGAAGTTTTTTAGTATGTCCTGTGCTTCGTCCGTTGGAGAAATGGACTTTTTAATGTGGGGGGTAGGGGGTAATTATACTTCTAGGTCCCTACCTGGTCGGTGAGACAGCTTTTTCTCCGGACTGCCCCGTCGACCCGTCCTCGTGGCCTACCAGCAGGCGTGGAGCGCCGTTTCCAGGTGGGGACTGCCCAGCACCTCGGCTTCGGTGGCGGCACGGCGCTGGAGCGCTATCGTGGAGCGGAGCGGGTGATGCCTTGCCTGGGTCGCCGCGCTGGATCGACGCGCTGGAGCTGCGGTGAGCTGTGACTGCCGAGATCAACACCTCCAGGCTGCGGATCTGCGGAGCGGAGCGGGCGGCGCCGACTCTAACATCAGGAGCCTGGGAGCTCCAACCCGGCGCGGCCTTGTCGGCTTCGGAAGCCGCGGTCCCCGGCTAGGAAGCAGCCGTTCCAGGTTGCCCAGCCGCTGAGAGGACTCTCCCGACGCCGGGGCAACACCACCCGGCCATAACGGCCAGGAACATCGGGCCTCCGTAGAGGCAATAGCGGTGGCCTCAATAGGCCTGACTTTGGGTGAACTGGGGATGGGGACTGGACATTGTTCCTTCCCCCACAGTGGTAACCACTGTGGGGGGATGATTTTTTCCTGTGTGTAAGTTAATATGTTAGTCTGTGTCCAAGATGGCTGTCGGAAGGGAGAGTGGACGCTGGCGCGCTTTAGCTGCCGCTGCTCTCTCTTTCACATTGTGTTTTTTGATTTTTTGTCTTTGGAGCGATTTCTGTCTTTAATTTGTGTGTTGGTGATGTCCTTATTATTTATTTTACTCCGACTATATGTTTTTTCTCTTCTGTTAATCTCTGTAAGGTGTCCTTGAGATTTTGAAAGGCGCCCGAAAATAAAATGTATTATTATTGTGAACGGGTGATTGATGGTCTGCGTGGACTCAATGGGCCGAAGGGATTTTTCCCTGCTGTCTCTTTCAATTAATCAAAAACATTGCTACTAAGCAATAAAACAATGCCATATCCTTGAGCCGATTCCATTCATGCCAAATGTTGATGCATAGGAGGACTAAGGGTAAAGATCCGTCTCAATTCAATTCAGTGTAAACATCAGTCACAATGATTTTTTTAAGTAGGTTTTATGCAAGGAATCTCCCAACAGATCGAAGAAGAGGAAACATCTCATGATTACAAGTGAAAAATTTAGACAACTTCATGTGAACCACTTAATCCTTGCGCGATACCTTGGAGAATGTCAAAAAGGGAGGAGGTGTTGCACTGTTTGTCAACAATTGCATTGTAGTTTGAGGGAGGATATCAGGATATGCTTACAGATACAATCACATCTCTATCTTTGGAAACTGACTGAAATGTATAGAACATTTATCAAATTAAAAATATATAGTTTTAGGGTCAGTGAGGTTAATATTAATTCAATAGAAAGATAAAGTGTCCAGAAGTTTGCCAAATACTTTCAGCACTGAAGGAACTCCAATGTTGTCATGATACCGTTTATTGCCAGTCTTCTTGTGGATGATGTTGTTACAGATGGGTGGCTGTCTCCAAAACAGAATGTCATCTTAATTTCAACTAACTCTTGCATTCCTTCCCCCTCCCACCTCCATCTCACCCCCCCCCCCCCCCCCCCCCCCACCTCCCCAAACCCTAGTCATCCTACCAGTTCCACTGTTCGCATCATTGTATCTTTCTCCTTAGCACATCTTCCCCAGCCAACAATGGGCCATTATGGACTCTACCCTTCCTAAGATTATCTGTTGCCAGCCCTGATTAGTTCTGGCCTTTTCTCACCTCCAGTTTTCCCCCCACCCCCTCAACTTCTACCTTTCAATCTGAAGAAAGATTCAGACCCAAAACATCACCTAATTATTTTCTCCAAAGATGCTGCTTGGCCTGCTGAGTTACTCCAGCATTTTGTGTCTATCTTCAGCATCTTCATTCTTTGATAAAACAAAAAAATACAGGCAAAGAGCCTCAGTGAAAGACAAACAGAGTTACTATTCCAGGTCGATGACCATTCATCAGAATTGATCTTTCACTGTTTATTTTCACATGCATTTTTCTCACCAGCTTTTTCTTTGAGGATCTGCTAAAGGAAAGTAACTTCCCCTGGATGAGATAACTTGCAAGTTTTGGCATTGTCAACCTCTCCTCCTCTTCCCTTCCCTAGTTGTTTTAGAGATATCAGCATTTTATTTGCACTTCATTCCAATGTGCATGTCCCTCTACCAAAATGGTCTCTACTCTCTCATGGAATAAGTTAGGGGAAATTAAAAATAGTTATTTTTATTGCAAGAATGTGCTTATTTTTAATGAAGCAGCAAACAGTTGAAATGTCTGCCAGGGATTATTACCCAAGGGAACATTAAGGAACTGATTGACAATTATATTGCCTGCTAGAGCTCACTGATAAAGCTACACATGCTTCATTTAACTTATTTTTATGGTGACCAGCTGAATAGGAATAAAAACGTCATTGCTAAAGATAACCCTTGGTCAGCTTTCAACATTCACTCAATGATTCAGAGTGACTGACTTTGCAACTTTTGAAGAGGACTCTTGAGACTTTTTTGGGGAAACATTGTGAGACACTTTGTTAAGACGTCAACACTCCATCAACAGCTGTCTTCGATATTCAGTCTGGAATTCACCTCAAAAGGGTGAATGTTAGGCTGCTAAACCTTTTTGAACACAGTTCAGGAGTCATCAGGAAAAAGGGAGTTCATGGCCATGGGAGGAACTAGATGAATAAATAAGATCAATACATCTTTTGTAAGAGAGAGAGAAAAGGAGGGACAGGAGAGCACTATGACCATGGAACAGGAGTTGTTGACCTAGAAATGCCTCTCATAAATTCATGTTATAGGAGCAGAATTGGGCCATTGGGCCCATCAAGTCTACTACACCATTCAATCATGGCTGATCTATCTTTCCCTCTTAACCCCATTCTCCCCATAACCCCTGACACTCTTACTAATCAAGAATCTGTCAATCTCTGCCTTAAAAATATCCAATTACGGCCTTCACAGTCTCCTTTGGCAATGTATTCCACAGATTCACCATCCTCTTACTAAATACATTTTATTTTGAGGCTATGGCCTCTGTTCCAAGACTGTCCCACTAGTGGAAACATCCTCTCCACATCCACTCAATCCAAGCCTCTCTCCTCTATTCAGATGAGCTAAAGAGTATGAGGACACTACTCTTTACCCAGATTACTATTACAAATTATACATCAAAGCTCAGTTAGGCACAAAGTGCTGAAGTAACTCATCAGTAATTGGAGTCAGGCAGCTTTTCTGAAGAAAAGGATGGGTGACATTTCAGGTTGGGACTTTTCAGACTTTTGGCTTTCATTCTGAAAAAGGGTCCCAACCGGAAATGTCACCCATCCTTTTTCCCCAGAGTTGTTGCCTGACCTGCTGAGTTAGCACTTTATGTCTCTTTTGGGTATAAACCAGCATCTGCAGTTCTTTGTTTCTACTCTAAAGCTCAGTTAGGACTGGCTTTTTTATAGCTGTCAAGATCATAATAATACAAGCAGTTTAGAAGCTCAAGAGGCCATGCATCTCTTTGGTAATCTACCCCCTGCGTGCAGCCAATATCATCTCCCCTAGAATGATTTCAGGAGATTATGTTTCTTTTCCAGTTAAAACTAGTGATGTATTACTTTTTTTCCCCTGATAATGAAAATGCTGGTGTCATCTGTTGTAAACAGCAATTCTTTTTGAAGTTGTATATGTGAAATTGTATATTTATGAAAGTGCAAAAATGTTAAAGTGTGAGGCTTTAAATGTCTCCGTATAACTGAACGGTCTATAACATTTACTGAAATTGTGATGCCTATGGCAGTGCATTCACTGAGAAATATATTGATGTGATCCTGACCACTTCTTTTAACTCATTGCTTTTATTTTTGCAAGAGTCATGTTTTGAGATTAAAGTTCCTGGTAGTTGCTCAAGGAACATTTTCTGTTTTTATTGTCTCTTAAACGTCTTCCTCTTAGTTCGGTGAATCTGAACATCGCTTTGCAACATGTTGGAGACATGGTACAAACTGCAGTTTTCTCACTCCATACGTTGCATGGAAGCAAGTGAGTGCATGCTGTATTTACAGAGCCAGGCTAATTATATCCAAGCAATGCTTATGTTTAAGTCTCAATGATTATCAACTTGATCAAATATTGCTTAAATTTAATCCATCAAACCGGAAAACACTATCAGTGCAGGAGCCATTTAGCACCTGTTTTCATCTATTGATCAAAGTAACCATATTAATATTTTAGTCAGATGGCATTATATTCCTGATAATATTATATTTATATTCCTATTAATATGGTAAAGAATTTCACCTGAGCACCAAGAAAAGAGACTAATCTTTTTTTAGACTTTGAGTATAGGAGCAGGGAGGTTCTACTGCAGTTGTACAGGGTCTTGGTGAGACCACACCTGGAGTATTGCGTACAGTTTTGGTCTCCTAATCTGAGGAAAGACATTCTTGCCATAGAGGTAGTACAGAGAAGGTTCACCAGACTGATTCCTGGGATGTCAGGACTTTCATATGAAGAAAGACTGGCTGGACTCGGTTTGTACTCGCTAGAATTTAGAAGATTGAGGGGGGATCTTATAGAAACTTACAAAATTCTTAAGGGGTTGGACAGGCTAGATGCAGGAAGATTGTTCCCGATGTTGGGGAAGTCCAGAACAAGGGGTAACAGTTTAAGGATAAGGGGGAAATCTTTTAGGACCGAGATGAGGAAAACTTTTTTCACACAGAGAATGGTGAATCTCTGGAATTCTCTCCCGCAGAAGGTAGTTGAGGCCAGTTCATTGGCTATATTTAAGAGGGAGTTAGATGTGGCCCTTGTGGCTAAAGGGATCAGGGGTATGGAGAGAAGGCAGGTACAGGATATTGAGTTGGATGATCAGCTATGATCATATTGAATGGCGGTGCAGGCTCAAAGGGCCGAATGGCTTACTCCTGCACCTATTTTCTATGTTTCTATGTTTCTATGTAATCATATGATATTAAACAGCTATATTATTTATTTATAGTTTTCTGAATTATTTAAAATGCAAATGTGTTATATATTTTAAGTGCTTATACTTTAGGAACTTAAAAAATATATACAGTATAAAGCATAAAAGTATAATTATATAATGAATGCAATGTTGACATTTGTGTGTTTTATATTTCTTATGTTAACCTGTTTATTGGCCAGCTGCAAGAATATATTTCCATTGTTTCCATGCATTTCACTGAGCCATGTCGATCAATGCCAACAAGTAGGAGTAAAGTAAAGCCATTCATCACTGATCTCGTATATAACTTCTCATAAACATCCAGAAACCTCAGTAGTATGGATTTCCCCTTTTATAATGTTGGTTATTGTAAAATGCCTGTTCTATGGTGGGAATGGCATAAGTGATTTCACCAATAAGACTAAACTCCAGTAATACTGAAGAATTCATATTATCATATGAAATCAAAGATAGCAAACTAGTGAGTGAAAGACATGGCCTCCAAAATTATCTTCAGGCTTAATGCTTCATAAAATGGGTGGCACAAGACGCAGCTGGAAAAGCTGATGCTCACAGTGCCAGAAAACTGAATTTGATACTAATCTCGGGTGCTGCCTGTGTGGAATTTGCACGTACTTCGTGTGATCACATGGGTTTCCCCAGGCGACCAGTTTCCTCCCACAGCTCAAAGGACATGCTGGTTTGTAGGTTAATTGGCCTCTGTAAATGTGCCCCTAGTGTGTAGGGAGTAGATGAGAAAGGGGGATAACATGGAACTGGTGCAAACTGGTGATTGATGGTCATCGTGGATTCAGTGGGCTGCAGGTCCCGTCTCTAAGCTGTGGAAACTAAACTAAATAAAGTGACTTTGTGCATGTTTGGTCCAAGCCTTGATACAGCAACATTCAGCAGCACCCAAGGCATTAATCACTACCTAATAGAGACTTTATTTTGGGTGTTCCATGGAGTGTAAATTAAAATGTTGTGATTTCAGTGCAGATAAACTCTCTTCCCTGAAAAATACAGCAAAGAGAAACTAATTTATACTCCTAACATGATTAAAAAAGAAAACTGGACATTATCTATCTGATGACTTACTTGGTGATAATATCTGCTATCCCTCAGGCATTAATTGAAGAATCAGTTAAATGCCTGAAAATCATCCCAATATATTGTAGTTTCTATCCAAAACAATCTTAAATGTTTCGGGCCAATCTGTTCTTTTGGGGGCTCATTCTATACTCTTGAGTGGTGTGGTGAGGTCCAAATAGCCACTTGGCTATGAATGAGGTAATGCAAAGGCCAAATACCCAAAGCGTCCCAGACAGTCTTTGACAGAAGGCACAGCCAAGGGGTTTGTCTTCTGTCAAAGCTCTCATTGCATTGAACTTGTGTTGGAACATTCAGAGACTGAAATAAATAATTATAAAAAATAAAATGAACACTGAATATTACAACACTTAAAACACATGTAAATAATTAGAAAAGATTGAAACAAAGTAAAGTAAAGTGTAGATTGGCTATTTCATACTAGCCAATTATATTGTTTGTTAGTAGTGACTCCGCCTATTATGTGCTTCATATTATCAAGAGCTTGCTTACGCTAGTTAGTTTAGAGTAGCAGCTCGGAGATGTAATGTCTGCAGATCCATGCTGTAAGTAGATTTAATAAACATGTGATGTATCTTGATGTGTGTTCGAGTCGAGTCATTACATGGTGTCAGAGTGAAGCTTGCCCTCTCCGCTCATATTTATCGGGTTTTATTTTCTTTTGATTATTTTGTGTGTTTATTATCTCCATCATGGCAAATTCATGTGGCCGTCCAAATCCTCTGATCTTTGATTCTGACATTCAATCAAGGCTGATATATATTTCCGTCTCAACCCCATTCTCCTGTCTTCTTCCATGCATCACAATGCATGGGTTTGGTAAAGGCTGAGATTAGCAATACTCTGTGTTTATAACAGACACTGCAGAAGAAACAACAGACATCATATCTGCCACATTCAGATAGTTGATCTTTTATCTGTATGCAATATTGTACAATGAATCTGGTTATCAGTATGCATCATTTATCTGCACTAAATCAATTTCATCTGTGGTTCTTTTGGATGATGTTGAAATGTTATTAAGACCAAAAAAGACATTGTACATCACAGTCATCAGCTCAGTCAGATAAGTATGTGCTGGAACCAGAGTGTCTTCCTGTCTTCTACTGCGACTTACATAGTGAAGGAGGCTACACTGTGAGATTATAGATTATCATCTGTTGGTGGTGTTCACCCATAAAGTAAGTAGCATCATTCCCAGAGTGCAAGAAACCTGCTGAGTAGGTTAACTTGGTGAAATGTGAGTATGATCATTATAAACGGCAGAATAATCCCCACTTAATGATGAGGATTGAAGGAATACTTTGCTCCTGGGTGTACAGTTGTCGTTAGTTTTGTCAACAAGCATTCGTACCGTTTATTATTTTTTGATGCTTGTGTGCTGTTATCAAATTAAAAAGGGGACAAGGATGTCATAATCATGAGACATGAGAACCCTACTATTGTACTTACACTGAATAGATTATTTTGCTTGAAATAACACTATCCACTGCTGCTCATGATATTAATAATAATGATAATAATAATAATAATAAAAGGAGACTTCTCACATAGTTTGCAGTTGTTGGATTACCTCACAGTGAGTAGGGGTTTTGCATGCTTTTTAATCAAATGACTGGTGCTGTCATGATAGTTATCATAACAAAATATGAACATCATTAAAAGCTGATGTGGATTTTGTTGCTGACATTATGCCTTTTTAGTTAGCATCCCAGCTGGTCACAGGGTGTTCTTTCAATGAATAACACAGCAGTAAGGACTCTACAAGCCATTTCTATCAATTTGCATTGAACTCTGTTAGTGCCAGATTTACCAATTACCTAAGAATATTGCAATTAATTAAACAGATTGTTAGACCCCATTGGACCAGCTTCAATTAACGACATAGCAAAAAATAATCCATTAATTTACAACTTGCAATCGACATAAATTATTCCAAAATCAAAAGGAGGGTTGCCATAAATATTTTATTTCTTGCCTCTCTCTGACATCTGATTATGGTGAAGCTACATGTAATAAGCAAGCAACAAGCGTAAAATTGCATCAGATTCTTCGCAACCCCAGGGACCAAGCTACAAGAAAATGGATTGCTGAGCGTGTTGGAATAGATGAACACTACAGTTTACTTCAAAATAATTCAAAAATAATGCATTGTGTTTTATAACAGGTAAATAATTCAAATCGCATGCTTACAGGTAATGCAATGTCTAAATTCCCTATGGATAGATGATCCCTTTTTTCCTCAGTGATCTCTCCCAGTAGGATTGTGGATGAACTGATGGGGGATCTGTCAGAGGTATTCATCACTCTGTGTGTACAGTGAACCAACAAGATTTGGTTCCAAGTGTCTTTTCTAAATATTGTCACGTGTACCGAGGTACAGTGAAAAGCTTTTGTTTTTGTTGCATGCTAACCAGTCAGCGGAAAGACAATACATCATTACAATCGATTCATTTACAGTGTATAGATGCATGATAAGGGAATAACGTTAAGTGCAAGGTACAGCACGTAAAGCCTGAGAAAGTCCAAAATCAAAGATAGTCCGAGGGTCACCAATGAGGTAGATACTGCTGTAGAATTGGGAGCAACAACAGCAGCAGGAGTTTAGCAAGAGATACGACTGATTGGCTCTAGTCCAAGTGGGAGGAGAGAAGTGAAAACAGTTAAAGTAAAGGCCAAGGACAGGCAGACTTGACTCAGAACTGCTGTAGATTGGGACAACAACAGCAGCAGGAGCTTAGCAAGAGATACGACTGATTGGCTCTAGCCCAAGTGGGAGGAGAGAAGTGAAAACAGTTAAAGTAAAGGCCAAGGACAGGCAGACTTGACTCAGAACTGCTGTAGGAATTTGGTTTGTAAATTGGTAAATCAGGCAATTTATCATTCAATTTAAGCAAGACTGCTCTTAGCGAGCGGCAGTGAGTGAGCGAAGTGCCCTGTGAGAAAAGTGTGAGTCTTTGGCTCGAGAGTCTTCGGCGAGGAGACGAAAGAAGGAAATGTCAGGCAAGCTGATTCAGTGCGATGCTTGCAGTATGTGGGAGGTCAAGGACACCGCTAGTGCCTCTGGCTGCTACAAATGCGAGAAGTGCATCCAGGTAGAGCTCCTGAAGGGCCGTGTTAGGGAACTGGAGAAGCAAGTGGATGACCTCAGGTTCGTCCGAGAAACGGAGTTGTTCCTCGACAAGTCCTACAGTACGATTGTTACACCTAAGGTACTGGAAGAGAGAAGGTGGGAGACAGTGAGAACGGGAGGGAAGCATGGAATGCCAACGTCCCCGGGTGTTGTACCTCTTGTGAACAGGTTCAACCACTTAGAAGCTGTCGGGACAGAAGAGGTGTTTACACTGGGCGGCGGACTGGCTTGTGATGCGAATAGGGCTGTTGAGCCAAAACCAAAAAGGCCTAAGGCAGGCAACGCCATTGTAGTGGGAGACTCCATTGTGAGAGGTACGGACAGGGGTTTCTGCGGCAACAGACGGGATGCGAGGATGGTGTGCTGCTTTCCTGGTGCCAGGATCCAGGATGTCACAGACAGAGTGCAGAAAATCCTCAAGGGCGAAGGTGAACATCCGGAAGTGGTAGTGCATGTCGGCACAAACGATGTCGGAAAGAAGGGGATGAATATTCTGCAGCGTGACTTTAGAGAGCTCGGAAAAATGCTGAAAAGCAGGACCTCCAGGGTCGTTATCTCCGGTTTGCTTCCAGTTCCTCGTGCTGGCGAGAGCAGGAACAGGGAGATACGGGACCTGAACGTGTGGCTGAGGAACTGGTGCACGGGGCAGGGATTTAGATTCTTAGATCACTGGGAACTGTTTTGGGGTAAGGGGGAACTGTACAAAAGGGACGGATTGCATCTTAACAGGTGTGGGACCAGCATTCCGGCAGGCAGGTTTGCCACTGCTACACGGGTGGTTTTAAACTGAATAAGGGGGGTGGGGTGTCGAATGGGATAGTGGAGGATGGAGTTAAAGGGAAAGGGTTTCTTAAATGTGTGAGCGTAGAGACAGAGGGGTGTAAAATGAGGGTAGAAGCAATAGGTAGCAAGGTGAAAAGTAAAAGTGGCAGGCTGGAAAATCCAGGGCAAAAATCAAAAAGGGCCACTTTTCAACATAATTGTATAAGGGGTAAGAGTGTTGTAAAAACAAGCCTGAAGGCTTTGTGTCTCAATGCTAGGAGCATTCGTAATAAGGTGGATGAGTTGAATGTGCAGATAGCTATTAATGACTATGATATAGTTGGGATCACGGAGACATGGCTCCAGGGTGACCAAGGCTGGGAGCTGAACATCCAGGGATATTCAATATTCAGGAAGGATAGAGAGAAAGGAAAAGGAGGTGGGGTAGCGTTGCTGATTAGAGAGGAGATTAACGCAATGGAAAGGAAGGACATTAGTTTGGAGGATGTGGAATCGGTATGGGTAGAGCTGCGAAACACTAAGGGGCAGAAAACGCTGGTGGGTGTTGTGTACAGGCCACCTAACAGTAGTAGTGATGTTGGAGATGGTATCAAACAGGAAATTAGAAATGCGTGCGACAAAGGCAAAACCGTTATAATGGGTGATTTCAATCTACATATAGATTGGGTGAATCAAATTGGCAGGGGTGCTGAGGAAGAGGATTTTTTGGAATGTATGCGGGATAGTTATCTAAATCAACATGTAGAGGAACCAACGAGAGAGCAGGCTATTTTAGACTGGGTATTGAGTAATGAGGAAGGGTTAGTTAGCAGTCTTGTTGTATGTGCCCCCTTGGGCAAGAGTGAGCATAATATGGTTGAGTTCTTCATTAGGATGGAGAGTGACATTGTTAATTCAGAAACAATGGTTCTGAACTTAAAGAAAGGTAACTTTGAGGGTATGAGACGTGAATTGGCCAAGATTGACTGGCAATTAATTCTAAAAGGGTTGACGGTGGATATGCAATGGAAGACATTTAAAGACTGCATGGATGAACTACAAAAATTGTTCATCCCAGTTTGGCAAAAGAATAAATCAGGGAAGGTAGTGCATCCATGGATAACAAAGGAAATCAGGGATAGTATCAAAGCGAAGGATGATGCATACAAATTAGCCAGAAAAAGCAGCATACCGGAGGACTGGGAGAAATTCAGAGACCAGCAGAGGAGGACAAAGGGCTTAATTAGGAAAGGAAAAATAGATTATGAAAGGAAACTGGCAGGGAATATAAAAACTGACTGCAAAAGTTTTTATAGATATGTGAAAAGAAAGAGATTAGTTAAAACAAATGTAGGTCCCTTGCAGTCAGAAACAGGTGAGTTGATCATGGGGAACAAGGATATGGCGGACCAATTGAATAACTACTTTGGTTCCGTCTTCACTAAGGAAGACATAAATAATCTGCCGGAATTAGCAGGGGACCGCGGATCAAAGGAGTTGGAGGAATTGAGTGAAATCCAGGTTAGCCGGGGTGTTGGGTAAATTGAATGGATTAAAGGCCGATAAATCCCCAGGGCCAGATAGGCTGCATCCCAGAGTACTTAAGGAAGTAGCTCCAGAAATAGTGGATGCATTAGTAATAATCTTTCAAAACTCTTTAGATTCTGGAGTCTTTCCTGAGGATTGGCGTGTAGCAAACGTAACCCCACTTTTTAAGAAGGGAGGGAGAGAGAAAACGGGGAATTACAGACCAGTTAGTCTAACATCGGTAGTGGGTAAACTGCTAGAGTCAGTTATTAAAGATGGGATAGCAGCACATTTGGTAAGTGGTGAAATCATTGGACAAAGTAAGCATGGATTTACAAAAGGTAAATCATGTCTGACGAATCTTATAGAATTTTTCGAGGATGTAACTAATAGCGTGGATAGGGGAGAACCAGTGGATGTGGTGTATCTGGACTTCCAGAAGGCTTTCGACAAGGTCGCACATAAGAGATTAGTACACACACTTAAAGCACACGGCATTGGGGGTTCAGTATTGATGTGGATAGAGAACTGGCTGGCAAACAGGAAGCAAAGAGTAGGAGTAAACGGGTCCTTTTCACAATGGCAGGCAGTGACTAGTGGGGTACCGCAAGGCTCAGTGCTGGGACCCCAGCTATTTACAATATATATTAATGATCTGGATGAGGGAATTGAAGGCAATATCTCCAAGTTTGCGGATGACACTAAGCTGGGGGGCAGTGTTAGCTGTGAGGAGGATGCTAGGAGATTGCAAGGTGACTTGGATAGGCTGGGTGAGTGGGCAGATGTTTGGCAGATGCAGTATAATGTGGATAAATGTGAGGTTATCCATTTTGGTGGGAAAAACAGGAAAGCAGACTATTATCTAAATGGTGGCCGACTAGGGAAAGTGGAGATGCAGCGAGACCTGGGTGTCATGGTACACCAGTCATTGAAAGTGGGCATGCAGGTGCAGCAGGCAGTGAAGAAAGCGAATGGTATGTTAGCTTTCATAGCAAAAGGATTTGAGTATAGGAGCAGGGAGGTTCTACTGCAGTTGTACAGGGTCTTGGTGAGACCACACCTGGAGTATTGCGTACAGTTTTGGTCTCCAAATCTGAGGAAGGACATTATTGCCATAGAGGGAGTACAGAGAAGGTTCACCAGACTGATTCCTGGGATGTCAGGACTGTCTTATGAAGAAAGACTGGATAGGCTTGGTTTATACTCTCTAGAATTTAGGAGATTGAGAGGGGATCTTATAGAAACTTACAAAATTCTTAAGGGGTTGGACAGGCTAGATGCAGGAAGATTGCTCCCGATGTTGAGAAAGTCCAGGACAAGGGGTCACAGCTTAAGGATAAGGGGGAAATCCTTTAAAACCGAGATGAGAAGAACTTTTTTCACACAGAGAGTGGTGAATCTCTGGAACTCTCTGCCACAGAGGGTAGTCGAGGCCAGTTCATTGGCTATATTTAAGAGGGAGTTAGATGAGGCCCTTGTGTCTAAGGGGATCAGAGGGTATGGAGAGAAGGCAGGTACGGGATACTGAGTTGGATGATCAGCCATGATCATATTGAATGGCGGTGCAGGCTCGAAGGGCCGAATGGCCTACTCCTGCACCTAATTTCTATGTTTCTATGTTTCTATAGTAGTTCAGGCCTGCTCTCCAGTTGTGGTAGGATGTAGTGGCCATTTGGCTTATTTTGTGTGTCATTAATTATGGCATTTTTCTTTAAATTTTAGGCTGCTCGTATTTATGTGGGTGGGATTTATTACGTAGTCAGGAGCGTGTTTGGTGCTGGGTTTCTTGCGCAGAAGCTTACTTTTTTAGTTTAGCTCGGAGTTACATGGGGAAGGAATATCCTTCAACCAGGTGAAGTTTAACAGAGACACAAGGAGTTTTCTAATGTTTAAGCGATATGCTGGAGTTTGAACAAGATTAAAGTGTACGAGTCGGAGAAGAAGGTCGGATGTATATCTTATTGTTTTTCTTCAACAATAAAGAAACTATTAATCAAAGGACTGTGTAATGAAGATTAATCTGTGAAGAAGCTCTGAAGTTCTCACGGAGAGCTCACATGCGTATTACGACATAATCTCCTTAAACCATGTAGTCTCTTTAGTGGCTAGAAGGAGTAATCTCTTGAATGATATAAACATCTGCTGCTACGTAAAGTCGAAGGATACCTCTGACAGAAGGTGAGAGCCAGTCCCAAAGAGTGGGACAGAAGACTTGGCTAGGATCTTGAAAGAGGTTTTGGCCAGAAGACCGGTCCCAGAAGAGGAACTGAAGACAATAGATCTTGGCCAGAGATGGCCTAGAGGCTTATCGACAGCAACACTGCTATCTGAAGATTGAAAACTTTATCAAAAAATCTTGAGTAGAAATCGACCATTATAAATTGAAGCTGAAAAGCTTTAATTTTGAACGGCTTCTGTGAGTTTGGATAAAGCTAGCCACTGGCTTGGAAGATAGCCAATAAAGTGTTTTTCCAATTTGCCTGGAGAAGTCCAGATGTCCAACCTTAGATTGTATTGAAGACAAGATAATACACATTCCTTTTGAACTAACGTCATTATTAACTTAGTAGATGTTGATGAATGTTGTCTGGATATCTAATTTGTTATTGTTCCTGAGAAAAGATGTTTACACTAAATTGGAGCTAAACTGAAGAAGACCTTGTCCATTCAATTTAAAGGTAGACAAAAGTGCTGGAGAAACTCAGCGGGTGCAGCAGCATCTATTTAATTTAATTTAATTTAATTTAATTCCATTCAATTTAAAGACTTGACAATCTGCCAAGACCTGTTTAAATCCATGAATGGAATAGAGATTGGAGAGGAACCACAACGTGGCGAAATGAAGCTCAATCAAGGACAAGCTGCCTACCTGAAAGAAACCAAGAAGGAGGAAAACTAGATATGGGAACAAGTTAACGAGTCAATTGAAAGCTCCAGAAAAATCATGTATCGAGAAGATGCTGATAATACCCAAGCTGCCTAACTGAAAGAAACCGAGAAGTAGAGAAACAAGTTATGGCAACAGGTTACCAAATCAATTGAAAAACAGAAGAAACTAATGGAATCAGATATGAACACAATCAATGTGGAATTTAATATGAGCCAACTACTTAACCTCTACCAGGAGGTTCAAGAGAAACAAAATGCACTGATGGACTTTCAGAGCCATCTCTGAAAGAACGTGAAAGACACACCCAGTGGTATGAAGAACAGCTGAAGATATTCAATGGTTACATGGATGAGGCAGAGGAGTGGTTATCTGAAATTATACCACAACCTACGTGGTTAACAGCTTGAAGTGTGATGCAACGGGGTGCCGGAACGGAGGAGAAGATTACACCTGGGGGTAGTATCTCAAATGTATCTACATGAAGATCAGGACATAAATCTGGTTCTACAGCTAGTTCGGTATCAAGGGTTTCTGCTCGGTTGGGAGTTGAAGCTGATCTAGCCGCGCTCTCAATAGAAGCGGATGCCTTGAAGAAGAAACATGAGATTGAGCGACAAGAAGAAGAGATGAGGCAACAGAAAGAAGAGATAAGAGAGGAATAGATGATGCGACAAAAGGAGCAGCTGAGGCAACAAACAGAACAGCTGGAATTAGACACAAAGATGGTGGTGGCCAAATCAAAGAAGGAGATATTGGAAAGTGAGGGTTCAAGATGCAGCTCTAGAGCATTGAAGATGATGAACTCTGAACCAAGAGGAAAAACTGCTCCAAGTGAGTCAGCAGTTGGATCAATTCCACAATCGAGGTCCAACGGATTTCACAGCTTTGAACACCCATTGGAACAGAGTAAGATGGGCAAATCTTTATCTCAGCAAATGGGTGCTAGATCAAAACAAACTACATATGTAGAGTCTGTAGATGCTCGGGACAAACCAATAGCTGACTACGCTTTTCCAAGGTCTGGTGCACAGGCATGAGCAAGCCAGTTTGAGCCGAGGCCTGTCTATCGTCCGTTTGAGCCAAGCCAAGGTTATCAGGATGGTTTATTGGCATTGGTGAATAGGCAAACTGAATTCAAGCAGATCATAGCTTGACGAAATACCTCTCTCATTCTGCCACCAGCAGAATTTCCTACATATGATGGAGATCCTTTGCAGTGTGAAGCTTTCGTAAGGGCATTAGAAGAAGTATGAAAAACTAAAATTATGGATGAAAAGGAGCGCTTATGATTTCTGGTGAAGAACACAAGTGTAGATGTTCAGGTGCTTGTAGAAAGTTGTCAAAATGAGACTGACAGCCAAGGCTATAAAGAGGCAAGAAGATTACTTAAATAACGTTTTGGTAATGAACAGAGGATTGCTAACACATACATGGAGAAGGCCCATGCTTGGAAAGATATCAAGCCAGAAGTTGGGGAGGTATTGAGTAATTGTGCAATATTTCTTAGAGGTTGTTGCAGCTTGAAGAAAAATCTCGGCCACATGGAGGAAATAAATCTTGCAAGTAATACTAGAGTCATCACTAGTAAGCTGCACAGAAGATTGAGAGAAAAGTGGAGAGATGAAGCAGGTGGAATATTGAATAAGAGGAAGCAAGTAGCCAGGATACCAGACCTGGTGAATTTCTTGGACAAGCAAGTACGGTACATATTAGAGCCACACCACGGGACTATTGTAGATCATAAACCAATTGCAACTAACAAAGGTTCTAGCTTTACCAAAACTGAAGAAAGATCAGAAGTAGTAAGAGAAGTAGTTTTGCTACCACTATAATACCTGTGGAAACAACTGATGGAATGAAAGGAGATGTATCTATTATCAAGCAAATAAGTTTTTGTTTGTTTAAGAAGGAACTGCAGATGCTGGAAAATGCTGGAGAAACTCAGCGGGTGCAGCAGCATCTATGGAGCGAAGGAAATAGTTTTTATTTGTTATGTGATGAAGTTGGTCACACCATAAGATGGTGTCAAAGATTCAAGAAGAAAGAATATGAAGAAAAAGCGGATTTCTTGAAAGAGAAGGGAATCTGTTTTGGATGTTTGAAAAAAGGACATACAGTGAGAGACTGTAAGAGTCCTATGATTTGTTATAAGTACAAGCAATATCATCCTGAAGCACTTCACACCATAAAGAAGCCATCAGAGCAAATATAAGAGGAAGAATCTGAACATATAGAAGAAAAGCAACCAGAAGAAATGGAAGAGGAGGAGCCGCAGCAAACAGAACAGAAGGAGAAGCCAACTACTAGTGATGCTGTCACCTCGCCTCAAGTAACTGTTCATATTGGGGCCGGGGTTGAAGCCTGTATCTTTTCTATCTTGCCAGTACAGGTAAGGAATAGCACGACAAATAGAGTGTTGCAAACATATGCTTTTTTGGATCACGTTAGTTCGAATACCTTTTGCACAGAAAACCTGACGAGGATACTGAAGATCACAGGTGAAGAGACTAAGATTCGATTGTGTACCATGAATAAAGGTAAAGAAAGCATGAGTCATTACATTACAAGTATGGAAATATCCAGTTTGGATGAAGATAATTTTATGCCAATATCTGAAGTGTTTACACATGGAACCCTGCCTGTTGGTCGTCAAAATAAACCCAGACACGAGGACTTGAAACAATGGCCTTACATGAAGGATGTCAAGATATCTAAAATAAATTCTAGTGTTGACCTACTTATCAGAACGAATGGTTTGAAAGCATTGGTACCTATACAGATTGTGAGAACCCAAGGTGATGGACCGTATGCCGTGAACACCCGACTTGGATGGGTTATCTACGGCTCCTTGAGAAGGAATAACGAAATGGGAGTCAGAAGAAATACCCTGCCATTACTGTTAATCAAATATCTACTGTAAATTAGAAAAGCCGGTGATGAAGCAATACAATCATGACTTCAATGAAAGTATCATAAAGGAATCTGAAGAAATGTCCAGAGAAGAGTTAAAGTCCGTGGATATTATGAACTACTCAGTAAAGATTGACGGACACTATTGTCTGGACTTACCTTTCAAACAAGAAAGTGTTAATCTGCCGAATAATTGTCGTATGTCAGAGCAACGCACCCAGAATTTGAAACGCAAGTTTGGCGAGAATACTAAATTTCATGAAGTAATGATCTCTGAAGAATAATTTCTATATGGATGATTGCGTAAAATCCATGTCTACTGAGCAGGAAGCAATTCAAATGGTAAAACATCTGACTTCCCTTTTCAATAAGGGAGGATTCACAATTTCCAAGTGGATCAACAACAATTGTGAAAGCATTCCACCAGATGATAGAGCCAAATAAACAAGAGAGTTGGATTTGGACAGAGACAATTTGCCAATGGAAAGAGCATTGAGAGTTACTAATGTTGCACAATTGAAATATGTTAACACAAAAGAAAATCCTGCGGATGAAGTTTCTAGAGAACTGACAGCTAACCGCTTCTTAAGAGATAAGAGACGAATCAATGAACAAAAGTCTCTCTGTAAGCCAGACAGGGAATGGCCAAAGCTTGAGCTGGGATTTGAAATCTCTGCTAATGATCTGGAAATTAAATTGAACCTAACGGTGAACTTTATTGCTAAAAATCCTGTTATTCTCTCGAAGGATTTTCACACTTCAACATTGTTATTACAACACATCCATGAGTTGATCGGACATGGAGGAAGAAGTTTCATGCTATCAAAGCTTTGGACTTTTATGTTTTGGACTATATACTGGTTATCATGCCTGATATTAAGGGTTTGGTGCACACTTTAAGCTAAAAACAGTGTTTTAATAAGACCAATAATCAAGTTATGTTTGCTTGTAGAAGGCGAAGGTGAAGATGGAAGAGTCAATGAAGAATTCTGAATGTGGATATATAGTACATGCTATTTTTTGCTTTTGATATTTGTTAAGCCTTCATGGCTACGTTTTTGATGTTTATTAGTAACTGCCTCGTTATATACTCAGAACAATTAGGGGCTGGTATTTAGTGGCCATTTGGCTTCTTTTGTGTGTCATTAATTATGGCATTTGTCTTTAAATTTTAGACTGCCCGTAATTAGGTGGGTGGGATTTATTACGTAGTCAGGGCATGTTTAGTGCTGGGTTTCTTGCGCAGAAGCTTAGTTTTTTAGTTTAGCTCTGGGCTACATGGGGAAGGAATACCCTTCGACCATGTGAAGTTTAACCGAGACACGAGGAGTTTTCTAACGTTTAAGCGACATGCTGGAGTTTGAACAAGATTAAAGTGTATGAGTCGGAGAAGAAGGTTGGATGTATATCTTAATGTTTTTCTTCAACAATAAAGAAGCTATTAATCAAAAGACTGTGTAATGAAGATTTATCTGTGAAGAAGCTCTGAAGGTCTCATGGAGAGCTCACATGCGTATTACGACATTCTCCTTAAACCATGTAGTCTCTTTAGTGGCTAGAGGGAGTAATCTCTTGAACGATATATACATCTACCACTACAGTAGGATGACTCAGTTGCCTGATAACAGGTGGGAAAAGATTGTCTCTGAAGATGGTTGAGATGTGCATTTTCACACCTCTATGCATTTTGCCCGATGGGAGAGGGGAAAAGAGCGAATGGCCTGGGCTCAATTCGCCCTTAGTTATGCTGGTGGCCTTGCTGAGGCAGCGGTATAAATGGAGTCAATGGAAGGGAGGTTGGTTTGTGTGATGGTCGACCAGTATTAGGGCAGGTTAACATGAGCACAGGTCCAATATTCAGGACAGGTGAACCCTGTGCCTCTCTTTATCATGCATAAAGCAAGTGTAATAAAGGCCAATTTCATACTCGATTTCTTGAACACCAGCAGTATGTCTACCTCAGTCACTTACTTTTACAAAGCCTTATCCCTGTTATTCAAGTCATATCGAGGATTTTCACGTATTGTGATTACCTGATGGCCAGAAGTCCACAATGGTTTCAGTCTGATCAGATTCCTGAATAGTTTTATCAAAACTTTATCTGACATGTATCCTGCTGTTTGAGATACATAGTTCAGCATATTAATGTAACTGAAGATTGTTGTTTTACATTACATTGACCCATCAATTTCTAACTTTGCAGGAAACATTTAACTTAAATTTCACTTTCTGTTATTTGAATATCATTCAGTAGGTCTTGTTGTTGTCTCACCTTCTCTATATGGCCTGATTGCATTCTAGCCTGCTGATCCAATAGCTTTTTTCAATGTTGGCGCACTTCCATGAGACTTAGAAAGCCCAGGGGCATCTTGGAGCAGCTCCTGAATCCCAAAAGCTCTGGCGATTTCTCAGCCCCAACTGCCTGACACCACACTCTTATGTCAGCTCAGTAAAGGAGGTGGAGGAGTTAGTTGGCAAAGACATACCTAGAATTGTCTTTCTTCCCCATTAATTTTTACTGCCAGAAACTATTTAGAAACACTTTCTCTTTTATGTCACAATAATCTCTCAAACTGGTGATAATAATGGGCCTGTTCCACTGAGGCAACTTTTTAGGCGACTGCAGGAGACTATGCCGTACTTACCGTACACTGAGCTAGACATCTTAATTACAGCACCAACCTTCCTATTCATTGCGGTGTGTGTCTGTATCACCTTGGCTTTGCACCGTGTTAAATTTTTTGGCAGCGCTCCCCCCGCTTGCCATGACCCCCGCCTGCATAACGGGCAGGTGAAGGATGTGTTTGTGTGTGTATTCCACTCTGACAGTCGCCATTCCAGTTGCTGGCTTTTCAGGCGACTGAAAAATCACCTAAGTGGGACAGGCCCATAACAAGTTGCTGTATTTTCCAGGTCGTCTAAATGGTTTCTGCCAAAAAAATTAAAGTGCCTCGCCAACAGTCTGTCCGATCCTTTGCTGTTTTTTAAGTATGTGTTAAATGCATGTTTTAGTGTTCTTTAGCTTGTTTGTTGTGGTGGGGGGGGGGGCGGAAACCTTTTTAACCTAGACGGAGAATCAATTTTTTTCTGTAACATGTCTCCATTCAAACTGTGGCCTAACATCGAGGAGTTGGTGGCCTCTGCTGGAGATCATCTTCGGGAGCTCCAACTGCGGGAGCCTGCAGGACTTAACATCGTGGAGCTGGCGATCCCTTTGCCAGGGATCGACCATTGGAGCTCCAATGGCACTCATGATGGCTGGAAATATCATTGGAAAATCACTATGAATCCAAACATTATTTGTATATTAAATCTATGTTGCTTTCCTTGCAGAAATGTTATTTTATATTCTTGAACAGTTTTTGAGTTTACAACTTCTATTAAAAATTGGAATCAAGAACAGTTTTCAACTGAACCACCTTTCTAATTGTTCCTTAATCATATACATTTTTTTAGAAATAATCACATGGTTAACTTGAAGGGCGCAGGTTTTCTGAGAAAACCTTAAGGATGCTTGAAATCCAATGAGATTTGGAAAAGGTTGAAACATTTAGAAGTAAATGGCTATCAAGTGTTGAGGGAATAAAATAATATCTCAACAACTTCCGTTAAATGCACCAGAGTCCAATTGCTGGTCTTAGGCATTCCTAAAATTCTATACTTTCATTGGATTAATGTGTTGCCTCTCTGATGTTCCTATAATACTGGGTAATTATACTGTTTACCATAATTTGAAATGAATTCTGAACCTATCCTTTCAGGCTGATGGCAAATGCATAGTTCTATAGGCAGATTGGAATGGGTAACTTTGCAACTAAGAAAATGATAATGTATTTAACACATTTTTGGCTGAAGTACAACTATGAATGTAACTTGTAGAAACAAAGAAATGCAGAAGCTGGTTATTACACAAAAGGACACAAAGGGCTGAAGCAGCTCAGCAGGTCAGGCAACATCTCTAGAGAACATGGATAGGTGACATTTGAATGGATAATTTAAAGATGGAGATTGGCAGATTCTTGATTAGCTGTGGTGTCAGGGGTTAAGAGGGAAAGGCAGGAGAATGCGGTTGAGAGGGAAAGATAGATCAGCCATGATTGAATGGCAATGTAGACTTGATGGACAGAATAGCCTAATTCTGCTCCTTTTACTTATGAACATGAACATTTTGTCAGGACCCGTGTTTGGACCAGAAGTCTGAAGAAGGATCACAACACGAAATATCACTTACATATGTTCGCCAGAGATGCTGGTTATTTTGCTGAGTTACACAGCTCTTTGTGTCCTTTTATGAATGTAACTTATTATACTGAAATTTCAGATTAATTGATAATTAAAATAGCCTTGTACAACATTCAAAGACAAAAATGACCAAAAAGGTGGCTTGACTGCAAAGTACATGACTGCAAATGTGAATCAAAAACATGATCAAGAGTAGATATCACAATATGATCATGCACAACACCCTGAATGGATCCAGCCTGCCTCAGACTATGCAGCACACCAAGTCTTGATGTTTGCTGGAAACCTAATGATAGGTCTAGTTAGGCAGGAGTATCACTTCCTTCAAATTATTGCTTCATTGAGGAAAACAAAAAATTGGTTCTGTGCAAACAGGGGATCACAAAATATTTTCCAGATGTTAACTGTGAAGAATGGCAGAAGGTTTCAGTTTCCTTTATTATCATACCAACGTTTTATAAGTGGACGAAAATCAGCTTAAGATGATAATGCATCTCAAAGGGAGTTCATAAAATGTATCAGATTTTCCCACCAGTTCACTGACTGCATTTTCCCAGAAGTTTAATACTGTAGACCTAGGTCTTCTCCTGTGAATTCACCACCTGCTTTTCATTTTGTCGGATAATGGCAGCTGCAATAAGAGAGAGAGAGCTGTGTGTTCTTGCCTGGTATTACAAGCAGTTAGACTTTGAGATGACAGCAGTAAATGCTACCTTAGTAACAGAAACTGCAACTTGATCCACTTCAGTTGTGCGCAATCCGAGATAACGCAGTTCATTTGTGTTCTGTCAACAACCTCACTAACCCAGCACTGGCATTAGAAGTTATTGTCAGGAACTAATTAGCTTCATTCCCAGAGGAAGAGCATGTTAAACCCAACAGAATTACAGTTTACATCCTTATCAAACCTTTATTGTGACACCAGAACAATAATAGCTGCAAAGTACGAGGGTAAAATTTCCATTCCTCACATTTACCAATCTTAGATTTTAGATATAAGAGTCAATTTTGACTCCACTGATGCATAAAATTGGGCAGGGAATAGGACTGGGTGTGACCTGAACGTGATCCATTCTTGTCAAGGTAGCTTGCACACATGGTTGAAACTCCTTAACCCTGGTCCTGTAGAAATTCAGCTTCCACACGGTCATTGTGTTACCTTTCGCCCAGTGTATCAGCCCGTCATACTTTCATGGCAGAATCAATCTTAACCTTGGAGTCCCTTCTCTGCAACTATACACTGCCAAATGTAGAAGAGCTGCAACTTGTCTACCTGGGCCTGATTTCTTGTGAGCAGAAAGGCATGGTTTCTAATGTCTCACAGCAATTAATTCTTAGCTGCCAAAAATCTTTTAAATTGATATATATCTATTTATGTTGTTATGTCCAGCAGCTGTGTTGAAATAGATTGTATGTAAGAAAGAGTATAGAGTTTTAAAAGAGGTTTAATTTCACTAATTGTATGTTTACATGAGAGGGGTGCATTCTTCAGTCAGAAATAAGGTCAGGAAGCCAAAGCACAGAACCCCAACTGATACGCAATTCCGTGTCCCTCACCATCTTCCAGTCCCGCCTCAAGACCCATCTCTTTACCTCTGCCTATCCTTATCCCCACGTCCCCCTCCCTTTTCATCTGTGCATTAATTGCCACATATTGTGTTTTGAATTGAATTCTGTCTTTACTTTGTGTACTAGTCATGTCTCTACTATTTATTTCATTCCCTACATGTTTTTCCTCTACCTGCTAAATTTTTGTAAGGTGTCCTTGAGACTCTTGAAAGGCGCCCATAAATAAAATGTATTATTATTATTATTATTATTATTATTATTAGAACTACCATCTTTTCCTTTTAGACTTGGTTCCCCATCAAAGGTTATATGGATTTACCTGTAAGGTTAGCAAGGTTGAAATTTGGGTCACAATAATTGGAATCACTTACTAAAAGTGCATTCTTCATTATACCTACATAACATTAATCTGTCCACTATTAAAAAAAATGTCCAGGTGAGTGTTTCCATTAAACTAGCAAATAAAATAATTACATATTTACTATTTGCTGAATGACTGCAAATGTTATTTTCTTAATGTGTCTATGGCATGCATTGGAAAAGTTCCACTTACTCTTCTTTACAGGAATTCTGGAATTCTCTGCCACAGAAGGTAGTTGAGGCCAGTTCATTGGCTATATTTAAGAGGGATTTAGATGTGGCCCTTGTGGCTAAAGGTATCAGGGGGTATGGAGAGAAGGCAGGTACGGGATACTGAGTTGGATGATCAGCCATGATCATATTGAATGGCGGTGCAGGCTCGAACGGCCGAATGGCCTACTCCTGCATCTATTTTCTATGTTTCTATGTTTCCATGTTGTGAAATGACTCCATTGGGTCCTTCAATGATGACTGGCAAGCAGACTAACCCCGAGAGATTCTCCCACCAAAAATATTAAAAACACAAGATCATGAGAAAAAATAGCAGGAGTAGACTATCCAGACTTTAGAACTTGCTCTGCCATTCATCAAAATCATGGCTTATCTTGTAACTCACCATAATATTCCCACTTTATCCCCATTTGACTTGGTTTATTTAAAGTCCAGAAATTGAGTGAATACAATGACTGAAACAGCAACATCGCTGTTGGGTAGAGAATCTCAAAGGTTCACTCACTTCATATCAGCCTTAAACAGTCAAACCATTTTTCTCAAACTGTGCCCTTGATGCTAACCTTCTTAGCCAGGGGAAGCAACTGCCCTGCATTCAGGCTGTTAAGAATTGCATATGTGTCAATGAACTCTCCTCCCATTCTTCTAATATCCAGAGAATAGAGATCCAATCCAATTGTTCTTTCTTCAAATAGCAAACTGGTCATTTGTGAATCAGTCAAGTGAATCTTCACATTTTCTGTGTGGCAAGTGCAGCCTTTTCTAGATATATGGAGACCAAAACTGTAAACAGAACGCATAAAAAAATCTCAGCAAGACCCTATACAATTACACTTTCTTCTTCCTATATTCAAAACTTCTTGTAATAACGGTCACCATATAATTTGTCCTTTTAATCACTTGTTACATGTTTGGCCTTAGACATCTTGTGTATAACCACAGGTACCCAAAAAAGCTGGAGAAACTCAGCGGGTCCACTCCTAGTTGAATATTAGCAAAATCCAACCTGTCAAATATTTCAACCTTTTACACCAACTATTTTCCACATTATATTCCACATTATATTCCTGTTGCCATATTCTCACCCACACACTCAGTTTGTTTTTTATCCACAAAATCTCTTTGCCTCCTCCTCAGTACTTACAATGCCACCTACTTTGATATTGTCAGCAAAATTGGAAACATCACATTTAGTTCCTTCACCTAAATCATTGATATAGATGGTGTGAAGCAAATGGCTGAGTACCCATCTTTGGTACTTGGGTTTTTGATTTTCACTATTTGCATCAACAATCCATTTATTATTATTCTTTACTTTCCACAAGACAAGCAATTTTCAATCTGTGTCAGTATTTTACCTCTGTATTCTAATTTTGTAGATTAAGTTAAAACATAAAGTGCTAAAGACTTTTTTTTTGATGGTTGGACAAACGCCAGAGTTAAAAAAAAAGAAAAAGATGTGAGATAAGGACAGAAGGGAAGCAAGGAGGAAGAGTTTATTGGTTAGTTATCTAAAATTGCCAGCTAGATTGTAACCTACCCAAGCAGAACATGAGGTGCTGTTCCCCCAGCTTGCATGTAGCCTCACTTGACAACGGAGAAGGCCCAGGACAGAAAGGTCAGTATGGGAATGGGAGGGGGAGTTAAAATGGTTACCAACCAAGAGTTCCACCAGGCTTAGGCAGACCAAGTGGAAGCATTCAACAAAAGGATCGCCAAGTCGATCGGTGGCACGGTGGCGGAAACGGTAGAGCCGATGCCCTACAGCGCCAGAGACCCGGATTCGATTCTGACTACGGGTGCTTGTCTGTACAGAATTTGTATGTTCTCCATTCGTGACCTGCATGGGTTTTCTCCAGGTGCTCCTGTTTCCTCCCACACTCCAAAGATGTATAGGCTAATTGGCTTGGTAAAATTGTCCCTATTGTGTGCCGGATAGTGTTGGTGTGCAGGAATTGCTGGTCGGCATGGATCCAGTGGGCAGAAGGGCCTGTTTCTGCACTGTATCTTTAAACTAAACTAGAGTCTACACTTGGTTTTGCCGATGATGAGGAGGCCACAGGTGCAGGTGAACCTCTGTCTCACCTGGAAGGATTGATGGTGTCTCTAGAAGGATGTGAGGGATGAGGTATAGGACAGGTGTTACAACTCCAATGGCTGCACAAGAAAGTACCTGGGAAGAGGGTGGGCTGGGTAGGAAGAGATCTGTAAACCAAGTAGTGGATGGAGTGGCCTCTGCAAGAGGTGGAGAGGCATGGAGATGGAACTAGTTGTGGAATCACGTTAAAGGTGATGGAAATGTCAGAGAATGAAGTGTTGGATGCGGAGGCTGGTGGGTGAAAGGAATGGACCAGGAAAATATCATTATTCCATCTGGAAGGAGGGGAAGCGAAAGCATAACTACGAGACACAGAGGAAACAAGGGTGAGGGATCTATCTATGACAGTAGGGGGAACCACATTTACTAATGAAAGAGGACATCTCAGATCGCCTTGAATAGAAAGTCTAATCTTGGGAATGGATGTGGACGAAACAGAGAAATTAGGTGTTCATTATCCCACATTGAAACCATTTTGATATGATCAGGGTAGATATTGTGACCATCATGTCAGAAGAAAGGTCATGACTCATAATGTTGTCTGTCTATTCCCTCCACAGATATCGCCTGACCTGCTAAGTTCCTCCAGCACTTTGTGTTTTGCTCAAGATGGTAGCATCTTCAGTTTCTTGTGTTTCCAAATGGCCATCTCTTGCCATTAAATCACACAAAGGCTTATCCCTGCCATTTAATGCACAATCCAGTTACTTATCATTCTGATCTTTAAGTATTCAAGGAGACATCATTCAAAAATATAACAAAATACATATATTTAGGGGTCTGGTTTCTCTATTCCCAGAAGCTTTGAGGCTATCCAGAAGAATTATTTTGTCTCAGCAAATGTGTATCAACATTTAGAGGTGTCTTGTCAGTAACAGTGTGCTCCCATTGTAAATAAGTGTGCAAAATTACCTGTGTACTCGCAAAATGTTAAAGTTCTACAGGTAATTATAGTGATTGCAATTGTACTGTGGACCTTCTGTTTAAAAAGGATGAAAACCTAATGCCCCATCATCATCTCCTAACCTACATGTGGATGAGCCTGGAGGTCCCCCATCGGTCTTATTATTCCTTGTTTTTACATTTCACTTGCTGGTGTAGCAAGCTGTTTTTGATCCAGATGAATTGCAAGAAAAAGAAAACAATGAAGAAAAATCTTTAAGACTAATTATTCTAAATTATTTCCAATTTTTTGATTAATCTCTTTCTACATGCTGGTAAATGTAAAATCAGCAAATTCATCTTGTTTTACCCTAAAATATTTTCTGATGATTTGTTACATGCTGTAATATTGTCCACTGCTCGGTGGCCAAACTGTGTTAAGTAGAAATCCCAACATTCCATTAAAATATATATTTTTTTTTTATTTGATAGAGTGGATTTGGCTGCAAATGTCTGCAAGCTTTTACTTAAACTGGGTTGGCATTTACTAAAATAAATCTATTTTATTTTGAGCGATAAATACTTTCTTACAATCAGGTCATGTTTGAACAATTGACTCATTTTCAATTTACTTCCTGGTTACAAAAAAAACCCCCATATACTGATATTGAATGACAAACTTGGAGTTCATACATGTTGGATTCAGTTCCATAATCTCTTTGTGAAGAAGCATAAAGCCCTTTTAATCCTGATGAACTCAGCAATGAATAAATGTAAAAGGATGTGGTGTGTCTCTGTTCTGTTGGGAGTCTATTTTATTGGATCATTCCAAATAGTTTTTTTTCCCGATAATGCTGCAAAATAGCCAGGATATTAATGCCACAGGAAATGTCTAAACAAATCATACCACTTTCCACATAACATGTTCAGAAAATTAATTCTTTGCATTTTTTTAAACTGAGTAATGTCTCTGCAAGAACTGTATAATTGACATTTACATAAATACAGGAACAAAAATCCTCTTCATAAATTTGTTTAGTTGGAAATTTTTCAAACTGGAGAATTTTGACAATGAACAGGGAACTGTTGTTCTTCTGAAGGAATATAAATAATGCTAGTGTAAATAATACAAGGGTAACTATATGTCCTGGTAGAATTAGGCAAGCAACAATCGAGTGCTGTTAATGACCTGCAGAACATGGGCAAACCAACGTAATGCACGTGGTTTGTCTGTCAATTCTTGAGGACTTGCGATCTTAAGCTGCAAAATAATTTTAAAAGAAATTCATTTAGAAAATGAAATTGTATCTGTGCATCATGTTGCATGATTCAGAGAAAGGGGAAAAAACCCAACATAATAGTAAGATTAAACGAGAACTTACCAGTTTGAAGTTTGATCGTTATTTTATGAGTAACGTTGAGGGAATACGTGAAGAACCCCGCCAGGACGCATGCGTGTCATTCTTCAAAGCAGCGGTGTGAAATCACAGATAACTGTAATGACTAAACATAGTAAGATTAGAGAAGAGATACCAGTTGAGTATATGATCAAGGGTAGGAGCGGAGGGCATGTATTCCCTCAACGTTACTCCTCATAAAATAACGATCAAACTTCAAACTGGTAAGTTCTCGTTTAATCTTACTATTTTACTTCAGAGTCACGTGAGTGACTACGTGAAGATTTTAAAGCTCTGTGATTTCATGCCGTGGAAACGAGTCCATGCATCACATCTGCCTTGATTATGGGGAGAATAGAGTTAACATCATTAGACATCAATACGATATTGAAACCCAACGATAAATATATTAACACCAATTATTCCCCCTATTTATGGGGTAAATTATATTACAGAACTTAAATTTGTTTCTGCAAATGTTCCAGGTTCAATGACTGGTTTGTTATAAAGTCATTGGAAAGTTTCCTCCGTTGACCATCCTGCTGTCTTGAGGATTTGGTCCATAGGAACGTCCAACTTCATAGCTACCGATGTAGCTGCAGCCCTGGTGGAGTGAGATTTAAAAATGCTAGTGTCTACTCCAGCCTTTATTAGGACCTGTTTTAGCCATCTAGAGATGGTCTGGACTGTCATTGATTTGAGTGGCTGTTTGTAGCTGATTAAAGTGACATTTCTTTCCCTCTGATGATCTTAGTATACTCCATATATAATAGTAAGTGTGTTACAATACAGAGACGACCATCTGTCGGGTAGGCCCTGAATTCTATTTTTAGACCTGCTGACCCCTGTCTGTTCTGTTTGACTATTTCATTGATGTAAAAAGTTAAATTTCCAGGTGAAATAATCATGTTGTCCAGCCTTAGTTTCTGTAGTGACTGGACCCTTTGTGCCGTGACCAAGGCCATCAGCATGACTGTTTTCATAGTCAGTTTCTGTAGGGACAGAGCTGTAGCTGGAGACCAGTTTCTTAACATGGTCAGTACAATGCTCACATCCCATATTTGGGAGTACCTGGTTCTTGGGGGATTAACATTAAAATGCCCCTCATGAGTTTGGTTACCAGGGTGTGTCCCAACAGAATGCCGCTCTGTTCCTTGCCACAGGTATGTTGACAGAGCACTTCTGGCGCAGTTGATGGCACTATGACTGAGCCTCTCATCGTAATGGAGGCTTGCCAGGAATTCCAGAACAGACGGGATGTTCTTAGATCTGTGGCTGATGTTTACAGTACTTCCCATTTCTTGATGACACCAAGTACTGTTTTTTGGTGGACTGTCTGTGGGCCGCTGAAATAATATCCACTGTTCGGTCCGTCAGTCCCAGGTGTAGTAGAGGTGCTTTCAACTATAAATTAATAGGTTTATATAATTATGACATGGGGAGCTACCCCTTGTTGCGGGAAGAACCAGTAAATTAGGTCTATGATGGATGGTGATGCATGGTTCTAAAACCATGTTGTGTATCACCGGGACCCATGGTTGAGTAGGCCAATCGGGTACTATCAAAATACCAGATGCGGAGTCTACTGTATATTCCTAAATACTCGACTGATGAGGCAGAAGGAGGGAATGCATAAATAAATAAACCCCAAATGCAGCGAAAATGCATCTGTACCGCTGCCCCAGGTTCTGGTTCCCATGAACATAATTCGATAACTGGTGAGAGCATGGATGCGAATAGGTCGATATCTGGTGTTCCATACCGTGCTGTAATTTCAGCAATACATTTTTTTAATCCAACATCCATTCAGTGTTTTCATAGAATTAGCGTGACCTGTTGTCTGCCACTAAATTCAATGTACCTGGTAAGTAGGTAGCTGATATCCAAATATTTCTCTGGATACACTATTGCCAAATTGTGTTGGCCAGATTGTCACATGATGTCGATATGTTTCCACCCATATGGTTGATATATGCTACCACGGTGGTGTTGTCTATTTGTAGTCTAACATGCTGGTGATATAACCCAGAACAATATGACTTAAACCCATGGAATGCACTCAACATTCCCAGGTAGTTTATGCCCAGTGTTTGTAATAATGATGCCTCCTGTGCATTCCATCTCCCCCACAGCTGGAGATGGAATTGGTAGCATCCCATCCAAGTGCACTGGCATCAGTATGTAGTTCCATAGACGGGTAGCTGATAATGTTTGGATCGGAACAATGCCTAATGTTATGTTTCCACCATTTTAGTTCCATTGTGGCCTCTGTTGGTAGCTTCATTGGTCTGTCAGAATGACCCCCATAATTTTTGAGTGCACGAATGTTTGCCCTCTGTAATTTTTGATAATGTAAAGGTCCGATTTGTGTGGCTGGAAACGCCGCCACTATAATGCCAATATTCTTGCTACCAGTCTGATGGATGGTTTTGTTTTGCTGCAAGCCTCCATTAAGGCTGTAACCTTTTCTTTCGGCAAAGTCACTGACATGTGAACTGTGTTAAGGGTGAACCGCAGATGATCCATTGTGTTAAATAACATCTGTGGTCACCTCTAATGGGTACTGTATAGTAAGCATCTTTTAATACGATGCTTGCCATGTAGTAACCTAGGAATCAATTGCTTAGCAGTAACAAAGGTTCCCATCTAGTAATGAATATATTGTATGAAAGTATTCAAATTAGTCAAATCTATGATGATGTGGCAACCACCATCTAGTTTATGATAAAGATTTTGGACACAAATTCCTGTGATTCGTGTTGGATATCCTCCATTACTCCTTTTTTATATGGGCACTGTAGTTCAGCATACGCTGTTTTTTTTTTTTTTTGTTGTTTTTTTTCTCTTTGCCTGTAAGCACGAACATTCGGTTCGGTACATGCTGAACTCGAGGATTATGTTTTGTATAAATTCTATGGTATAACCCTATACTTCTGAAAATATAAGTGTCGGTAGTTAATTTATTCCATGCATCCAGATAGAATTGTAATCTCCCACCAACCTCGTAAGGAACCAGACCCACCTACCTCCATAGTTATAGCGCTTTCTCACGGGGCGACTTGACGCAAGATGTAACTAGAGTGAAGTGGTCGTGGTCTAGCACGATATCACACGATATAACGGTGGGTAGATAAAGAGTTCCCACGGGTACTCGGCATTTCTGTTATTTGTGCGAGTGACTTGTCCGTCTCCCGAGCTTTCTCGTTAAATCTTGAATGAACATTGTGAATCCCCATTCATAAAAGAGAAGGTAAATGCGCGGGAGGGTTAATAATTGACAATATGCTGCTGCCTGCCCGCTGAGTTAAAAAGTTCCCACGGTAGACTCACGATATACAGTGTATCGTGAGTCTTGCGTGGGAACTTTTTAACTCAGCGGGCAGGCAGCAGCAGATTGTCGCTCCCTTCAGTTTCACCCCACCTACACCCCTCTGCTTCCCGGCCATGTGTGTGACCCCTTCCCTCCCCTCTTCAGCTCCCCGCCCATTGCACTGGCGCGGGGGCTTTTCACTGTCTTCACGTCGGCGATGGCAGCAGGTCAGTGCCAGTCACCGGAGACGTCAGGACCAACGGGACACCGACCCCCAGGCCCACTGCAAGCACTGAGATCCCAGAGACCCACAGCAAGCAGCAGCGCAGCCCCGTTCCAACTCCAGAGGAACACGCTCCCCGTAGGGACAGAAGCTGATGGTGTGCAAGGTATGTCTTGTTCTTGGGGTTGCGGATGAGGGGGCGCAGCTCGGGCTGTGACGTCTCCGGCCACCCCCCTGTACAGGAGCTGAGACTGGGAACTGTGGGGTTGTTTGCAGTTGCAGAGGGAGGGGGCAAGGGCGGTACAGTTCACAGTCTCAGCTCCAGTCCAGGGGGGTGGCCGGAGACATTAGGACCAACGGGACACCGACTGCAAGCACGGAGATTCCTTGTCGCTTGCCACTTGTCACCGTAGCAGCCCATCGGGGAGCGGATTCCTCTGGAGTTGGAGGGACAGGGAGACACAGCGGCTTTTGAGAATGGTGGGCAATCACTTCCAAAGTTCTGCCCACACAGTCAGTACACCTCTCCTACACTTGTCTCCCGCACTAAGATCATCTCGCAGAGAATGATCCCAGCCTAACAGCATGTTCATTCCAGATTACTCACCTTCTGTCCCCTTTGTCCAGCTTCTGGGTTCACCGTTCGCAGGAGTTCCCACGGTAAACGCAAGAGTTAATACGGATATCGTACTGGCCACTACATGCATATAATGTTGCAATCTTCAACCACAAGTGTACAAGTCACTCTTGGAGAAATTCAAACTTGCTTGAATTTTCTGCCGAGTCACCAAGTTACACGAGTACCTGTCGTTAGCGCCACGGTGGTCCACGGTGGTCCACGAATGCCGTATGGTTATCGCACGGGGTTCCCACGATGTTCAACTCTGGTTAACTCTTGCGTCAAGTCGCCCCGTGAGAAAGCGCTTTTACTATTGGTAGGTTTGTTCCTTTTTCGGCATCCTCCGTGGACGTTGAGGTGCCGGTGTCTGGATCTGTAGTTGGGTCGGGTTTGATGGTTTGCGCATTCCCCAGGAAGTAGTTTTTAGACGTTGCTTTAATGAGCCCCAGGGTTTTACCCTCTTTGTCAAGTTCTTTTACCTGTTTTGATAAGTTGCCTCCAAATAGTAATATTGGTGGTTTGGAGGTTCCAGGTTTGCATAGGCCTGCAAATTAGGGTCTAAAGCCGGTTGGATGGCACTTCTTCCTAATGCTGTTTACTCGTATTGGTAGTTGCAAAATAAAGCCAGTGTATCCTGGTGATCTTGTGTCATGTCTTTTTTGTTTATTGTGCGGGTGAAACCCGTAATCCCCGCTGTTAGGACTTTCAGAACTTTCTGTTGTTTCAAGTCCCTGGCTCTGCCATGTTTTCAAATACACTGGTTGACACTGGGAACATTCAGTGTTTTGCAGTTCCCTGATGGTAAGTGTCTTCCAATAGGTTTTCTTGCACCCCATGTGCACTAGGGGTATGTTCTGCACCCCTCTTCAGGTTCAGCCCAGAATTGACCCCCTATACTCCCCTCTGATGGGGGAGAAACACTGTGCAGCCCTACAAGAGGTACTGTTGTAGGACTTACTAGCTGCCCCCTGTGACTAGCCTCCATCTCCCGGAGCCTGCCACTTACCTGCTCCTGAAGCCGCTCCTGCTCCAGTTCCTGCAGCCGCTCCAACCGGCTCCAATGATCACGGGCACTGGCCTTCGCGGCTGCTTTTGAAACTGTTCCTCCTGCAGCCGCTCCAACCGGCTCCAATGCTCACGGGCACTGGCCGTCGCGGCTGCTTTGTTCCCCGCTCCCAGCCGCTCCAACCGGCTCCAATGCGCACGGGCACTGGCCACTCGCGGCTGCTCCTAAAGCCGCTCCAACCGGCCCCAATGCGCACGGGCACTGGCCGCTCGCGGCTATTCAGAGTTGGACTCATCGGAGTCAACGACTCTGTTGGTTTTTTGCTTTGCTCTACCGCCGGCCATGGCCGGTGCGGGAGCGAAGTCGGGCACAGCTGTTCCCATTACGGGAGATTGACGTGCCGTTGGCTGCTGCTGCCGGCTGCCCGCAACTCCGCGGTTCTCCCCCGCCAGCTTTCCCGCAGCCTTCGTGGATCTGGTCCATGTCTCCACCTGTAAGGTAAGTGGAAGGAACGCAGAGTCTCCTTACCTGCTGTTCCCGGCTTTCAATTTTTGCCGCTAAGGAGAACGTCGTTCCCCCTGCTGTGACTCGTTGCAATGCGTGTAGCGATATGTCACGCATGCGTCCTGGCGGGGTTCTTCACGTAGTCACTCACGTGACTCCGAAGTAAAATTATAGGCCTGGTAGCTTAACCACCTTTTAAAATAATTTGCCCATCTGCAAAAAGAGCAACAGTTTAAGCTATCATTTGAAAAGATACAAAAAGATAAAATTAATCAAGAACAATCAACATGAATTTATTTAGGGAAGGTTTTCTTTGACGATATTAAAATTTCAGAGGTGATTAAAAAGAGACAATGGGAATAGCATATTCAATGAAGTACACATGGATTGTAGATTTTAGCACGGTGTTTGACAAATTCTCACACAAACTATTCAGGAAAGTAAAGCATGAAAGTAAAGGGAAGCAGGGGAAGGTGTTAGGTTGGATCCGTAATTGGGTCCAACTGGGCAAGAAGCAAAAGATGTTCACAAAGCAAAAAAAACTGAATGCTGGAATTCTGAAATATAAACAGAAAATGATGGAAAACTCAGTAGATTAGTCTGCATCTGTGAAGATTGAAGCAGATTTAAATTATGTTCTGTTTCTCCATCCACAGATACTTCTTGATCAACTGAGAAAAGGGTCATATTTGGCAGATGTTTTAGTCAGTGGACGTGTTTTCACAATGGGCCTTCATGTGGCTCGTGCTCTCAGCCTTGCCTTTCATCATATATCAATGATTCACACTCACATGCAAGGTTGGCAAATTATACCACAAATGGCTCTGTAATATTGGAAGAGTTTGAAATCTGTGGATTTCGGAAAATATGAATGAACTCGTTCAATTAAAAGAATAATGTAAACCAATTTATTCCGATTATACATTTGGAAAGGCCAAGCATGTAATAAAGATGAAATACTGAAAAGCAAGGAGGAACAGGAACCACAAATTCCTGAAAACAATGTGACAGATAGATAAGATGTAAAGGCATTTGCATCATTTGTTGTCTGAGGCGTGGAGTATATGCGCATGGAGGTTATACAAAAATTGTATAAAATGCTAATAAGACGACAGTTTGAGCACTTCTTATAGTTTGGATTCGTACATTACTTGAAGTGCGTGATAGTTTTGAAGGAAGGTGTGATAGATTATTTTGTTTTAGCTTGAAAAAGGATGTTGAGGGGACGTAACCTCAATGCATAAAATTTCATACAGTGTTGAAAAACGTGTCTCAAGCAATATGTTGAAGATGAAATGGGGTGCTTAATTTACAACATCAAAAAAAGACCAGTTTACTCAGAAGATAATCTTTTCAGAGAGCTGAGGAAATAGAAACCAGAGTAACCTCTCCCAAGAAAGGCAGTGTAATACATCCAAAGAGTGAATTGAATAGAGCATAATTACAGATACTTTATGTGTGAAACAGTGGATCTTAGCGGCTTCAACTGACCGGTCACCTAATATAAATGGCAGAGTAAATGCTCAATAATCTACTGTCTTGCTGGTTGCAGGATTGTAAATGGAATATAATGAGAAGCTGAGTCTGAATGAATAGGAGAGAACTGAGAGAACAATAACTAGAGAACATTTATTTAAGGTGACAGGATGAAAGCGATTGAAAGTGAGTAGACAAATTTGCAATGTACAAAACTGTGCATCACAATCTCTTTTGATATATATACAAAATTAAACAATTAGGATAATATTTTATAATCAACAATGGATCGTTTTGGACTTTAGTCCAAGAGGAATTGCATCTGAAGTTGGAAAGCTGCATGTGCTAAAATGTTATGCCTGTCTCTCGTTATATTTGGATGAAACATAAAGTGGGTTGCATTAACATGCGCAGATGAGAGGATATGAAAAGTTATGATTTGAAAAAATAAACAAGATGTGAATACGTTGGGACAACTGAATAACGTTGCCAGAATAAGTAATTGAGGCAATTACAATAATATAATTTAAAAGAGCTTTAAACAGATACATAATAAGGAAATGGGCCCACCATAGATGGGGCATTTTTGTCATCATAGATAGTTAAACAAGTACTTTGGTTCTGTCTTCACTAAGGAAGACACAATTAATCTCCCAGAAATAATAGAGGACCGAGCTTCTAGTGGGAGGGAGGAACTGAAGGGAATCCACATTAGTCAGGAAATGGTGTTAGGTAAATTGTTGGGACTAAAGGCAGATACTGTAAATCCCCAGGGCCTGATGGTCTGCATTCCAGAGTACTCATGGAGGTGGCCCTAGAAATCGTGGATGCATTGGTGATCATTTTCCAATGTTCTCTCGTCTCTGGATCAGTTCCTGTGGACTGGACGGTAACCAATGTAACTCCACTTTTTAAGAAAGGAGGGAGAGAAAAAATGGGGAATTAGAGCCCAGTTAGCCTTACATCGGTAGTGGGGAAGATGCTTGAGTCGATTGTTAAAGATGTTATAGCAGCGCATTTGGAAAGCAGTGACAGGATCGGTCAAAGTCAGCATGGATTTTGAAAGGGGAAAACATGCTTGACTAATCTTCTGGAAGTTTTTGAGGATGTAACAAGTAGAATGGATAAGGGAGAGCCAGTGGACGTGGTGTATCTGGACTTTCAAAAAGCCTTTGACAAGGTCCCACACAAGAGATTAGTGTGCAAAATTAGAGCACATGGTATTAGGGGTAGGGTTTGACATGGATGGAGAACTGGTTGTTTGACAGGAAGCAAATAGTAGGAATTAACGGGTCCTTTTCAGAATGGCCGGCAATGACTAGTAGGGTGCCGCAAGGCTCAATGCTGGGACCACAGTTATTTACAATATATATTAACAAGGGAATTAAATGTGACACCTCCAAGTTTGCAGATGACACAAAGCTGGGTGGCAGTGTGAGCTGTGAGGAGGATGCTATGAGGCTGCAGGGTGACTTGGGTGAGTGGGCTGATGCATGGCAGATGCAGTATAATGTGGATAAATGTGAGGTTATCCACTTTGGTGGCAAGAACAGGATGGCAGATTTTAATTGGAATGGTGTCAGATTAGGAAAAGGGGAGGTGCAACAAGACCTGGGTGTGCTTGTACATCAGTCACTGAAAGGTACAGGTGCATGCAGGTACAGCAGGCAAGAAAGAAAGCAAATGGCTTATTGGTCTTCATTGCGAGAGGATTTGAGTTTAGGAGCAAGGAGATCCTACTGCAGTTGTACAGGGCCCTGGTAAGACTGCATGTGGAGTATTGTGTGTAATTTTGGTCTCCTAATTTGAGGCAGGACATTATTGCTATTGATGGAGTGCAGCGTAGGTTCACCAGGTTAATTCCCAGGATGGCGGGACTGACATATGATGAAATAATTGGTCGACTGGGCTTGTATACACTGGAATTTAGATGAGAGGAGATCTCATAGAAACATATACAGTTCTTAAAGGATTGGGCAGGCTAGATGCAGGAAAAATGTTCCTGATGTTGGGGGAGTCCAGAACCAGGGGTCACAGTTTAAGAATAAGGAGTAGGCTATTTAGGACCGAGATGAGGAAAAACTTTTTCACCAAGAGAGTTGTGAATCTGTGGAATTATCTGCCACAGAAGGCAGTGGAGGCCAATTCACTGGATGTTTTCAAGAGGGAGTTAGATTAAGCTCTTAGGGCTAAAGAAATCAAGGGATATGGGGAAAAAGCAGGAATGGGGTACTGATTTAAGATGATCAGCCATGATCATATTGAATGATCGAAGGGCCGAATGTCCTACTCTTACACATATATTTTTCTATGTTTTTATGTTAGGCTGATTGGCCTATATTTGTGCTGTATGACTAATGACTAATATAAACTTTCTGCTATTCTTCTCAAATAGCATTTGCAATATGGTCAATCTGTTAAATTAATTGTGATGAGGTCGACATTGGATAATTTAAGAGCAAAATGCATGTCTCCCAGTTTATCATTTTTTACACAGAGAGTGGTGAATCTGTGGAATTCTCTGCCACAGAAGGTAGTTGAGGCCAGTTCATTGGCTATATTTAAGAGGGAGTTAGATGTGGCCCTTGTGGCTAAAGGGATCAGAGGGTATGGAGAGAAGGCAGTGATGGGATACTGAATTGGATGATCAGCCATGATCATATTGAATGGCGGTGCAGGCTCGAAGGGCCGAATGGCCTACTCCTGCACCTATTTTCTATGTTTCTATGTTTATATGTTTATATTCTGAACCATGTGGTTCTCTTCAGCAATTTATGCTCAAATGTTGGTCATTGGAAAAGTTAAAAAAGTCTTTGTCACCTTGGTAAACTTACCTCTAAATCAGAAGATAGGGATCAAATTTCTTTATAGCTGTGACACTTGGGTTATGTACTCCCACCAAAAGAAGAAGATAAATATCATCCACCTTCAGACTGTAATTAAATTCCTTGGAATAACAAACAACAATATAGTTGAGGACCCTTACTTGTCGCCCACAGGGTTTACACAAAATGCTGTGTAACTCAGCGGGACAGGCAGCATCGCTGGAGAGAAGGAATGGGTGACATTTCAGGTCGAGATCCTTATTCAGACTGATCCGGTTCTCTACCCGAAATGTCACCCATTCCTTCTCTCCAGAGATATTGCCTGTCCTGCTGAGTTACTCCAGCATTTTGTGTCTATGTTCGGTTTAAACCAGTATCTGCAGTTCCTTCCTACATCAACAGGGTTTGTTGGCTGTGTCACTTGAAGAAAATACCTCAGGAACACCTGCTGAAGGCTATGACCAATTAACAAATAATCTACAGCTCAGAGAAAGGCCAGAGCTCAGAATAAACGACACAGATAGTATAGTCCCGAGGATTTCAGTCTACTTACTGTCAACTTCAAATTACAAGGATGCACCTTTGGAAAGGAGATGAGGAGGAACTTCTTTACTCAGAGGTAATGAATCTGAGGAATGCATTACTGCAGATGGCTGTGGAAAGTAAGTGTTTTGGTATTTTCTGGGCAGAGATTGACAGGTTCTTGATTAGTAAGGGTGTTAAAGGTTACAGAAGAAGACAGGAGAATGGGGTTGAGAGGGAAAGATACATCAGCCATGGTTGAATGACAAAGTAGATTTGATGGGCCTAATTCTGCTCCTATGACTTATGAACTTGAACCCTACCTACAGTCATACAGTCTGGAGAAGATAGGTTGAAGGCTGGTCACCACAATGAGCTACCAGTGAGTCCAGTCAAGAGTCGGAAGCAATGTGATCTAATCTCCCATTTGCATCTTACAAGTGGAACCGTTGCCATGTCAAGAATGCCTGCCACTCACACATTGGCATCTGCACTGACCCCTCTTGGGCTACACCATTAAGTTATAGTGGCGTCTTCTTTCATCTGCAAAGATGTTGGCCTTCTCTCTGTTACTTGTTTGCCATCCAAGTAAACAACAGAAGGCAGTATTGGCACAGACTAACCAAGGAAGAAAATAATAATTTTCAAAATAATTTGCTGCTGCTTCAGTAGAGGTTTCAGGACAGGTGTTTATTTCGCAACTCTGCCCTCTTTTAATTAGAAGCAGGAGTTTAAATAAATGACTGGCCATTTCCAAATATCATTTTGTTTTGCAATATAAGTAATACCCACGAAAAAAAATGGTTAAATGTAAAACGGAGATAGACACAAAAAGCTGGAACAGCTCAGCGGGTCAAACAGCATCTCGGGAGTATAAGAATAGGTGATGTTTCAGGTCGAGACTCTACTTCAGACTGAGATTCAGTGGAAAGAGAAACTAGAGATATAAATAGTGATGCAGAGATATAGAACAAATGAATGAAAGATATGCTAAAAAGTAACGATGATAAAAGAAACAGGTCATTGTTAGCTGTTTGCTAGGTAAGAACGAGAAGTTGGTGCGACATGGGTGGGGAGGGATGGAGAGAGAGGGAATGCAAGCTACATGGTTAGAGAAGTCAATATTCATACTACTGGGTTGTAAGCTGCCCAAGAGGGATCTTGGCCCATGACGTCATCTATTCCTTTTCTCCAGAGATGCTGTCTGACCCGCTGAGTTACTCCAGCTTTTTGCGTCTATCTTTGGCTTAAAGCAGCATCTATGTTCCATCCTACACGTTAAATGCAAACCTCCATATTCAGGAAATACTAGACTAAGTCACACAAGAGGTTTGGTCCCTCAACGCAATATGCCGCCACTCACCCATAGCCCCCAACTGCACAGGCGCAGCTCATTACCCCTCATCCCTAGCATTCTCTCCCCCTCTTCTTCACTCTCCCTCTTCTTTCTCTAAGCCTCCTCCCCTCCCCATCCCTCCCTCACACCTCTCTCCCTCTCCTTTCCCCTACCCTCAGTCACTCCCTCCCTCCCTCCATAACGCCTCTCCCATCTCTACTCCCCTCCTCTCCCTCTATCCCCTCTCCCCCAATCTCCCTCCCCAGGATCTCAAAGTTGCCGCTTCTCTACCTTCTTGCGTGCCTCGGAGGAGCATCAGCTGTCGGCGCAGATCCTCGGTTCGGCCCGGTCGCACTAGCAGCTAAGGCCGCGCTGGCTTGTGGGCGAGGTGGGGGGAGAGCTCGGAGAAAAGACGGGGGAAGAGCCATGGGGAGAGGGGGGTATCGCGGGGGAGGGGGGCAGCAGCCAGCAAGGAGGACCAGAGGGGAAGGGGCTGGAGCTGCCATTGTGATGGCAGTGCGTTTGAGACTCACAGCGGGTGCTGGACACTCTCCTCCACCGGGATAAGATTCTCTGCTTTCCTTTTTCTGTTTAGCGGCATTCAGTCCGTTGGCTTGTAGGCGACGCCGCCTTTCGGGAAGGTGGCGTTTTGGCAGAGCGGCCATTCAGTGAGTTCGCTTTTAGGTGACGCAGCCTTTCGGTTAATTGGCTTTTTGGCGTCCCGCCCTTTCGGTTAGTTTGCATTTAGGCGTCCCACCCTTTCGGTTAGTTGGCTTTTCGGCTTTGTTTCCATTCGTTTTTTTGTCGTTTCGGCTTTGTTTCCATTCGGTTATTTGGCTTCCACTTCTTTGCTTCAGCTTCTCGTCCGTCGGCGCCACGTCCGCACATGAGATAGATAGATATATATGTGAGACTTTTTATTCTTGTCGGTTAAGAGGAAACGTGAGAGATTCAATTACTTGGCGATTTTTTTAAAAGCTGCATTTTTTTAGCTATCAGCAATTGGTTAAAAAGGTTCATTCATGGGCTATAAAAGTGTCTCTCACACAATCTTTCTCCAGTTGCAATTATACTGCATCGGTCAATTCATTTGAACACTGATGTGAAGAGACATACTTGTGGGTATGCTGGCATGATTGTGAATAGAAGAAAGCAGAGCTGTACGTGCAAACATTCAGACCCAAACAAAGAGTCCTGATCATTCAATTCTAACTGCTGATGAAATTTCTGATGGTTGAAGTTGACTAATGGCCTAAAATTAGCGTGGCTTGCTCGTCTGAGATTTATCCTAAATGCCCCATTTAAAGTTGAGTTGAATGCTGCCCGTAAACAATATTCAGGGCTGGGCATGTCTGAAGACAAAGCACTCAGTGTACTCACCAACCAGATGATCCATGTCAAAAGTAACTATGAAGAAAGCGTATAATGCTCGTGAATTATTAGAAAGGCAGAAGGGGAAGAGCAAGGGTGAAGAGGAAGCACAAGAAGAGGTCTCAATGGGTGAATGGAGATGATGTGATGGACTGTCCCAGTGCACCAGATGACTGGAAGAGTGGTGCTGGACTTTGACAAAAGTTGGAAATTTAAGCACACATGTGGGGCAGTGGATGGCAAGCATGCCATTCTTGTCCCTGTCCCTGTACCCCTCATTTTCCTTATCGTACAGGGTGGCATTCTGCTGGAGCCATTCCTCAAGGTCCCCCTCATGCTGCCTGGTGAAGGTTTAGGGCATAACCTTCCTCCAGCCCTCCCTCACCACCAATGGGGCATCTGCCTCAGATGCTGTGTCAGACACAGGAGAAAGGGCTGCTTTGTTGCCTTCAAATGAGGCAATGAAGGATGGGATGGTGGTGGGGACATATACTACCACCCTGGTCTCCTCATTCCAGGGGTCTCTCATGCAGGACTACCTCCTCCTGCACTATCACCTCCTGTGGCATCACCTCCTGCCACTCCTCCTCTTGGGTGGGCAGGTTTTTCTGAGGGTTGTGCCCTCCCCCTGCACTGCTGCCTTTTTGGTGCCATCTCTAAATCACAAGTCTCCTCTCCAAAAAACTATCCAGCTATGAATGAACCTGCCCTGGAGCGACAGAGGTCACGTGCTGCTGTTTAAATTATCTTTTATTTCTACTGAACTTTTTTTCACCCCGGAGCTATTACCTTCGACTACCTTCGACCACCTTTGACTACCTACGACCAGCATCACGACCTACTACGACTGACATCGACTAGACCTACGACTAAAAAAGTATTGATTTTTCCCACGGCAACCTATTTTTAGTCGCTGTCAATTTTTAACATCTTGAAAAATACGCCGCGACCTAGCTGAAGCCTCGACTACGCGGAGACCACTCTCGACTATATGACGAAGACCTCCTACGGCCTCGTAGCGACCTTCCCGCGACTATTGGTCACCAGAACTCGCAGTGGAGGTCGCCCAAGTGGGACAGGGGCTTTACTTTACATTCTATGTTCTCCTTTTCTGACCACCTCAACAGACTCTCCCTGCAATTTGTAGCTTTCTTTACGAACCACACAATGAATGTTTGTGTCATTTTAATTGGAAGTCTATACTCGTTATTCATTTGAAAGGAACAAACCTGAGAATTAACTCATGTAGGAAGGAACTGCAGATGCTGGTTTACACCAAAGATATGACATGAAATGCTGGAGTAACTCAGCAGATCCTATTTATTTTCTCCAGAGATGCTGCCTGACACACTTAGTTACTCCAGCTTGTTGTGTCTATCTTCTGAGAATAAACTCAGTGGACTCTGTATACAGTTTACAAATCACTAAAACCATAATTGAGTACATTTTTAATCAACATGCTGCTTCTACCTGCATCCCATGCTTCTGCTTTCTATCCACATGCCTTGCTAAAACTCACGTGAATTACACCAAATGGACAAGGTTTGTCAATCTCTGCTGTTAATTCCTGAAAACATTTAATATATTTATGCAGATGCAACTATCCCTTAATAAATCTGTGCATCCTAAAATTATTAATTGCATTACCTCTCAGAACTTTTTCAAATGTTTTTCCCATCATCAATATTTGGTTAATATTTATTAATTACTTGTCTTATCCCCTACTCTCTTAGGACAAATATCATCACATTAACAAGCAGTGACGCCTGTACCCAAAGAGTGTATGCAGTCATTTCATTCCATATTTCTTTAAAGAACCTGGGATACATTTCATCCAAACCTAGTCATTCATATACATTTCTCCTACGGTATGAATGGAAAGAGCAGAAGGAGAATACCACTTAGCCTCTCCCACCTATTCTGCTGTTTAACAAGACCATAGCTGATGTTCCTTTTCCTCAGTAACATTTTCCATCTTTAACCCACATCCTTTGATTTCCTTCATAGGTTCATGTCATAGGAGCAGCATTAGGCCATTCAGTCCATCGAGTCTACTCCTCCATTCAATCATGACTGATCTATCTTTCCCTCTCAACCCCATTCCCCTGCCTTCTTCTCGTGTACTTTGGCACCCTTACTAGTCAAGAACCTGTCAATCTCCATTTTAAAAACACCCTTCAATTGCAAGAAAATATCAAAATGAATATACTCTGTGACTGAACATTTTCAGGCCTTTTGGATGAAAACTTTCACAGATTCACTAACATCTGGCAAATAAATTTCTATTGATCTAAGCCCTGAATGGTTGATTGGATAATACTGGAAACACTCAGCAGGTCGGGCAACATATGTGGAAAGAGAAAGATTTCATATTTCTGGTCAACATTAGAACTGAGAAAAAGAGAAAGCAAATTAGTCTCTGTAGCAGTAAACATCGGCGAAGAACAAAGGGACTGTCTGTAATAATATTGCGATTAAATGGGCATCTAAGCTGGATAGTTGGCCTGTCTTTTACATGTAACTGCTGGATTTAAACTCCCCCGCCCACTGAAATATCGTCTTGTTTATTTCTCCTTGGAGAACCAACTTTTCATCAACGGAGTCAATTTGGTGAGCATGAGCGCACATCCTCTAACTCAGGAGATGAGGGCTGACATTTATATCATCCCTACTTTAGTGATGACAGACAAAAAATTACCTCCATATCAGCACATCTGCAAGTTTTCAAGCCTCATTTCGTATTCAGTTATTTTCCCTCCTGCGTAAATAATAAAAGCTTTAATTTAGCAACATTTTTTTTTTGGTATTCTCTCTTTATTTTTCCAATTTCCTTTTTAATGTTGTCCTTAAACTTTTGATATTCCTACGAAAATCTGACAAATGCATTCCTTTTCATATTTTTCTGCCTTGCCATCCAACTGATTGGAAATTTGTAGCCCACTCCTTTATCATTGTGGGAAGATTATTGTGATGAGCATGAAGCATTATTACCTTAAATGCCATCTTCTTCTCCAGTTGTTCTAACAAAGTATCCACCTGAGTTATTTACAGGAAGGCTCAAGCTTGGTCTCTGGTGAGCTGGTGCCTGAATTTCATTTTGTTCCTTGTTTGACTGTAGTCTCTATTGCATATTGAGTCCCTGTGTACAGACCCTATTTTCTGTAGCATGCAGTGACAGCATCTGAGCTGCTGGCTGTGAATGTCAGATGGAGTGAAGGGATGTTTTCATCATCCTGCACTGCTGAGTTGCTGTCACCTTCAAGTTAAAGTTCTTGGCTACCTGAAAGGAGAAATCCACAAAGATCATGGTGAATGAAAGGGACAAATAGGAGGTGCATAACATTGTAGCCCTACATGTCGCTAATAAATTAGTAAAGACTGTGGGATGAGGGAGAAATAAGATCAGTGAAGCAAGATTCCATGAGCGCCTTTAATGTTTATGATGACTGATTCACTGGTAGGGACATCATTAATGTCCAGTGACTTTAGACTTTAGAGATACAGCGCAGAAACAGACTCTTCATCCCACCGTGTCCGCGCCGACCAGTGATCACCCCTTACATTAAAACATTCATACAACTGGGGACATTTTACGATTTTCTGAAGCAAATTAACCTGCAAACTTGAATGTCCTTGGAGTGTGGGAGGAAACTGGCGCATCCAAAGAAAATCCACTCGGTCACAAGAAGAATGTACAAACTCCGTACAGATAGCACTGGCAGTGAGGATCGAACCCTGGTCACCTGCATTGTAAGGAAGCAGCTCTACTGCTATGGTTCACCACCCCTATAGACAGAGGTCTATCTTCAGTGCTGGTGAACCATTGCACTCCCTTTAGTTTCTTGCTGGTTTTCTACAGCTGGTACTGGTTATATGCCACATACACGCGAATGGAGAAGTGGCTCATGTAGTGCGTGAGATAGATTTATTTGTCATGGTTGTTAGCAAAGAGTCTGTGCAAACTGTGACCTCTATATGTGAGGCTTGGAGTAATGATAATTAAGTAAGGATGTCAAGAGCTGTGAAGGATTGGTGTAAGTCTTTGCTGATGGGTGCGTAAACAGTGGGAGAGGTGAATAAGAAAGGGAACCAGTACATGTGGTTCATTTGGATTTCCAAAAGACATTCAAAATATGCCAAATCAAAGGATGACACACAAGTTAAGACCTCATGACAGTGGGGGAATATGGTAGAATGGCTGGAGGATTGACTTGGGAATAATGGGTCATTTCCAGGCTAGCTGGTTGACAGTGGTAGGAGATCACAGGGATCGAGCCTTCAACTCTTCAACATCTACATTAATGTTCATGGACTTGATGGGCTGAATGGTCCGGCTATGTGTTGTGGCCATTTTGTGATTACATGAAGTGCACTACCCAGTTTGAACTTTGTATTAACTATGATATATTATCAGTGCTGGTATCATTATGTGGCGGTGAAATCAGGGTATGAAGTTCATCCATGTACTGCGCTGGGTCACAATGGCGTGGGATCAATCATGCACTCAGATCAAACTACCTGATTTCTAGTTGAATGCAATGTAGCCCCATTGTCCCTCAAGCCATGGCAGATAAACTTCAGTTGACTGCATTTTCTGTCTCTAAGATTTCAAAGTTGAACATTTAAGTGCAATTCTTGCAGCATTTTTATTCTCATTTCTGCAAGTGGCACATTACAGGCCTGACAGAAATCCGATCTGACAGGCTGTGATCTCAAATGCCCATTGGTTCTTACAAAGCTGGCTTTCCAGTTGATAATTTCCCACCAGCTTCTGGCTTTTCTGCAAAATTAATGATTTTATGTCTTGAAATATTAAAATCTTCCACCACACAGAAGCATTTAAAATGACCTTGTCATCAGTTGTTATTCCAGGACAAACTCAAAATGGAAGGATTGCGGTGCATATTTGTCTGAGGATATTGTCCTGAAATAACAACGATTTTCAAACTTTTTTCTGCCTTATGGCCCTGTCTCACGGTGCGAGTCCATCCACGAGTGATCCCGAGTGAAAGAAAAAATCGAACTTGTGGTTGTCTACGAGATTCCAAGTTTACGTTCACGAGTGTCAATGAGTTGCCACATGTATGTCTAAGTTTGCCGTTTACTTCTCATTTCTGTGATGTACCAAGTTCCTCTCCCGAGTTACACTTGAGCCAACAACGACTACCGACGTGTGGAAAAATCATCACACGGGGACTCCAAGGGATGGGCATACATGCACGATGGGCAAAGTCCCTGCAACCTCCAGACCCGGCAGCACCCAATGGCAATGCCAGTCCTGCAGCCTGGCATCAACTCGACCAGCGTCAGCCAGCCAGCCATCGAACAGACAATGGGTCCCGTTGAAGCAAGATTCTCAAGCAGTAAGCTATGGAGGTGGAACGGCCAGGAGGCCCGTGGAGAGGACACATGGCTGATGAAGTCAGCCACACAGCGGGAGGAAGCTGGAGAAGAGGTTTATGCAGGGGATGGTTTCCAGGAATGAAGTCAAAGGCAATCTCCTTCGCTAACCGGCCATTTTGATTGGCTCATTGGAATTTTCAGCAAAGATCCTATAGGACCTAGAAGATCCGCCGGAAGGTAAAATGCCCGCTAACTTTATTAAACTTATTAAAACTGTCTCCACTCCTTCTCCCTCCCCTTCTCTCCCCGCCCTTCTCTCTGACTTCTCACCCCTTCTTTAACCTTCTCTCCCTCCCTCCCTCCCTCCCGCGCTCTCTAAAGGACTTACCGTGCTCTGTGGCAGCTGTTTACCCTCCTCTTTATCGCGCAGACAGCGCTCCACCGCTGTCCCTGGCCCCCACCTTCGCGATGAGTTTGTGTGTGTGTGTGCTGTCGGTAGCAAAGATCCCGTCGGATCTTTGGTCAGTAGATGCAGCTCACGCTTCGGTCGAGGCTTTCCAGGCGAGTGACCAAAACCTCTGGCGACTCATGGAAACCTTGAGTGGTGCACAAGGTCACCAGAGGTTTCCGTTCAGGTTTCCTACGTGGGACAGGGGCTTAACTTACTGACATTGAGAAGCAAGAGATTGCAGGTGATGGATTCTTGAACAAATAAATAATAAAATGCTGGAAGACCTCTAACATTTTTGTGTTTGTCAAAAAAACATATTTATTCATATATCTAGCTGTTATTGACAAGGCCAATGTCCTTGACCAAATGGCTTGCTCACCCATTCCAGAGTCGGTCACATTACGGGCGACCCGGAGTTGCACGTGTATCACACCGGGCAAGGATGTCAGATTCCTGCACTCAGAAGCAAGAGAAAACCAGATGTTTTTACGGTCATCTGTCATAGCTTTGTTGACACCATTACCAATAACAATTTACATCCCATCGCCGCCCTGGTGGGATTTCAACTTAAGTCATTTGATTGTAACTGCGTGTCTCTGGAAGATATAAGAATATATCAGGTATAATTACGTTAACCGCCGTGGCACTCCGGGATCTCAAGTTGGGAATACTGGGAGGCTGGAAACCCAGTGATGGATGAGCTGCGCTTCCCATTACCTGGGAAAATAAACGCTTTCATCCCATTCCAAAATGTCGCCTGCGCTCTAGCTGGAAGCGTGTATGGAAGCTGTGTGGGAAAGAACTGCAGAGGCCGGTATACACCGAAGGTAGACTCAAAAAGCTGGAGTAACTCAGGCAGCATCTCTGGAGAAAAGGAGTAGGAATAGGAATAGGAATAATTTATTGTCACATGTGAAGCGGCACGGTGAAATTATTTGCTTGCATACACAATGTATACGAATAGCAGTCACCTACGGCGCTGACAAAGTTACAAAGCACGCCACTCTTCCTATTTATTGTCCCCCATGTTTTGGGTCCAGACCCTTCTTCACACTACTGAAATTTCTGGGCCTATTTCCCCACTGTCCTTCATATTCCCTATTTAGTTTTTAGTGATACAGATACAGCGCGGAAACAGGCCCTTCGGCCCACCGAATCCGCACCGACCATCGATCCCCGCACATTGACATTTACACCAAGCCCATTAACCTACCCACGTCTTTGGAGCTTACACCATTTTATTATTTGACCTATATCTTAAAACTTTCACGGTGTAAATATCAGCTGGATATTTAAAATCACGTTCATTTATTTATCGGTATTTTTTGGCATTCATGTCTGGGGCGGGTTACCGAGCGGAATATACTTTTTGTCCACTTTTTTTCCCTTACTGCGTAGCTGCATGAATTCTCGGGACTGTATTTGCCGCTGGTGTATGTGAACTGTCTCCTCTTCAACCAGGCGCAGAGTTTTAACTTTTGATATGTGTTTGCCGTCTGGTCTTGTGTTTAGTTAAATGAAACATGTCATTATTCATATCGGGACGCCTTCTGCTTCGGGAGCTCTCCGTTAACGCCAAGCAGTGGAGGAGAATTGACTCCAATATCACAGAGACTGATGCATTTTAACGATGGGCCATAGACAATGCTGATTAAAACCGACAGCTTCCACACATAAACACTAAAAACAACATAAACATACAGATAGTACCCACGAGTTAATACGGCAGACCCACGAGTCACTGCGGTAAACTCACGGGCTACTACGGTATTACAACGAGTTTAAAAGTATCAAATTTTTCCTTCAAGAGTAAATTTGACCTGGTGGAAATCTTACAAAATGTTGAAAAATGTTCACGAGTTAACAAGTTTCCCGAGTACCTGCCTTTAGCGTTACAAGTCGCTAAGTTACGTCCACGAGCTCTGACGTTCCCGCTACGTTTATTCTATGTAATTACCACAAGTTTGATTGGTTTTTAACTCGGGATAACTCGTGGGTGGACTCGCACCATGAGACAGGGGTTTAAGTTGTTTAAAATATCCACCTCCAATGAAAAGCAATTCCACATTTCAGAGTCAATGATTATCAGTTAAAATAAAATGTGTTACAGGACAGCAATGTCATCAAAATCAAAGCAGCAAATATATTACAACATTGGTGCAGTTCATTAAACCAGAGGTTAACTGAAATAGCAGGTGGGCTTATATTAAGATTGATCCTTTATCACTACTCACACTGCTTGGTTAGCACTCATATTAATAGAATCAGAGAGTCACACAGCCTGGAAACAGGCCATTCGGCCCAACATCCATCATGACCAAGATGTCCCATCTAAGCTATTCCCATTTAACCTGCATTTGGCCCATATTGCTCTCACCTTTTCCTATTCATGTACCTGTCCAAATGTCTTTTAAATGTTGCTATTGTAACTGCCTCAACTACATCCCTCTACAAACCCATTACCCTTTGTGTCAAAAGGTTGCTGCTCAGGATCCTATTAAATCCTTCACCTCTCACCTAAAGCTAATCCCCCATTGTCTCATCTTTACTGTGGATGTCCAGCCCCTTTAAACCTCCACCCCCCTTCGGGAAGATCACAAGGTCCCTTAGTTTTTCCTTGTACAGAGACAATCAATTTCCCTCTACTAATGCTCTCTTCCACCTGGCAGAACCCATCTTCATCCTCAACTACTTTTCTTTTGACTCCTCTCACTTTCTGGAAGTTAAAGGTGGAGCATTGAGCACTTGCATGGTCCTCACCTAGCCTGACTATTACGTCAAGCAGTCCTTGTTCCAAATGTGCATTGGCACCATCCCCCAACTCTTTTTCCTCTATATCAACGATTGCATCGGAACTGCCTCATATGTCCATGCAGAACTCATTGATTTAATAAATGTTACCATTAACTTCAACCCTGCCCTTAAATTCACGAACTATCTCTGGCATCTCTCTCCCCTTTCTTTTGATCTCTCTGTCTCCATCACAGGGGACAAACTATTGAGCGACATCTACTACAAACTTATCACCTCCTTGGACTACATTTCCACCCACCCATTCAACATGTCCTTTTTCTTTAGTAAACATGGTTCACCCCCCTGCTGTCATAGATACATCCCTTATCTGCATCTCCATTGTGTCCCATAGTTCTCCTCATGCTCCCCCTCCCCATAGACAGAACAAGGTTAGAGTTTCTCTAGTCCTCACCATTTACACCACCACCCTCAGTATCCAAAATATAATCCTCTGATATTTCCGTCACTTCCAACATGATCCTACTACCACAGTAATTTCTTCCCATGCCCATCCCCATCTCTTTCCACCTTCCGCAATGATCATTTCTTCTGCAATTCCTTGGTTCACTAATTGCTTCCCACCCTAACCATCTACTCCACAGGAACTTTCCCCTGCAACCACAGGAGATGTAACACCTGTCCACATACCTCCTCCCATACCTCCATCCAAGGACCCCAACAGTCATTCTAGGTTTAACAGAGGTTCACGTGCACCATCGAACCGTAACTACTGCATCCGGTGTTCCTAATCTGGCCTTCTGTACATCAGAGTGACCAAACATAGACTCAGCAACCGTTTCGCTGAACACTTGCACTCAATCCGCCAAGGCATACTGGTTCTCCTGGTTGCTAATCATTTTATTTCCTCTTCCCATTGCATACTGACAGTTTTGGCTTGGGCCCCATCCATTGGCACATGCAAACTGGAGGAGGAGCACCTCATATTCCGCTTGGGTACCTTACAACCTAAAGGTATAAATGTTAAATTCTCCAATTTTATGTCACTATAAAGCCCCCACCCGACTTCTTCCCACACCCCTCCTTTCTTCACCCACCTCCATCTCTCTCTCCTTGGCCTCACCTAGAGACATCTACTTCTCACCTCCCCCTACCCTTCTACCATTATTTCTTCCACAATTCACAACACTTACATCCTTTTACGTTACACCTTATATCTTTTCATCTCTGGCCTTTGTCCAAACATCTGCCTCTCAAACCCCCTCTCTGTCACCTGTATCCACCTACAGTATTACCTGCCAGGCTTTTCCCCCCACCACCACCATCACCCCCTGCATTCCTGCTTTCTCCCCCCTCCTGCAATTAGTTTGAAGATCTGTTCCGACCTGAAAGGTCCTCACGTGACACTGCCTGACCTGCTGAGTTACTCTAGCACTTTTCCGCAGTATCCCCTTTTTTTATGCAAATGTTACTGGGCATTTTAATTTCTCGTGACGATAAGTGATTGCCTTGCCTTGGTATTAATCTAGGAAAATAAATCAACTTTAAATTCACAAGAGTAAAATGCTTGCTAAGTGCACATGGTTCTAACTTCACAAATTATCGCTCATGATTGAGTGTGTGGCATTCAAAGAGTGTTCTCAAAGAGAGCCAAGTGAGACTGGGACGGTCTTCACAAGAACACTCCAACAGTCACTGGTCAACTCAACCTGCTAGCGGTTCACTGGGAAGATATATTTTCATCTATATAACTAAAAATCTCATCTTGACCACTTCCTGTCTGTGCTGTATATTGATTTTTAGAAAAAATGATACCCTATATTGCTATGAATTTTGCCCATCTTACTCACAGTCCTCCTCTGCTGAGGCAGCCCCGAGGAATTTTCCGATCGATGAAAAATAAAAAAGTTATGAGATCAGATGATTGGTCCTCTCGCCTGTCAATCATCACAATGAAGGTAATGCCCCTTCCGGGGAAGGGGGGGACGACTATAAAACCCCAGATGCCTGACGTGAGTCAGTCACTCTGGTAGATCATGAGGAAAAGGCCACAACTGTCATTCTAAGCTGTGAATCAACTGAACTGTGTAATGTACTTGAAATAAATGATTTGTTAGCACTTAATGACAATGCAATGAGTTGTTTGCCAATTTGGTGGCCTGCACTCTGCTTGAAATGCTATGAAATTGAATGTGGTGGCCTGCACTCTGCTTGAAATGCTATGAAATTGAATGTGATGGCTTGCCCTCTGCTTGAAATGCTTTGAAATGGAATGTGGTGGCTTGCCCTCTGCTTGAAATGCTATGAAATTGAATGTGGTGGCTTGCCCTCTGCTTGAAATGCTATGCAATTGAATGTGGTGTCCTGCACTCTGCTTGAAATGCTATGAAATTGAATGAGGTGGCCTGTACTCTGCTTGAAATGGAATTTCAAGGAATAGCCGTGAGTGAACTGCCAGTCCACCAGCCCTGAGTGACTGAGCTGCCAGCCTACCAGCCCTGAGTGACTGAGCTGCCAGCCCACCAGCCCTGAGCTGCCAGCCCACCAGACCTGAGTGACTGAGCTGCCAGTCCACCAGGCCTGAGTGACTGAACTGCCAGCCTACCAGGCCTGATTGACTGAGCTGCCAGCACACCAGGCCTGAGTGACTGAGCTGCCAACCGAAGAATCCATTCGGCCCACAATGTCCATACTAGCCCTCTAGAAACCAGTCCCTTTGGCCCACAACACCCATACTAGCACTCCAGAACCCTTACTGGCCACAAATATTGGAATTGGTGGAGAGGTGGAATATTGCGTTGGGGGACCAGCCCTCCCTTGTGAACATGGGACCCAATGGGTCCCACAGTCTAGTAAGTGATAGGAATAGAATTAGGCCATTTGGCCCATCAAGTCTACTCTGCAATTCAATCATAGCTGATCTATCTCTCCCTCCTAACCCCATTCTCCTGCCTTCCCCTCACAACCTCCAACACCCATGCTATTCAAACATTTAGCTATCTCTGCTTAAAAATATCCACTGGCTTTGCCTCCACAGCCTTCTGTGGCAAAGAATTCCACAGCTTCACCACCCTTTGACTAAAGAAATTCCCCCTTACAAATACAAATGATGTACTTCATTAACTTTAAAAAATGTTGAAAAATAATACTTTGCGAGATAAAATCAGCATTCCAGCATTCCCAAAAGGAGCATAGAATTTAAGAGGAGCAAATCAATGAATAGACTATAATATTATAGCTATACAGTTTTCCCATGCTCCTTTTAATTACAGATCTCAGCAGGAACTGTAGGATCTATGTGTGGGAGTAGGAAAGATTATGATAACGTCAACATCTGCAAAATATGATGCAGATTGTTATGGCTGTTAATAGGATCAGAGCTGATGCTTTCATTTATTTATAATGGGGATTAAAATTTAAAAAGCCTTTTCTTAACATTTCAATTAATGCATCTGAGGATAAAGTTCAGGAACTACATAATAAATGGAATATGGGAATATTGGTATTATTATTTTATAAATTGTAAAGAATTGTACATTGGAGGGATAACTAGCTGTGTGGCTTGAGTTCAAATAGGTTGCAGTCTACCCAACGTGCATGATAAAACGTTTCATAAGGATGACTGAAAGACAACAAAAAGAGCCTTTAATGTTCTTTTTCTGTGCATGGTTCCATAGCCTGCTGCTTTATTTTTCTGCTTGCTCCAGAGGGTCCTATTGTAACAGCCTTGAAAAGATTGATGAGACATGCAGTGAAATCATCTTTAAGTCTAGTGTATGTACCATGTATTTCTCCTTCCTTGACTTGTTGGTTCCAGAAGGCATTCTGAAAAGACTAGGCTGAAGTCTCCCTAAAGATTGTATTCCAATTTCTTTCTCCTACTAATTACACACATTTTACATGAAATTTGCATCATCACTCAATAGATATGCAAGCAAACCCCTGGGTAAATATTTTGTTCTGACTAAGAACCTTTCTCTCTGCACGTAACTGTTGCTAGTCAGAATGCTACACACTAGCTAATTTTAAAGTTCAAAGCTGCTGTGAATTTTGCTGCTTTGTGCGGAGGTGTAGCAGGATCTGTGAGGTTCAGATCACCATAGATACTGAAGGGGTGTTATCAGGACGTAATTATAAATATGACTTTGCTGGGCAGAATTAGAAGAAATACTTAATATTAGCTTCATTATTGTGGATTAGAGCTTCACCTTTGGATGTTAAATAATTCCCGTCAATAACATGAATGAAATAATGCGTGTAGGCAATCACATGTACGAAGTCCAAATGCTCAGTTCACCTGATTTGTTAGCTTTGTTAGAAACACCATCACTGTTTGTAAAAAAGCCTTGCAATTAAACAATGCTGCTTTCAAGAATCGGCATATCTCAATCATGCAAAACATTCTTTATTACTCTGACTTCAGAAGCATAGCCAACTGCATAAAACAAAAGTTAGACCACAGCTAGACCACAGTATGCTTTTCTGGTTAATCCATTTCAAGTGGAAATGTGATAGGTGTAGAGAGGATTCAGAAATGATTTATATGAATATTGTCTAAGCTGGAGAAGTTTAGTTATGAGGAGCAACTTTCCATGGAACAATAGAGTCTGCAAGGAGATTTAATTGAGATATATGAATTTATGGAAGGTCTCATGATGCAGAAGGAAGACTGATTTCCCTATACAAGGATATTAATATTGTTGTTTTAAATACTCATAACCTTGTGGATTATTAATTAACTGTGTATTAAAACGCCAAAACGATTTTATACCTGGCGTTCCCTCTAGTTTTAAAGTAAAGGTCAATGGTGAGTGATCAGAAATAATACTATTGTGATATTTAGGGTTAATCGTATCAGGAATTAATTTTGTGTCCACTAAAAAATAATCAATTCTCGAATAAGTTTTATGTACCGCTGAGTAAAATGAGTATTCCCTTCCCGTAGGGTTGACTATTCTCCATACGTCTGTTATATTAGTGTTTTTTATATATATGTTTAAAAATTCGCTAGTTTTAGATTTAACCTTACTCTTCCTTACTTTTATTGATTTATCTAAATATGTATCTATAACACAATAAAAATCCCCCCCCCCCCCAATATTACATTTTGGTAATTATACTCATCTATTATATCCGTGATTTTCTTAAAAAATTGGGGGTTATCAAAATTTGGTGCATAAATATTTATCAGAGTCAGTGGTGTAGAATAAATTTCTCCTGCCACTATAGTGTACCTTCCTTCCTTATCAGATATAGTGTTCTTTGATATAAATGGTATACCTTTCCGAATAATAATAGCCGTACCTCTAGCTTTAGAAATAAATGACGAATAATAAGTTTGGCCTATCCAATTTGCTTTTAGTCTCATCTGTGTTTGTAATTTCACATGCGTTTCTTGTAAAAACGCAATATCCACCTTTAAAGATTTTAATTGAGCCATAATCTTACCCCTTTTAATTGCATCGTTCGCACCCCTAATGTTCCAACTACAAAATGTGATTCCTCCATTCCTTTTTCCCCTAATGTCTTGCATTCTTAATTAGTTTTGCTAGTTTTAATTCATGTGGTGTGGTTAAATACCTTGAGGTTTTGGGTGTGGGGTAACCGTCCCCTATTAACGTTATTTTACATCTCCTCCGTCTATTGAACCTCCATAGGAAGAAAAAAGAAGTGCGTTGAAAAATACATAGAAAAAACAGAATACTATTATTAAGTAAACCATATAACAGTGAATTATAATTTTTTAAAAAGAGTGATTTTAAGGTATCAAAAATGGGATACCTTAAATTCTCGTTGCCACCTAAGGTGGCCCGAATATTATTGACTTCCGCCGTTGGAATTGTACATTGAGCTCAGCCCCCAAATTAAGCTGTCCTAGACAATATCATGCCAGTTCCCCTTAATATAGCCAAAAATCTTAACCTACATAGAGAAAAAGAAAAATGTAACCAGTCAAGCCAAAAAAAAAACAACAACCAAAATGTCATCATAAAAAATTATCATCATCATTACTTTTCCACGTAATCTCTTAAATACCCAAACTTTAAACCTTCTATAATTCTTATTCCTTACTTACAATCATGAAATCATAAGACATAAGGACAGGCCTTGTCCTTATACTCAGAGATGCACCTAATTACCAGCCTGTTCCAAGGGTTAATTTTCCTTATCTTAATAGTAACCATCTTCCTGTCGGAACCTTTGGAACTATTCCAAATCCTTAACACCCCCCCTTTTACTACAGATTTATAGTATTATAATCTTCTTATACCTATTTTCATTAGTTATTGAGTATTAGAATACATCCAGGATATATTTCCTTACATTTCATCTATTGGAATTATTTAACTGTTAGTAATTTAATAAGCTTCATAAATTCTTTTTTGATACAAATGAGACACCAGGCATTTCACCATCTCTATTATGGGAAACTTTTAAGGCATTTATACGTGGAGTTATAATCTCATATCAAAGTTACCAAAATAAAAAGAACTCCATAGAACAAGAGACTTTAGAAAAGGAAATTAAAATATTAGAATTAGATAACGCAAAAGACCCAACTATAGATAAACATAATAAGATCACATTATTGAAATTTCAACTTAATCGAATATTATCGGCACGAGTAATAAGATTATTTCAGATCACAAAACAGGCACAGTTTGAATTTGGTGATAAACCACATAAACTTCTGGCTAGACAATTGAAGAAACAGGAGAAGGAAAAGACGATTACTAAAATCAAATCAGAGAATGGGGAACTATTAACGTTACCCCAGGATATTAATAAAAGGTTTGCCCAATTTTATCAAAACTTGTATACATTTAAAACTAAAATAGAAGACAATATAATTGTAGATTTTTTAGATAATTGTAATCTGCCAAAATTGGATATTTTGGAACAAGAGGAATTAGGAGCACAGATCACAAGGGAAGAAATAAGTGAAACAATAAAAGAGCTGAAAAATGGGAAAACGCCAGGACCAGATGGTTTTAATAATGAATTCTATAAAGGTTTCCAGGAGTTAATGGTACCACGGTTATTTAAGTTATATAAATATGCCTTTACCGAAAATAAATTACCAGAAACATTAGCCAAATCCACAATTACGTTAATACCTAAAAAAATGAGGACTTAGAAGAACCGGGCTCATATAGAGCCATATCACTCCTAAATACAGATCAGAAAATTTTAGCAAGAACTTTAGCAAGAAGATTGAGTAAATATATTAATAAATTGATAAATCCAGACCAAACCTAAAAGACAATCATCTAACAATTTGAGATGCCTTTTTAATATAATGTATTCATACAAAACGGAAAAGGAAGACTTGTCAGTTATATCTCTGGATGCAGAGAAAGCATTTGATCAGGTAGAATGGCAGTATTTATACAAAGTACTCCAAAAATTTAATATGGGAGAGAATTTTATCAGATAGGTTAAATTACTATATGATAAACCAATGGCAAGAATACTAACTTATAATATATTATCTTCAAAATTTCAATTATCGAGGGGCAATAGGCAGGGCTGTGTTTTATCACCCCTGCTATTTGCACTTATGATAGAGCCGCTTGCTGAAAAGATAAGAAGGCATCCGGATATTCAGGGATATAATACTAAGGATACTATTAATAAAATATCACTATATGCAGATTATATACTTTTATATATTACAAACTCTCAAACGAGCATCCCGAATCTATTAAATCTAATAGAGGAATTTGGCTCTTTCTCCGGTTATAGAATAAATTGGAATAAAAGTGAAATTATGTCATTAAAACCCCAGAAAACGAATCACCTATTAAAATTTCCATTTAAAATCGCAACGGAAAAATTTAAGTATTTGGGTATTCAAGTTACTAGAAGATATAAATCATTATTTAATGCTAATTTTATACCATTATTAAATACATTTGATTCACCGATTAAATTTTGGAGAATGCTCCCACTGTCACTAATCGGCAGAATAAACGCTATAAAAATGATAGCGCTATCACAAATAATATATTTATTACAATCTATACCGATATATATACCAAAACACTTAAAAAAAAATTAGACTCGAATATTTTTAGTTTTATTTGGGATTATAAAGATCACTTGTGCAAACCCAAAGAGGTGGGGGGGTTTGCATTACCTAATTTTCTATACTATTATTGGGCAGTACATATTAAAAACATAATTTATTGGTTGCACAGTTCTGCTCAACAGTTGGAATGGATAAGAATGGAGAAAGAGGATTGCGCCCCATACGATCTAGGAGCGATCATTTTTTCCCCAGTAAAGCTGAATAATATGTTATATAAGAAGAATCCAATTATACAAAATACAATACGAATCTGGAAACAAATAAAATTAACTTTAAAATTTAGAAATTTATCAGTGTTAACACCAATAGTGAATAACCCAGTATTTAAACCATCTGGTATGGATAAAACATATAAACAACGGGAAAAAGTGGGAATTAAAAAGGTAGGTGATTTGTATGAATTTGGGAAATTTATTATAATTTCAACAACTAAAATCAAAATTTAAATTGAATAACAATCAATATTTTAAATACCTACAGGTATGTGACTTTATGAAGAAATATATACCAAGATTCCAAAGTATAATTTTAGACCCACTGGAAGAAGTAATGAATATCAATGCGGAGTCAACAAAATTAATATCATACTTGTATAACAGTATTTTAAATATAGAATATACCATCAACAGAGGCAATTAGAGAAGACTGGGAAAAATAATTAATGATAAAAATCTCAAAAGAAACATGGGAAAAATATTTGATACATATCCATAAATGTTCGATCAATGCTAGACATAACTTAATTCAATTTAAAATATTACATAGATTATATTATTCCAAATCTAGGTTGAATAAATTTTATCCAAATATTTCTCCCATCTGTGATAAATGTCTTTCTCAAAATGCCAATATTACACACTCATTTGTCTCTTGTTCAAAACTTAATAAATTTTGGTGTGATATATTTGATATATTCTCAAAGCTATTTAAGACAAAAATGGAACCTAACACTGAAATGATTATATTTGGAGTAAGTGGAGATGGGAACAAATTAAATACACACCAAAACTCATTTTTCAATTATGGGTTAATAACAGCAAAAAAACGTATACTTAAATTTTGGAAAAATGCTAATATACCAACATTTAAAATGTGGATCAGTAATATGCTGGACACAGCACATTTGGAAGAAATGAGACTCCTCCTAATAGACAAACAAGACCTATTCTTAAGGAGATGGTCCCCATTTATTGATTTATTGGATTCATGTGGTGACATAGTATCATGAAAACCAATAGTTTCAGGTATGGGTGAAAGATGATTTAGAATATTAAAAAAAAACCCATCTCACTGTGGCAATGGAATAATCTCCCTCCTGCTTTCCTTCTTCACTTATTCCTTCTCTTTCACTTTTTCTTTATCGGTTTTTCACCCATGCTCACTAATCTATTCTTCACTTTTCACAACCTCTTTCTCTTCTCTCCTTTCTCACTTCTCTCTTTAAAAAAAAAAGGGAAGTTGTACAGAGAATGTAATATGTTAACATCGTTTTTGTACCAATGATTTGTACTCACTTCTAATAAATAAAATATTAAAAAAAAAAAAAAAGGATATTAATATTAATGGATATACATGTAAATTAATTGGAAGAAGGATTTCTGGGAAATTGAGGAAAATCTTTCAACCAGTGTGGTGGAGATAAAGTCATAGAGAGATACAAAAAGAAACAGTCCCTTCAGCACATTGTGTTCACCCTGGCTTTCATCTACTTATTTTCTCTAATCGCCCATTAATCCTTTTTTTTGTTTTCTCTAAATCCTCATCAACTCTGATGGCTTATATTTGAACTATGGAAACCTGATGCAGCGGTCTCATTTCCTGTGCGGACCACCTGGATAGAGTTTTTTCAGATATCTTCAATCTCTCACTCCGATGGTCTGAGGTCCCTAACTGCTTTAAATGGACATCCATAATATTGGTGCCAAGAAGACATACCTCAATGATTATTGAACGGTGGTATGCATATCCATTGTGATAAAGTGCGTTGAGAGGTTGGTTATGTCACAAATCAACTCCTGCCTCAATACGACTTGGACAATTCAATTTGCCTATCACCACAACAGATGGACAATGGACATGATCTTGCTGCACTGGTCCACTTGGATAATAGGAACACGTGCATCCATCTGTGGTTCATTGTCTGAAGAAGGGTCTAGGCCCGAAACGTCGCCCAATCCTTCTATCCAGAAATGCTGCCTGTCCCTCTGTTATTCTAGCATTTTGTGTCTATCTTAGGTTCATTAACAACAGCTTGGCATTCAACACCATCATTCCTTCCAATATCATCATCAAACTCAGTGAACTTGTTTCATTGAACTGAACACCTTCTACTTGCTGGTCATCAGCATATGGGTATCTCAGTGTTATGTTCTAATAGCCCTGTTCTACTCTCTCTGTACCCATAACTGTGTAGCTAGCATAGCTCCAACATCAACTTTAAAGTTGGCAATGATACTACCGTTATTGGACAAATAAAAGGAATCAATGAGTATAGGAGGAAGATTTTTGATCTAGTTGAATGGTGCCAGAACACAATCTGTCTAAACATGAGCATGTCCATGAAACAGATTGTTGACCTCATGTAGGGAAAGCCAAGGAACTATGCACCAGTCTTAATTGGTGGGATGACTGTGGAGTGAGTCACCAGCTTTAGGTTCTTAGGCATATCTGTTCTTTTCTCTGATGACCTGTTCCTATGCTCATTGCATTGTTGCAAATGTGAGGAAAGCTCAACAACACCTCTACCTCCTCATACATTGAGGAGATTCAGTCTGACACCGAATACTCTATTGAACTCCCACAAGAAAGCATACTAGCTGGTTGCATCATGGCCTGGTTTGGAAACGTGAATGCTCAGGAATGAAGGAGGCTGTAGTAAACAATGGACATTATCCAGCCCGTTACGTATTGACCTCCCTGCCATGAAAATGATCTCGAGGAAGAAGTGCTCAAGAAGACAGCTAACTTCATCAAAGTCCGACTGAGTACACTCGCATCTCATGGGAAGTACCACAACATGAGTACACTCGCATGGGAAGAGGTTCAGGAACCTGAGAACTTTTACCTCCAGTTCAAGATAGCTTCCTTCCATTAGCTATAATGTTGTTGAATTTTCCTGCATAATCCTAACCACAATACTATCTCAGCATGAAATACTGCGGACTTTTCACTACACTAATTACTCAAAATATTTTAGTTTTGTACTATCATCGTCTGGTTTACTAGTAATAACTGATAATTTATTGCATATTTTATTGTTGGTGTTAAAGTTTATATGCCTGTAAAGCTGCAGGGAGCAAGAATGTCATTGCTTTGGATCATACTCAAAAATGTTTAGGACAAATAAATGCTCTTGAACTGCCCAGATTTCAGCATTTGCATATAAACTAGAGGCAATTTACAGTGGCCTATTAACCCACTAATCCACGCATGTTTGGGATGTGGAAGGAGGCCCACACTGTTATAGGAAGAACATCCAAACTCCACATAAAGAGTACCTAAAATCAAGATTGAACCTGAGTCTCTGGAACTCTGGAGGCCACAGTTCTATGCATTGTGCCATTGTGCTGTGCTGGATCTTGTATTTATTAAATGAATTGGTGCTGAAGCAAATATCCTCAGTTAAAAATAAACACTTGATAATCTGAACTTCACAGCATGGTATTGAGAACAGCTTCATCCAAGACCACAAGAAATTGCAGAGAATTGTGGACTCAGCCCAGACCATCAGAGGAACCAACCTCCCTTCCTTTGACTCAATTACTCTTCACGCTGCCTTGGTACGGCCAGCAGCATAATCAAGTCTCACTCCAGCCACTCCCACTTCTCTCTTCTCCCATCACGTAAACGGAACACAAGAGTGAAAACACATTCAGGGACAGTTTCTTCCCAGATGTTATTAGGCAACTGACCATCCTATCACCAACTAGAGAGAAGTCCTAAGCTACCATCTACTTCATTTTAGACCCTCGGACTATCTGTAATTGGATGTTATTACACTTTATTGTGCACTAAACGTTATTCTCTTTATCCTGTATCTGTACACTGTGGATGGATTGATTGCAATCATGTATAGTCTTTATGCTAACAGGATAGCACACAACAAGAATAATTTTCATTGGGCCTCAGTACACGTGCCAATAAAATAAAATAAAACATAAATTAAAAAAATGTAAAATTCAACCTGATCAGTTCCGAGGACATTATGGGAAACCAGACAGGAAACTGCTGGAGCCCTGGTTGAAATTTACAAGTCATCTTTAAACCCAGGAGAGGTGCAGGAAGACTGGAGGGTGGCAAATGTTATGCCTCTATTCAAGAAGGGCTGCAGGGAAAATGCTGGGAACTATAGGCCAGTGAGCTTATCATCTGTAGTTGGAACATTACTAGAGAGTATTCTGAGGGATAGTCAGCATGGGTTTGTACATGGGAGGTTGTGTCTCACAAATCTGATTGAGTTTTTTAAAGCCTGACCAAAAAGGACGATGAGGGCAGAGCTGTAGATGTTGTATATATGGACTTCAGCAAAGTATTCAACAAGATTCCACATGATAGGCTTCTCTGGAAGGTTAGATCACATGGGATCCAAAGAGAGATAGCAGAATGGATAGAAAATTGACCATGGAAGGAAGCAGAGGGTGATGGTGGAAGGTTGCTTCTCGGACTGGAGGCCTGCGACTAGTGGTGTGCCTCAGGGTACGGTGCTGGGCCCATTACTATTTGTCATCTATATCAATTATTTGGATGTGAATATACATGGCAAGATTAGCAAATTTGCAGATGGTACAAAAGTGGGTTGTTTTACAGATAGTGAAGATGGTTGCGAAAAGTTGCAGCAGGATCTTGATCGATTGGCCAAGTGGGCTGAGGAATGGCTAATAGAATTGAATACAGATAAATGTGAGGTGTTGCATTTTGGGAGGTCTAACATGGGCAGGACCTATACAGTGAATGGCCGGGCTCTTTGTAGTGTTGTAGAGCAGAGGGATCTAGGAGTGCAGGTACATGGTTCCTCGAATATGGAGTCACGGGTAGATAGGGTGGTCAATAAGGCATTTGGCACATTAGCCTTCATCAGTCAGTGTATTGAGTTGGGAGATCATGTAGCAATTATATAAGACCGCACTTAGAGTATTGTGTTCAGTTCTGGGCATCGTGTTATAGGAAAGATGTTGTCAAGCTGGAGAGGGTACAGAGAAGATTTAAAATTATGATGCCAGGGCTAGAGGGTGTGAGCTATAGGGAAAAGTTTGAGTAGGCCGGGAGTCTATTCCTTTGAGCACAGGAGGTTGAGGGGGTGATCCTATTGAGGTGTATAAAATCATGAGAGGAATAGATCAGGTAGATGCACAGAAACTCTTACCCAGAGTAGGTGAATCGAGGACCAGAGGACATAGGTTAAGGTGAAGGGGAAAAGACTTAATGGGAAACTGAAGGGTAAATTTTTCACACAAAGAGTGGTGGGTGTATAGAACAAGCTGCCAGAGGAGGTAGTTGAGGCAGGGACTGTCCCAACATTTAAGAAACCATTAGACAGGTAATGAATAGGACAGGTTTGGAGGGGTATGGACCAAATGTGGGCAGGTGGGACTAGTGTAGCTGGGACATGTTGGGCCGAAGGGGCTGTTTCCACACTGTATCACCATATGACTCTATGAGAGTCCAGGAGCTGGGGAATGGGAATGACTATGGAGCTCTTTTGTATGGACATGGACACAATGGGCTAACTGGCCTCTCTGTACAATGTATTACTCTGAATCCATGAGTTGATTGTAATTCAAAGCAGTAAATGGTGTAACATTAATTCTACCTCATAGACCATTTTAACATGGAACATAATTATTGAACCAACAACATCAATATGTAAGTATTACTGTCATGTTAATGTAGAATTTGATTTTAATACTTATGAGGCCTACCATGTTATGGAATTATATCTCCTGATATCAAAGGTTCAAACAGAGATACAAATTACCTCATGCTATTTATCACAAAGCACACAATGGCACAATATGAGCAGTGAGCTTGAGTGGTGATTGCAAATGACCTTGTGGCACTGAATCATGGATATACACAGTGAGTCTTTTGTGAAAAGCTCTACATCATAATCTTGGCATTTAACCACAAAATTTTAAAATAAAGGTCAACGAGATAGAACACAAGACCAAAGTCCTGACCTTCACCCTGCCCTGTTGCCGCAGAACTGAGTCAATGGTTTAGAAAGAACATAACAATTCTTATACAATTCTGTTGTGTACCGCTGTCATTTATTACGCCCATTCACTTCGTCTTGTAAGCAATGGTTTTGAGTGAAGGTGAAGAAAAGTTGTCCAGATGTATCAAACAAAAGAAAGAATATTAGTTGTGGAAAATAACATATTTTCTTCTTGTACAGTATGTTTCGAAGTCAGAAAGCATTATCAAAATCTTCAAAAATCATGCATTCTCTGTAAATTGTCAACTTCAATTAGTCCCATTTTATTACATCCATTGTACCACTGGAGATGTTTTGACAGCAGTATTGGAAGAGGGAATAATGCTTAATTCCTCTCTTCCTTTTACCTTTTCAAGCAACTTTCATCAGTAATACCTCTATTTTTACTAAAAACGTTATGCTATTTTACTGTAAACAGCAGAATTAAAATATTCCTACTATAATACAGAACAGAACATGGAAATATACAGCACAGGAAGCTAACCTTCAGCCCACGATGTTTGTGCAGAACATAATGCCAAAATACTTACTTTTTATGACAGACTCAAGGTCCAGGTAAAAGACAAACATTACATAGAATAAATTGCATTCAACAGCACAATAAATTACATACAAAGCACAGTAAATCACTTTCAACAGCACAATAAATTACATACAAAAGCACAATACATGGTCTAAGATCAATTTAAAAAAAATCAGTGTCCTACAACGAGCCAATATACCAATGTCTCCACAGCTGAGATTGGTAGCGTGTAGTGCTAAACCTTATATTTGATAAGGTCAAGATGATTTCAAGATGAGTCATTAATCCGGCAAATAAATTTATACATAAGATTTCTTAAGACAGTTTGTAAAATATTGACTCCTGCAGCCACAAACATTTCACTTGCACGACACCATCTAGGTCTCAAGTGATATTCTCATGGCATCATTATAAGCTACTTTAAGTCTCCGTAAGCTTGCTTTTCTGTAGTTTGACCATATGTTTGCAGTATAGAGTGGTGTACAATATGCTCTGTACAGAGACAACTTCGCTCCACCTGTACATGCACTAAAATGCACATGCACTTGCGAAGGAGAATGTTTGCTTGTGCAATATCCTCATCATCTGTAATTTGTTCTGTATTAAAATGTCCAAGATATTTTATCACATCACAGACATTAAGATCATTATCAGACAATTTAAAATCAGGAAATTTTAGACTTTTATCCTCTTTGGTCCTACAGATCATAACAGCACTCTTACCAGCATTTATTTAATATCATGTTCCACACCATGCACAGAATAATAAACTGATCTCATCTGCCAGTATGTGATCCATATCCCTCTATTCCCTGCATATCTATGTGTCTATCTAAAAGCCTCATACATGCCTCTATTGTATCTGACTCAACCACGTTTCAGGCATTACCACCCTCTGTTTAAAAATTTGCCCTTCTCATCTTAAAGCTTTGCTCCTCTCACCTTAAAGCTATGCCCTTTATTCTTTGACATTTCCATCCAGGGAAAAAGGTTCAACATATCTACTCTATTTCTGTGCCTCCCATTATTTTATATACTTCTATCAGGTCTCATCTCAACATCTGGCATTAAAAAAGAAAAACAATCCAACCGCTCTGTGTAGCTAATATCACCAAATCCGGGCAGTATTCTGGCAAACCTCTTTGGCATCCTCCCTAAAGTCTCCATATTCTTCCTGTTATGTGGTGACCATGACTACATTCTCTACTCCAAATGCAATCTAATCAAAGACTTGTAAAGCTACAATATGACCTCCAGACTCTAGTAATTAATGCCCCGACCAATAAAGATGAGCATAACGTATGCCTTCTTACCCACTCTATCTACACGCGTTGCCACTTTCAAGGAGTCATGAACCTAGACCCTAAGATCCCTTTTGCACATTATTGTTGTTAAGGGCTTTATCAACCATATACCTTACATTCGACCTTACAAAGTACTACACCTCACTCAGATTAAACTCCAAGCAACTTACTGAAGCTTGGTCAGATACATCATCCCAAGGATTTCACCCTTCCATACAAACAAAACATAGCAATTAAAAACATTCCCATTGAATGTGATAGAAGTTCTTCAGCATGTTGAAATAAATATTTGTGCAATGCTGAGTAACATATCCATGTCAGTTTTGTTTTAATTATGGAGAAGTAGCACTCTAACATCTCCAACTTGCTTTCATTGTGCATGTTCGTATTACAAATTCTAATCATCATGTATATGCCATGTATTAGAATCAGAATCCATGTAAAAAACATGACTGTTCCAATACCATGGTTCTTAAAGTGAAGCTTCAATTAGTGTAACCATAAGGACATAAGTGATATGAGTAGAATTAGGCCATTCGGCCCATCAAGTCTACAACACCATTCAATCATGGCTGATCTATCTCTCCCTCCTAACCCCATTCTCCTGCCTTCTCCCCATAACCTCTGACACCTGTACTGATCAAGAATCCTTCTATCTCTGCCTTAAAAATATCCACTGACAGCCTCCTCAGCCTTCTGTGGCAAAGAATTCCACATTCACCACCCTCTGACCACAGATATTTCTCCTCTACTCCTTCCTAAAAGAATGTCCTTTAATTCTGAGGCTATGACCTCTAGTCCTAGACTCTCCCACTAGTGGAAACATCCTCTCTGCATCAACTCTATCTAAGCCTTTCACTATTCTGTATGTTTCAATTAGGTTCCCTCCTCATTCTTCAGCATGTACAGGCCCAGTGCTGACAAACGATCATCCGTGTAATAACCAACCCCGGGCGAACTGTCCAGAGTAGGGAGAGAGCGGTGTGTGTCCTTGAAAGCTAATAACACATTATGCTCCTGAAAGTGGGCACCTGGGGAGGGATTGTCATTGTCAGAAACTCCAGCTACTCCATAGATTAAAAAAATAGTGTTTCCTTTCAAGTAGCTTGAACTTTGGACTATCTGGAAAAAAATCATTTTCACCCCAGGAATAGCCCAGGTAGGGGTGGATCTTTGTTACAACATTTATTACTTTTGGTACAGACAAAACCTTAAGCATTTTAGGTAAAATGCACATTTGAAATATTGGCATCAATCATAAATTAAAGTTCGATTTACATCCCCACTGCAGAGGCAGTTGGCTCCATGCATAACAATGAAGATTTTAACATTTTTTTAAAAGTGTGCTATGCATATATTTAGTTGCTAATTACACTGTGTAAAAGGTTTTCAGGTAAAGTTGATTATATAACACATAAGAGAAGTCCTATGAGATAAAATCTCTTGTCCAATAAAAATTATTTGGGAATATTTGCAATTTCAGTTCTGTTCAGGACATAGTTCACAAGATGAATGGCCTCTCTGCCAAACAACATAATCTCAGGATACTGATCTAAAATAACCAATGGCAGGTGAAAGTTACCTTCATTATCCATTAGGGCTAAGGTCTGCAGGTATGTTTGATGGTGTAATAAAATTGCATTGATATTCATGAACACATTTATTCTCTTTAATCTGAAATAGGAATGATTGTAGTTGGATTTTCCCTTTCAATAGCGTGCTTGAGGTAAAGATAGAAAAATAATACAAGAGTGGAAGATTTTAAAACTCGTGATGTAACTGTACAAAAAATTATTGAACGACTTGTGATTTTGGTATTCAGTCAAGTATTTTTACATGCATTCTGCAATTTCAATGAACTGTAGCAAAAATAGGCACAGCACACAAGGACTGGAATTGCAACTGGCAGGAATTCATAGTCAGTGGAAAGTGATGCCTATTTTGTGCTTGCGCAACTGTTGTTAATTAGTGCAAAAGCTATCCAGAATGTTATATGCAGTTGTGGCTCATGTGTTGTCAAGAGTTCTATAACGTGTCTCTTCCTACATTATATTTTAAATTTTCTTTGAACACTCACGAGAATATTGAAAGGTAGATACCAGCTACAGTCATCCCAGAATCAAATTAATAGGAGAAAATATCTATTTCTGTTGGTAATTTCTATTTTGATCGATGCTATTAAACTTCCCTATTTAATCTCTGCTTTCAACACCTACACATTACTGAAATGTCCCTTCATGGGAAAAAAAGCATTAAGTCTTTATATTTGTAATACTCTTTGAACCAACATCACCACATACTATAACTCAACTGTTAGCACTGGTTTAGGAAATTATGTACTTTTTACTGTACCTTTCATCTCAGTATTGAAGAAAATCGTACCCTGGGAGTTGAGTTTAGTACATCAAATTAAAAGGTTTTTACTGTATTTTATGGAACTTTAAATCAAAAGCTGGATTTGGGGTTATGCTATATTTATTCTCTATTCATTATTTCCCATATAACCATTGAATAATATCTTTGGAAAATATTTATGCAAGATATTTCATACTTACATGTGAGGCATTTAATATTTTTCTTCGGGCAAGAAAAACATACACCCTGACATGGTTAGATTGCACATAATTATTTCAGCCAAATGACTAAGATGCATTTTACCATTAGCAGTGTGGCAGATCAAAGACACAACATAAGATTCCATTACAGATATACTTAAATTAAGTCATTCATTTTGTCTTAGAATTTTCAATTAATGATTTGTGATTAAGAGGCCTTTCTCACGGGGCGACTTGACGCAAGAGGTAACCAGAGTTGAACATCGTGGGAACCTCGTACGATAACCGTACGGCATTCGTGGACCACCGTGGCGCTAGCGGCAGGTAATCGTGTAACTTGTTGACTCGGGAGAAAATTCAAGCAAGCTTGAATTTCTCCAAGAGTGACTTGTAAACTTGTGGTTGAAGATTGCAACATTATATGGACGTAGTGGCCAGTGCGATATCCGTATTGACTCTTGCGTGTACCGTGGGAACTCCTGCGAACGGTGAACCCGGAAGCTGGACAGAGGGGACAGAAGGTGAGTAAAAATTGTCTTCTGTGGGATTGAATTTAAAAAATAAAGATTTGCATCCGCATATGGACATCAACTTATTCATGAGTTATGTTAATGAGATTTAAGAAAATAACTACAATCTTTAAAAGGGACTTTACTGAAAGGTCCCGCATTTTTATGGTCCGTGAGAAATTTTTCACATGTACTTCTTTGAGAGATACAGCTCGGAGTCCTCGCCGACTAGCGATCGATGCCTTTCCGAAGCAGGGTCCAGAACGCTACCAATCAATGTTCTCCAGAGACCCGTGTAAGGAGTGAACTGCACATGCTGGTTTAAACCGAAGACAGACACAAAAAGCTGGAGTAACTCAGCAAGTCAAGCAGCATCTCTGGAGAAAACTAGGTGATGTTTCGGGACGAGACACATCTTGAGACTCAATTCCGATTAGGATGTCTGAAGAAGGGTTCCGATTCGAATCGCCACCTATTCTTTTTCTCCAGAGATGCTGCCTGACCCGCTGACTTACTCCAGCTTTTTATGTTTTTCTTCCCAGATCTGACTTACCTACTGAGTTACACCAACATTTTGTGTCCTTTTGTGCGTATTAACCAGCATCTGCAGTTCCTTTAGACATTACCTAACTTCAGATTTTAGAGATATAGCGCGGAAACAGGCCCTTCGGCCCACCGAGTCCGCGGCGACCACCTATTCTTATACACTCCAGGGACAATTTTACAATGTTACCGAAGCCGATTAACTTACAAACCTGTAATCTCTGGAGTGTGAGAGGAAACCGGTGCACTCGGAGAAAACCCACGCGGTCACAGGGAGAACATACAAACTCCATACAGACTGCACCCATGGTCAGGATCGAACCCCGGTCTCTGGGGCTGTGAGGCAGCAACTCTACCACTGTGCCGCATGTAGTCAGATTTAATAAATTGCTGGTGTTGCTTCCAAAGACAGAGGCACTTGATAATATTAGATCAGAATTGCATCTTTCCGCTAATAGAGTCAATTATTAGTCAATTAATGATAGAATCAATTATTGTTGGTGACATTTCACCTACGAATATCAGACTATTTTCGCAGAGGTAAGGGCCAATTAGGCATAGCAAAATGTATGAACACTTTTAAACATTTTTTTCTGACTATTTTGTCAAATGCAAATACAGGGAGAATGATCAAAGTGCTCACATGGCTCACTCTGTTAGAAGCGTTCTAAGTTTAAATGTTCCGTGTATTCCTTCTTAAAGTATAAATTTTTGTGTGGCCAGGGGTGCGATTGAGAACAGCTGGGAAAGGGCGGAGGGGGCGTCACGAATAACAGCGTTTCCCTGGCCATATTATGGCCCATTCCCCAACCGTAACATTAATCAAGCTCTGTCTAACTCCGCCTTCACACCATCCCCCTGTGACATGGGTTAGTCATCACTGGGCGGGCTGTGGGCCGAATGGCCTGCCAACGGGAGTCAGAGACTGACACTGAGATCCATTGTGCAGGAAGGAACTGCGGATGCTGGTTTTTACCGAAGATAGACACAAACGCCACCTGTTCATTTTCTCCAGATATGTTGCCTGACCCATTGAGTTACTCCAACATTTTGTGTCTGTGTTCACTATGAACATTGAATTATTTAATTTTAGGTAACTTACACTCTCTCTCTCTCCCCCGCCCACCACCTCCTGCCCCCTCCCCCCCCCCCCACCTCCTCCCCCCCCCCCCCACCTCCTGCCCCCCCACCCCTCCCCATGCAGTAAATGTCGGTTAACCAGTCCAAGGTTTGCAACGATGGTTCCCTCTTGGGATCACACTATCCCTAGCCAACAATTGGCCTATCAGGGAACCAAATATAGACATAAAGTGCTGGAGTGACTCAGTGGGTCAGGCAGCATCTCTAGAGGAAAGGGTTAGGCGACATTTCGGGTCGGGACCCCTCTTCAAAATACCCTGCTGAGGTCATCTGTTGTTGGCCCTGATTTGTCCCGGTCTTTTCTTGCTTCCAGTTCCCCCCTACAATCATCCCGAAGAAGGGTCCTGACCAAAAATGGAATCTATTCCTTTTCTCCAGAGATGCTGCTTGGCCCGCTGAGTTATTCCAGCATTTTGTGTCTAACTTGCTGATTCAGACAGTTATTGATTATCAAGGATTCTGCGCTGACTCTTTACTCTGAAACACACGTTGGAAATTTAAACTTGGGCGCAACTAACATCGTCTAAGTAATGTGGCATCTTCCTGCAGTAAAGTCACGGCATTAGTACAGGCATGTCTCCAAATGAGCCAATTCAACCAAGGGAGGATATTTATAGTGTGTGAAAAAAAAAGTGACATTATTTGTGCCACGTGATGATTTAACAACACTTCACAGTTCACAATGTTCATTCAAGATTTAACGGGAAAGCTCGGGAGACGGAAAAGTCACTCGCACAAATAACAGAAATGCCAAGTACCATGGGAACTCTTTATCTACCCCCCGTTATATCGTGTGATATCGTGCTAGACCACGACCACTTCACTCTGGTTACCTCTTGCATCAAGTCACCCCGTGAGAAAGGCCTATTACAATGCAAAAGGTTGGTTAGATTATTTTCTTCAATTTGCTTTGTACTCATTCTTTCTCATGGTACAATTATCTTCTATGCAATGATATACTGTGGACAATAGACAATAGACAATAGGTGCAGGGATAGGCCATTCAGCACTTTCAGCCAGCTCCGCCATTCACTGTGATCACGACTGATCATCCACAATCAGTACCCTCTTCCTGCCTTCTCCCATATCCCTTGACTCCACTATCTTTAAGAACTCCATCTAACTCTCTCTTGAAAGCATCCAGAGAATTGGCCTCCCCTGCATTCTGAGGCATGTGTCCATGCTGTATGACTCTGTGACTTGAGTTTTCGCTCTGACCATGTGCCAGGAAGATAGCACAGAAAACTGTGTGCTTGAGAGGTGGTAGAAAAGGGAAGGTTCTCAATTACTGAGTTACTGGAATAGAAGGTGGGATATGCAGGTTGGACAGATTACACCTCAACAACACTGCGGCCAATGTCCTAATAGGAAAACTAATAACGGTTATGAGGAGGGAATACAGATGGGTACTAGACATGAGGAAAAAAAGGTACAAAAAGGATTGGGTAAAATAGATAATCCCTCCAATCCCGACATACCCATGTGTATCTCCAAAAGCCTCTAAAATGCCAAATGTCATATCTGCTTCCATCACCACTCTTGGCAGTATATTGTTGTCATCTACCATTTTATGTGTACAAACTGATCTGCACATCTCCTTTAAACCTGTTCTTCTGTGCTTAAAGCAATACTCTCTAGTCTTTAGCACTTCCACCCTGGAAAAAAAAATGTTCTGGTAGTCTACCCTATAAATCATTTTATAAACACCTCTCAGATTTTCACTTTGTCACTCTAGTGAAAATAATCCAAGTATGTCCAATTGTAAATATGCTCTTCTCAAGCTTACCCCCCTAGTCTAGTTCAGTATAAAACACTGACTCAAGCACTGGAACAACTAAACTTTATTTTTAGATTGAACAGCAAATTCCCCTATACGATACCTAAACCACTGCGGGTTCGATCCTGTCACTGCCTGGCCAAGCCCTTCAGCCTCGTGCAAGCAGACACTCTAAAAGGTCATGCAGTCCCAAGCGTTCTTCCTGAAGATCGACCGATCTAAACTGGGGTTACCTTTTATAGGTCCATGAACCTTGAGGGGCCGACCTACATAGGGGTGGTCTCTTTACAGTCCAATCAAACATATTAATCACTTCAATACATTATTGACAGTTCCCCAAACCAATTATAGTCTCCCATACATTGTTTCTTGGAGAAGCTTCTGGAAGGAAGCTAACTAACTGAAAATTGCAATATTTAACCTGGAACTCAAAACAATCCTGCCCGGGCTTAACACTTTGGCCAATCAACAAGCAGCAGGGTAACTGTCTTGCAACATTATTTACAATTCTTTTGCAGCAATCCAATCAAACACATGCATTTACATTACATTGGAGGTCCTCTGCAAGAATCTCATTCATACTGACGATTGAAGACATTTCTTATCTGCAACATTGATATGGGACCTAGACTTCCTGGCACCAGCCAGCAGCTTGTGATTTTTTATACACAGAAATACAGACTTGACCAAAATGGCCTTCCAATGCATGAATCCTTTGCTAAATTTTGGTTAATTTCCTGCTCCATTTTGGCCAGGATTTACACAACCTCTCAACACAGCTAATGCCCTCTCATCCAGGTCACATCCTGGTCAATCTCTACCACACTCTCTTCAAAGCCTCCAAATACTTCCACTTTATAAGAGAAATCCATTTTAATTTCTGACTCTTGTACTCAATGTCCTGCCTATTTAAGGCAAGCATACCATAAATGTTATTTATCAATTTATTTACTTGTGTTGCTACTTTCGGGGAACTGTGGACTTACATTGGGGCCTCATTAGAACAGTGTAGGAAGCCACTAACAGTTAGGTAAAGTTGGGATTTATGGAGAAATAAAGCATCCTCCTGTTCCTATTTTCCGATGATGTGAGGAAGAGCTTGCCTTTAGCTCAGTGGAACATATTGCTTATTTATCTTGTAGGAAGGAACTGGTTTAAACCGATGATAGACCCAAAATGCTGGAGTAACTCAGTGGATCAGGCAGTATCTCTGGAAGGAAGGAATGGGTGACGTTTTAGTTCGAGACCCTTCTTCAGACTATCTTTGCTGGCTTCTTTTGTCATTTATTGTTATTATCCATACCCACATCACGGCCTTCAAAGTATTTCACTGTAATGTTTCAAGAATATTTCTTCTCATATAAGATTGAAGCAGTGATTTTTTTTCACAGTTTATTGTATAGCAAGACCTCAGGACACAGGGTTTTTTAGCTTTCTTGTGCTGCTGAGCACTTATGAAATATAATATTCCTTCTGCATAGTTCAGACATCACCAGACAAATCAGAACTTGTGTTTATGGGGATAGATATCAGACATAATATCCTAATGCCTCCAGATAAAGGTTTTCGATCATGGCTTATTAATGGCACATGAAGAATTGCTGTTTGCATCTGATTCATTCATAACATATCTAATGATTACTTCCCCAAGGTATGATCTCATTAGCTCTGGGTCAAGGTCTGTGCATTCTGTCTGACGCACAACTCAACAATTCTGACCTGTACTTCCAGTTCCCCTGGCGGTAGCTCTTGCCTTTTGTTTTGTAGCTTGCAGGGTGGGATAGCTTCCAAAATAGGATGAAATAGTTCAAAAACAATCACATCACCCTACACAAAAATAAGATCACAAAAGAAAATGTCTGCAAGGGATATTGTTCACATGCAGTAGCTGGCTTACTGGAAAGTCATACTATTTCCATTGGAAAAAAGCAGAGTGTAACTTCTGATAAAAAACAATGGGCAATGTTTCAGGGAATATTGTCTGCAATATTCAAGTATTTTTACAGAAATTAGATAGGATTTGTTTTTTTATGAATAACCATATGAATAAAATGTCATGAAATGAGTGGGTAGGTGGTAGGTAGTGGGGGGTATTGTAGATAGTGAAGATGGTTGTCATGAATTGTAGCAGGAACTTGATCCCTTGACAGGTGGGCTGAGAAATGGTTGATGGAGTTTAATACAGAGAAATGTGAGGTGTTGCTTGTTTGGGAAAAATACCATGGGCAGGACCTGCACAGTGAATGGTAGGGCTTATGGGGTGTGTTGTGGAGCAGAGGCATCTAGGACTGCAGGTACATAGTTCGTTGAAAGAGTGTTGTGTATAGATGTTGGAAGGTCATGTTGCAGTTACATAAGATGATGGTGAGGCCAGATTTAGAGTATGTTGTTTAGTTCTGGGCACCATGTTATAGGAAAGATGTTGTCAAGCTGGAAATGGTGCAGATTTCCGAGGATGTTGCCAGGATTAGAGGGTCTGATCTATAGGGAATGGTTGAGCGGGCTGGGACTATTCCTTGAAGCATAGGAGGATGAGGGGTGAGCTTATAGAGGTGCACAAAATCATGAGAAGAATAGATCGGGCAGACGCAGAGAGTCTCTTGCCCAGAGTAAGGGAATCAAGAACCAGTGGGTTCTTGTGGTGAATGGGGAAAGATTTAATAGGAATCTGAGGGGTAACTTTTTTTACACACAGAGTGGTGGGTGTAAGGAATGAGCTGCTGGAGGAGATAGTTGAAGCAGGTACTATTGCAACGTTTAAGAAACATTTAAACAGGTGAGTGGATAGGACAGGTTTAGAGGGACATGGGCCAAAAACAGGCAGGTGTAGATGGGATATGTTGGTCGGTATGGGCAAGTTGGGCCAAAGGGCCTGTTTCCACACCAATGACTGTTTCTGCACTGTAACTGTAAAGTTTACTGTCTAAAGAATGCATCCCCAAGAGGCATTAGCTAAAGATGGCGGCAACTATCGTAAAGAATCCCTACCTTCTGGGTAAGGCTCTCTTCTTGCTACTACAGTCAGACACCAGGTACAGAAGCTTGAAGTCCCACTTCACCAGATTCAGGATTATCTACTTTCCTACAAATGTCAGGTCTTGAACCGACCTGCACAGCCCTAATCCCACCTCGGCAACAAAACTCTACAGACCACCTCTTACACTACCAAGACATTGTTTTCTTTCCAATTGTGTGTTCCACCAAATTCTTCTATTTTTGCAGCCTTTTTTCTTTTCATTGTCTTGCAGAATGTATATGCAAATTATATATCATTTATGAATAATTGATGCTTTTGTTTTTCTGGGTGTGTGTATCTGTGATGCTGCTGCAAGCAAGATTTTCATTGTTTATGTAACTCACTATAGTTCTGCATATGACAATGAACTGAATTTGACTTGACTAATGCAGACATGGTAGAAACACCTTGATCTTAGCATTGCTGGAGATGTACCCTGCTTCACAAATTAAATGTTGCTATGTGCAGTGGTGAACAAGGGACATCTGGCTGCGATGATATAGAATAGCAATTAATACAGGAATATAATCCAGATGCTGAATGTGTACAAATGCTGGAAAGGCGAGTGCTATCTGCATCCCATAAACAAATGAATAAAGGCAACTAAATCTTATTCTTCTTGTTGTAGATCAGGGTAGACATCCAGGCCAGGACAGCATCAGTTACTGGGTGGATGGCTTTGATGACACATTGAGAATTTCTTAAAACTCACCATCATGATAGAGGGCTTCTCCTTGGTGAGCTTCTTGGTGTGCAGGTTAGTCATTCAATTTACCTACCGACCCACGTTGTGTCTCTCTCTGTCTTTCGCTCTCTCCCTCCTACTCTCACTCCCGCTCCCATCTCATCTCTCTCAGGCTCTCTCGGCATTCCCAGAATCATTGACGTTTTGCGGTAGACAATAATACTGGAGAAACTCAGCGGGTAAGGCAGCATTTATGGAACAAAGGAAACAGGCAACGTTTCAGGTCGAAACCCTTCTTCAGACCTGGCCTGAAACGTTGGCTATTTCCTTCGCTCCATAGATGCTGCTTCACCCGCTGAGTTTCTCCAGCATTTTTGTCCACCTTCGATTGTCCAGCATCTGCAGTTCCTTCTTAGATGTATTGCGATGACGGCTGAATCTGCGGTTCCTTTCTGTTGGGGGGGGGGGGGAAGAGTCCTGGCCCGTGGCGGCTCCTGATAAGTGACATGTTCCCTCCGCAGGTGCTGCCTTGCCTGTTGAGTTCCTCCAGCACACTGTGTTTTTTGTTTGGCTCTGAAGTTGAAGGTGGACTCCCCTGTGTCTACCTTCAACTCCCTGTCTGTGGTGGCTCAGAGGGACGGGCAGGGGCTCTGGGGAGAGGGTTGCATTTCTGGTCAAGACCCTTCTTCAGACAATCACAAGTACTCTTATCGATGAGAGCTCAGTTCAGTCTGGAGAAGGGTCTTCTCTCCAGAGTCGCTGCGCTGCACTGTCCTGCTGAGCTACTCCAGTTTTTGTCTGTCTTCAATTTCAGAGTTAGATAAAATTTCTCATGGGGGGCTTATAGCGTCTACCCCCCCCCCCCCCCCCCCCCTCCTTCCTTCCCAACCTCAGCCTCACAGACCTTAGCTACCCCTAGTTCCTAAAACTCATTTCCATCACTGGTGTGAGGGAAGGAGAGAAGGGAGGGAGGGAGAGAAGGGAGGAAGGAGAGAAGGGAGTGAGGGATGTAGAGCAAGAAGGGAGTGAGAGAAGTAGAGAAAGAAGGGAGGGAGGGAAGGACAGAGAGAGAGGAGGGAGGGAAGAAGAAGGGAAAAGAGAGAGAGGATGGAGAGAAAAAGGGAGGGAGGAAAGGAGAAGGGAAAAGAGAAAGAGGAAGGAGGGAGGAGGGAGGTAAGGACAGAAGGGAGGGAGGGAGGGAGGAAAGAAGGGAAGGGAGGGATAGAAGGGGAGGAGAGAAGGAAAGGCGAGGGCCGGTGGCAGGAGCAGATGCCGGGTACCGGGCGGACGGGTGTGAGCTGAGGCCGAGGTTTGTAAACGTTGCTCCAACCCCCGGCCCGGCCCTCCCTGTATTTTTCACCGCGTCTCCCCGGGGAGAGAGAGGGGGGGAGCCGGGGTTATGTGCGTGAAGCACGGCGACTGGAGGGGCGGGAGCGCTGCCCCGGGACCGCGAGAGAACGATCCACCTCCTTTCTTCAGACTGACAGTCAAGGGAAAGGGAAACGGGAGGCATAGGCATATCTTCCATTCATTTGTCCTTTGTACCATCTATATCTCTTGTTCCTGTTTCCCCTGACTCAGTCTGAAGAAAGATCTCGACCGAAAATGTCATCTATTCCGCTCTATCAACGTTGCTTTCGTCCGTCTGTCCACTCGTTTGCTCGCCCTTGGATTAAGTAGCGCAGGATAAAGCTGCGAATTCATGCACAGGATGGAAACTGAAAACTAGGGGAACGCCGTCCCCCCGCGTACCCCACCATTTCCATCACTGCCTCACACACACACACACACACACACACACACACATTCACACACACATAACGCACAGACAACTAACACACACACATCACGCACAGACAACTAACACACACACACACACACACACACAACTAAGTTAGGATGGGGTAGAAGCGCCAAGGGTAGGATGGGGCTGAAGCCCAAAATTGAATGCCTGGACTGGTTTTTCGTCAATAGTTATTGGTTTCCAGGATCTAGTTAATTTTGTTTTCAATTTACAGTCACTAAAACAAGTGGTATTGTAACTATGTACTTTTCAAAGGTGATCTACACATTTTGTTTGTTACTTGTAGGTACATGTGTGCAATTTTATATTAAAATGTAGCTTAGATCTGTTTGGTCCATTAACTAGCAGGCACTTTTTAAGCACAAATTTTGATTACCTTCCATTCTACCATAGAGATATAAAGTCTATAATATACTTTATTTGTATTTCTATGATTCTACAGACCTTGGCTGGGAACCTGGGGCTCACCAAAATAGTTCCCAATTGGGCCCCGCACCTCCTAAGGCCGGCCCTGGTTTTGGTCCCCTAATTTGAGGAAGGACATTCTTGCTATTGAGGGAGTGCAGCGTAGGTTTACAAGGTTAATTCCCGGGATGGCGGGACTGTCATATGCTGAGAGAATGGAGCGGCTGGGCATGTTTACTCTGGAATTTGGAAGGATGAGAGGTTATCTTATTGAAACATATAAGATTATTAAGGGTTTGGACACGCTAGAGGCAGGAAACATGTTCCCGACATTGGGGGAGTCCAGAACCAGGGGTCACAGTTTAAGAATAAGGGGTAAGCCATTTCGAACTGAGATGAGGAAACATATTTTCACACAGAGAGTTGAGTCTGTGGAGTTCTCTGCCTCAGAGGGCGGTGGAGGCTGGTTCTCTGGATACTTTCGAGAGCTAGAGAGGGCTCTAAAAGATAGCGGAGTCAGGGGATATGGGGAAAAGGCAGAAATGGGGTACTGATTGGGGATGATCAGCCATGATCACATTGAATAGCAGTGCTAGCTCGAAGAGCCGAATGGCCTACTCCTGCACCTATTGTCTATTGTCTATTGATACCTCATGTGCTTCTAAGCTCGGTATCTATGGCTTCAAGCTTTTTGCTGCTGTATGCCACAGGCTATTAAATAAAAACACTATTACAAGGTTACGTGGATACTTCAAAAATCATATTGAGCACAGAATGTGATATGGTGTTTTGTTTATCGTAATTCAATTTATCTTTCAGAAGCATAGTTGAATTTATGACAGACAGACTCTAATCCATTGATTCCATCTGTCCCGACCTTAACCAAAGATAACATTGAAATATGTTTTCATATAGGTTTTATTCAATTTTGAAACCTGAAATTAACACCTGTAGTTTGGTAATGGATGGAATGCCTGTATCTTCCTAAACCTGGGTTTGACAGAGAAGAATGAATGAAACATATAGAGAAATATTTAATCATATGCAGATATCGAGATGCAATTCTCGTTGTAATACTCACAATGGTTATTGAAAAATTATCTCCAAAAATCTGAAGCTGGAAAAGTCCCAGCTCCATATTAATTGTCACTTTATTGGGCAGCTGTGACAACAGATACACACAAGAATTCTGCTTTGAAGTGAAGTATTCAGTGGAGTAATTCAGATGCAACTTTGCAAAAACAAGAAGACCACATGTTGTTATCATGCAGCTGCCATTAACAGGTTGCCAACTTTGGTCCAATGTTTGCCGTTAACAGTTAATGATCAGTGAAATACCTTCCAAATGGTCAACCATAATGGTTTCTGCAAGTTGTAATGATTCAGGTACTGAGCATTGGCTTCATCCCTGAACCAGGGCTCATTTTGTGCAACAAACTGTGAAAATAATTCAATATGGTGGGAAAATGCTTTAAAATGTTCAAGTAAAACTGAAACTTCATTGGAACAGAACAAAGCTGTGCAACACTAATAATAATAATAATAATAATAATAATAATACTTTATTGATCCCCTCAGGGAAATTCAGCACCCTAGTCAGCACCCAAGCTTTCAATGTTACTGCCTGCATTTCCTACTTTTTCTGGTCGATCCTAAAGCCCAAGTTATGGCTACCATAACGTGTTCTGTTTTAGCCAGATGAATAATGTTCAGTTTGTGAAGCCGTCTCGCCCAGAACCCTTATCTGCTCCAATGAATGTGTCATCTTGGTTACATAGATGTTTTTGAAATTTCCTGTAAAGCTCTATCTGTTACATTCGGAAAGATCTTTAGGATCAATTTAACCTCACTGGGCAAATTAGTGTCAGCAGAAAACCCCTTAAGAGTATCAATGAACAAGTAGACCTGACTTACCAAAACTACATTTGGTCATGCTTAAGCAGGCAATAGGTCTGGCCTACAAGATTATCAAAAGTCAATATCAAATCTGGTGATAGACATAAAAAGCTGGAGTATTCATATAGACCAGTTGGAAGTATGGATAGAGAGATGGCAGATGGTATTTAACCTGGACAAGTGTTAAGTGTTGCACTTTGGGAAGTCAAGAGGGAACATACAGATAATGACAGGACCCGAAGGAGCATTAATGTTCAAAAGGATAATAATAGAAATGTACAGTGGATTATAGTGTCAGGTCGGCGGGAGTTCCCACCATCACGGGTACCATGTAATCCAGTGCTACCTGCTCCATGGTCGGATAGTCAGCGACTAAACCGTCTCCCCCACCTAATTTGCCAGGTGAGGAGGGGGCTGTGGGCCCCCAGCAGGACCAAAAACAAGACCTGTCAAAGGGCTGATGAGCTCCTAGCGAGCCAACGCTACTCAGTCGAAGTAGCGATCGACATAGCATTGTAAGGCACCGTGCCCGTTGATGGTTTCAACAATGATGAAGGTTGGTAAAGAAGACACACGTCATGCTTGCTTTCATTGCTCAGAGAAAGGTTGGGAAGTCATGTTGCAGTGTGTAAAGTTTTGCATAGGCCGCATTTAGAATATTGTTTGCAGTTCTGGTCACAACATTACAGGAAGCGTGATGTGGTTTTGAAGTGGGTGCAGAACAGTTTTCCTGGGATGTTGCCTCGATTAGACAACATTAGCTATAAGGCTGAGGGAGCAACATGATCAAGGTCCTTGTGAACTGCAATATGCCTTTATCTCTGAGTTTACATTACCATTTAGGTTAATTGTGGGTGCTGATCAGTATAACTCATGATGCTCCTGGCATACAAACTGAAAAGAGCATAATTTTTACATAATCCTGTCTTTGTCTTTCTTTCGCTAAATCTGTTCAAATGCCCTCCATTAAATCTTCTTCCACATTTAAACATGAGGTAGTACTGAGAAACCCACAATACTTCTTGGGAATGGGTGCCTGCCATTCTGTCCCTTCTCCATTAAACTGGTTAAGGGTCAGATACTTGGACCATCACTGCTTTCACCATTGAATCATCCCTGCCTTTCACATTTTTATTATTCTTTCCTCCGCACCAGATCCTCTTCACACGAACCACCATTCCCTGGATTAATATTTGTTTATTAAATCTCCAGTTCCTTTGAGCTCTGGTAAACGATCATCATTCTGGATCATTAACAGTGTTTCTATTTCTGTCTATAGTGGCTAGGTTCTGAGTATTTCCAGCATTGTCTGTTTTTGTTTCAATACTATTGTCCCATTTGAGTTTTTTTTCAATATTATGGTTTGCACAATTTAAGCTATTGCAAATAACCTCAATTCAAATAAATGGGAAGGTTAAGTAATGTACAGCATGTTTTTTTTTAAATCGAACGACCTTTTGTGATTTAAGGTATATCATATTTCTACCCACATGCATAACTTACACTGTGCTCATAGCAACCAGTTCAGATGAAGAATAAATATTTTACATCATGCATATGCATAGATTATACAAGATAATTACCGTGAACTTTATTTAGAAAGTAATATTTAATTCAATAGTATGTTATATCTTAAAAAGAAAATTTGAATCTAGGGGCTAATGTCATTCTTTGGTACATTATTAGTTCACCACTTGTGGTTTTCTCAAAGCACATTTTAAATTAATAATTTCACTAAAGCATTTGGGTAAATTAGCTAAGACTGAGCATATTGTGTGTCCATATTCCTGGCTGTTTTACAATCCATTGGAATCAGTTCAGTGAACATTTTTAAGGTTTGATAACTCCCAGACAATGTCAGATTACAGTCCCAGTGGTCACTCTTCATTTCAAAGAGAGGCAGAAGGAAATTCTCATTTGTTAATCACAGTGGCTCAGAGGGTAGGTCTGCTGCTTTATAACTGAAGTATCTTGGTTTCCAACTGACCTGTGGGTGCTCTCTGTGTGGAGTTTATTCTTTCTGACTGGGATCACGTGGGTTTCTCCTGAGTGCAAACAGCTCAAACTTGAACATTTTCTCTGGAATGCCGGTGTTTGACAGGAGAACTGATGGAAGTATATAACATTCTGAGAGGCACAGATAGAGTAAACAGTACTGAACTTGTTTCCCCGTCAAAGACTAGAGGGCAGAGCTTTAAGGAGAAATGTTTAAAGGACATGTGCAGGGCAAGTTTTTAAACACAGAGGGTGAGGACTGCCTGGAACAAGCTGCCAGGGATGGTGGTGGAAGTAAATATGATAGTGATGTTTAAGAGGCTTTTAGATAAACACATACTATAGATATGCAGGGAATGGATCATGTGCAGGCGGTGGAGATTAGTTTATCTTGGCATCATTTTCAGCATGATCATTGTGTGTCAAAGGATCTGTTCCTGTAATGTACTCTTCTATGTTTTAACTTCTAATACATATTTACTTGTTTCCACCAATTCCCATAAAACTGAACTGCATCTGGAACCACAGTCACTTGGATTGTAATTATTGCACATCCATTATGAAAATGAGTGTTGTGACAATGGAAACAGTTAATGAATCACAAATGGCAAGCATGTTTTCTCAAGTTTAACCAGATATTTTCTTCAGGGGAATATACTGTATGCCAAAAAAAAGTAAATTATTATGTAATAGAAGATGTGCTTCAATTTAATATAATTGAACCTCAATGTAATCAATTACTTAATGTCAAACAGGGTGCAACTCCATAAGAAAGTGATAGGGATATTATTAAGTTTAGCGGAAAATCATATGTGATGAACACTAGTAATATGTTATTCATTGTAATATGAAACTGTTGCTGTACTTAGAATTGTGGGACCTTTAGACCCATTTCACCCATAGAGAAATTTCACCCATAAATCTAATTTCCAGAACATGGTGAATTTGTGACATACCTCTAATGTATAGCAATATAGAATTATACTCACTGAAGAAATATAATGTGCCACCAAATCTTTTAAATCTACAGTAACAATTGTTAATAAAATTCAAAAGTGGCAACAGGATGAATGTTACAAAGGTTGGATCTGCGAATGCTAGAATTAAACTATTCCATCTGTTGTCCTTGAATATTAAACAGCCTCTCAAGAGGGTGGTGGGCTGCCCAGCCTTGTTATCACTTAGACCGCAGGACATTACACATGGACAATGGAATTTGTAAAGATTTCTTCTCAATTTTCTGCCAGGGGACTAGAAAATAGCAAAAGCTATTTAGCAATCATTGGTAAAAAGGGTGTGATCGTCCCCATCAATTATGGCATGTTACCAATAGAAAAGTAGGGGAAAAGATGCAAAGAAAACTAGACAGCTGTGTTTTGTTAACTAGCTTCTCCTGCCCTAACTCTCCATATGTTCTTTTGGTGCATGCTATAGTCTTCCCACTGATTTCAAAAGGGACAAATATTATGTAGACACAAAGACCTGCAGATGTTGGTTTATAAAACAAAAGACACAAAATGCTGGAGTAACTCAATGGACCAGGCGGTTTCTCTGGAGAATATTGATAGGCGATCTTTCAGGTCGGGACCCTTCTTCAGATTGATTATAGCTGTGGAAAGAAAGCTGTAAGAGAGGTGAATGTGGGACCAAGCCAAGCAAGTGATAGGTGGATACAGGTGAGTGGGGTTTTGATTGGCAGATGGGTGGACATAGATCAGAGATGAGAAGACCAAAGGCTGTGAGATAAGGAGAGAAGAATCAAGAAATGTGAAGGCAGAGGTAGGGATTTAGGGGACGATGGGAAAAGGAAAGCTGTTTGGGATAGTGGAAGAAATTGGTGCACATTTAGGTGGGGGACAGGAAAAAGAGGGAAGGGGAGAGCATTTTTGGTTAGTTACCTACAATTGGAGAATTCATTGCTCATACCATTGGGTTATAAGCTACTCAAGTGGAATATGAGGTGCTGTGGCAATGGAGGTGGCCCATGTCTCCCACCAACAATGCAGGGGTCACCATCGACCACAAGCATGACTCGGCTAGCAACGCAAACACTTTGCATACAGAAGTACGATATTGAGTATTTAATGACAATTGATTCACCTCCTGGCATATTAAACCCATTCTGCTATCTGCAGGGAACAAGTCAGAAGTGTGATGGAATAAGCTGGGATGGCATGAAAGCATGTTGATTCATCAATACTGAAAAACATTAGATTTATGCAGGCCAAAGCAATTTAACGGAATAATTCATTATTCACCATCCTAATTATTATCTTTCTCCATCACTTTTGATCAGTGATTGCATGTATGCCACCTACAAAAATATACTGCAGTTACTCATCCATGATACACCAACACCATGTCTTGAACTTGTGAGTTCTTACACCAAAAGTGCAAGACCATTAGGTGCAAGAGAACACCATCATCTGTATGTGTGGGAAGGAACTGTAGATGCTGGCTTAAACCGAAGATGGACACAAAGTGCTGGAGTCACTCGGTGGGATGGGCAGCATCTCTGGAGAGAAGGAATTAGTGACATTTTAGACTGAGACACTTCTTCAGACTGAGTCCCACCTGTCCTGCTGAGTTATGAGAGGTATAGATATGGCAGACAGTCAGAACATGTTTTTCCAAGGTGGAAATGTCAAATATTAGAGCATATAGCTTTAAGGTGAGAGGGGAAATGTTTAAATGAGATATGCAGGACAAGTTTTTTTTTAATACAGAGAATAGCATGGGGTGCCTAGAACACACTGCAAGTGGTGTTGGTGGAAGTAGATATGATAGTGGTGGTTAACAGGCTTTTAGTTAGGCACATAGATATGTGTACAATGTCAATATTCATATGACAGGAGCAGAATTGGGCCATTCGGCCCATCAAGTCTACTCCGCCATTTATTCATGGCTGATCTAAATCTACCCTTCAAACCCATTCTCCTGCTTTCTCCCCATAACCTTTGACACCCTGTTTCATAGGGGGTTTGAAAAGGCAAGAGCTGGCAGAACCAAAGGGTCTGCCTTGCCAATCCTGCTTAAGGATCTTGGGCAAAAGGTAGAGTGGGCTGTGCAGGACTGGGCACTACAAGGTTGGAAACGGTGGAGGAAAGATCTGAAATGAATACTGTGACTGTGAACTTTGTTCCATCCTGAGTTGACTCTGAAGAAATGTTCCAACCCAAAATGGCACCTATCCATTTTAAATGTTGTAATCCTGGCCAGAGGTAGGTAATAGAATGTGTCTGAGAACTGATGCTTGGCCTCTGCAAGACAGAGGTTGGTTTGCCAGATCACAATATCACAACACTTCCCGGCAAGTTCGATAATGGTATCAGGTTTGGTCCTTAGTGAGCTTCTGTGATTGCAATCTTTCATGGAATGCACAGGCAAGATTTGTCAAATATTTATCACATAGGTGACGCGTACAGTGGTGGACTTCACCAAAGCAGCAACAGAATAGTTTTAACACTGACTGCAGGATGATCTGAAGCAAGATTCATCTACCCACTCTGTTTGTTTGTGGTGAGACAGGTGACAGTCATATTCCAGAGAGATGGAACAGTCTGATATGAGCAGCCATCAGTAATCTCTGTCAAAGCCGCCAGTTTGCAGATGAGGTATACAATGATCAGGTAAGTGATGTACCTTACAAAAGACTGAAAGTCTCATTACATTTGGCATTATCTGAAAGCAGCAACAGAATGGGGCCATCAAACTTTAAAAGATTTTTTAGAAGCAATAGCTTCTTTACTTGCATTACTTGCCATGCTTTCACAGGCCCTCAACACGAGCTGTCTCCTCCATTTCCTCTGTACCACATTTTATGCTCTAACAGTGGTTGTGCTAGAAATGTTGATCATTCATTAATTGTGTGAAATTCATCACTCTCTGACTTCATTGTGGAAGTGAATGATTTACAACATGCATTGTGTGAGGAAACTGCCAACTCCAACTTGCATGAATAAAGGATGTTGATAAGTGTGTCTCAAACTGCAGAATTAAAGTATTATATCTGAGGCAAGTGCAATTTTTTTCAGTGAGCCGTCCATAGGTTGAAATAACTTGCCTTGAGAATTAATTTCTTTAGCACTCTGTAATTTCCTTGCCTCAACCTTTCACTAAAATAGAGCCTCCAGGTCTGCCGTGAGCTCCTTGTTAAGAACCACAGGTAATCAAGGGCAACACAAATAGATCTGAGCTTCCTCCTTATTTTGCAACTTCTGACCATTCTTCCCATCTCTTTGTGATCTCTCTCCATTTTCTGAATAATCATCCAACTCTGACCTGTATTCTCTCCTGCACAGTCCATGTTTTACAAATACAACACATGATTATAATCGAGCCATCCATAGTGAACAGATACTGTATACGATAAAGGGAATAATGTTTAGTTCAATTTTCAGAACTGAAACATGTATTTTGCTCTCCCTTAGAAGTTATTTGACAAAGATAGACACAAAGTGCCGAAGTAACTCAGCGGGTCACACAGCATCACTAGAGAAAAAGGCTAGGTGATGTTTTGGGTTGTAACTTTCTGCAGTACCAACTGGAAACGTCACCTGTCCTTTTTCTCCAGAGATGGTGCCTGACCTGCAGTGTTACTTCAGCACTTTCTGTGTATGTTTGGTATAAACTAGCATCTGCAGTTCTTTGTTTCTATCATTCTTTGACACTTCCCTTCTTCTCTTTAAAGGGTTTGTTAAATGAAGTCTGCAGAATTTTTTAAAAAACAGCTGATCAGACGGAATTTGGACAAGAGTGCATGATGATGCAGCTAGTTGAGCTGCTGCTTCAATGACCAATGCTATCTGTGTGGAGTTTACATATCACAACTATGATCACATGGATAACCCCAGCGGCCACAGTTTCCTCCCACATCCCAAATATGTGTGGGTGGCAGTTTAATTGGTCACTGTCAATTGCCCCTAGTGTGTATATGACTGGTAGATTCTGGGGGAAGTTGATGGATATATGACGGGGATAAAACAGGTTAAAGTAGGATTACTGTAAAAAAAAATTGATGCTTGATGGTCAGCGAGGACTTGGTGGATGAAAGGGCGTCAATCTTTACCAGATCGAGAAGAGGCTGATGTGGACACAAGATAAAAGTGTAATTCAGTGCTGGGCCAGAGAACTGGTGGTAGAAACATAGATAGAATCATAGAAAATAGGTGCAGAAGTAGGCCATTCGGCTCTTCGAGCCTGCAGTGCCATTCAATATGATCATGGCTGATCATCCAACTCAGTATCCTGTACCTGCCTTCTCTCCATACCCCCTGATCCCTTTAGCCACAAGGGCCACATCTAACTCCCTCTTAAATATAGCCAATGAACTGGCCTCAACTACCTTCTGTGGCAGAGAATTCCAGAGATTCACCACTCTCTGTGAGAAAAATGTTTTTCTCATCTCGGTCCTAAAAGACTTCCCCCTTATCCTTAAACTGTGACCCCGTGTTCTGGATTTCCCCAACATCGGGAACAATCTTCCTGCATCTAGCCTGTCCAACCCCTTAAGAATTTTATGTTTCTATAAGAACCCCCCTCAATCTTCTAAATTCTAGCGAGTACAAGCCAAGTCTATCCAGTCTTTCTTCATATGAAAGTCCTGCCCTCCAAGGAATCAGTCGGGTGAACCTTCTCTGTACTCCCTCTATGGGGAGGTAGGTTTTAAAAGGAATTATTTTGAAGTTGTGGATGACCATTGAGCTGTATCCTGATCAGGGATGCCCCTTTGAATGGCCATGCTGCTCAGAAAGCACAGTGGTCCTCGTATGTACTGTAATGCATTGTCTTTGAAACCATGTGACCCAACTTGATAGGCAATGCAACAAAGCAATGCTTAATGAGGAATGCGACAATCCTAGGTGTGATGTCATCAGGATAAGAACATTGGAAGAGCCCGATCAAATTTACCGAACGTCACAATTGACCTGGAAATGGCCACAATCAAACTGCTATTCCAGAAATTAACCATTCTCAGGAAATAAACCATTCCATGCAAGTGACTCTCTTCATTGAGCCTTCTCTGAACAGGAAGGTGAGCCAAAAGTTGAATATCCTGAATTGCGTTAGAGCCTGGGAAGGGTTAGGACTCTGATAGGACTGAAAACAGGAGGGCTGTTTAAGGGACCTTGAACTATAAGAATATGAGTCAACTGCTATTCAAGCAGGCTTGCATCCTGTTGGCTTAGGAAATATAGGTTCAAATGCATGTCAGAAAATATTTTCAAGCTTTCACAATACTTGATTAGTACTGATCTGGTCTCCCAGTTTCAGTCAATGCCTAGTCAGCTCCTGACAATGACTTCCTAAAGCAGCACACTCCTGCTCTGCCTGGAAGGATGATCACCAACTCCTTATTTGTTATGTTTCCACACATGCTCAATCTTTTAATTTTCTTCCCCTACCAAATGTTTTCTCTGCTGAATTACTGATTTAACAATTGGGCACCAGTCCCTTTATGATTTATTAACAAATTATTAATTTTCACTTGGGTCCAATCATTGAATATTGGCTGAATATCTGGTTGTGGAATGCAGCCAAGCCTGTCTTAATTCAAGATCAAACAAAACCACACAATAGCAAATAACAGGAAGACTTCCAACTGATTTGTCTCTTATCTGTGGTGCAGCTAGGCTTAACAAAAGTTAGCCAATTTATTAACTATGAGCGTGAGGAATTATTTTTGAACATATAGAAGAAGATTTTTAATTAAAACCAACCTTATTCCCATTTTTGTAGTTTTCAGTGGCAGTGAAGTTTTTGATGCCAATTTTGCTGCCCACTTGCTTGCCTAACTCTCCCTTGTCCCCATTAAAACTATTTAAATGTGAAAATGTTATGCCAAATCCAGATTTTTAATTGCAATTCTAATGCAAAAGGCGCAAAGTACACTCTGTGCACTCTACTCATAAATACAAAATTGTACTGGATTTTGAACTGCATAAAAAATGATTGTGAAGGAGAATCCTTGCAGCTACTCAGAAATGATAAGTTTCAAGAGGTTTTTAATATGATTGCACAACTAAAGTGAGAATCTAAATATTTTATTTTTCCCATTGGATACCAGCAAGCTGTGCTGCAGGTTTGATGCCTGGAGTGCATTAGTAAAAAAATCAGATGAGAGCTGAAACTAAATATTTTTTGAACCTCCCAATTGTGTACTTAACTTGGTTCTGCAAGTGTGCCATCATATGTGTGCCTGTTTTTACACCAAGTTGAAATTCCTTTGCCTCTGGATAACATTCAGCCAAAGTAAGTATGTGCTTCAGTATATATGCTGTGTTCTTTAAAAGAACATACAAAAAAAGGTTACCATCGGGCTGAAATCATTTAAAAGTGCAGCTGGGTCTCCTTTAGGGTGTATTCACAGGAAACATTTTCACCATACTACAGGGAGAAAACATTAGTTGTATCGCACAAGAAAATGATATGAGAGACTAGGTGGTAAGCTAAACTGCGTTCTTTCACCTTTCAATTCTGGGCTCAAATCCAGTCTTTATAGCTGGAAAAATATCTTCACTGTCAGCTGCTCTTGGACAGTCGGTGAAATAATCTGGCTCAATATCAAGAAGATGTTTGCAGTTTACACAGTAATTTGCAATTTGTATTCTAAGTCAACAAGCTGTAACAGACTTGAATCTTTATGGTGCCAACAGTTTTGTATATAAGTGTTGAATGTGAACAGACTCTGGAATTTACACTGACTACAGTCTCTTGTCCCCTTTTTTGTTCCCCAGCAGACAATACTTCGTAGTTCTGATGTACATCTTTTACACCACAACTCTCAACAGGATATCCAGCTATTGAATGTTGGTGTCACAGGTGGCCAACAGTCCAGCTGCAAATAATTTCCTGCCAGGGGTGACTCAAGCCAAATTAAAAAAAAGGTTCCTTTCCTGTTTAAAATCTATTTGAACAATGAAGAGAACAGTGTGGAGTAGGAACGTGTACTCATGCAACATTTATCAACACTCTATGTTTTTTGTTTGTTCATATGGCCGTGTGACTTCAGTAATGAAAAATAATGTAAAATATTGAACATAGCACCATTATGTGAATGTATCAACAAGGTCATAGAAAATGTCTTTTGTGTAGAATTTCTACTGGAAACAATTTTGGAAGAGATTTGCTCCAATACTCTTCCACTGTCCAATGTTTATCAACAGACACACAGCCATTTAACGATTTCATATATTTACAGTCATAAAATCATACGTTATGAAAACAGACCCTCTGGCCCAAATCATCCAAGATGCCCTATCTAAGCACGTCACATTTGTCCCATATCCCTTGGAACCTTTCCTGGCCATGTACCTATCCAAATGTCTTTAAATGTTGTTAATGTACCTGCCTCAACTAGTTCCCTTGGCAGCTTCTTTAATATACCTGTTATGTTTTTACCCACCACTCAGTGTGTGAAAAAGGTGCCCCTCAGGTTCTTATTAAATATTAATATAGGAACAATAGACAATAGGTGCAGGAATAGGCCTTTTGGCCCTTCGAGCCAACACCGCCATTCAATGTGATCATGGCTGATCATCCACAATCAGTACCCCGTTCATACCTTCTGCCCATATCCCTTGACTCCACTATCTTTAAGAGGTCCATCTAACTCTCTCTTGAAAGCATCCAGATAATTGGCCTCCACTGTCTTCTGAGGCAGAGAATTCCACAGATTCACAACTCTCTGGGAGAAAACGTTTTTCCTCATCTCTGTTCTAAATGACCTACCCCTTATTCTTAAACTGTGGCGCCTGGTTCTGGACTCCCCCAACATTGTAACATATTTCGGGGTGTGAGATTGCAACCTTTACATGGTCCACCTTGTTTCGACAAATGCAGTCGACCTGGTGTGCACAAACAGAAGATCAAACAGAGAACAAGTTGTCTTACAACTTTAGGCTGTGCACGCCATACACAAGAAGAAGAAGGAACATTTCCTGCCTCTAGCGTGTCCAATTCCTTAATAATCTTGTATGTTTCAAAAAGATAACCTCTCATCCTTCTAAATTCCAGAGTATACAAGCCCAGCCGCTCCATTCTTTCAAAATATGACAGTCCCGCCATCCTGGGAATTAACCTTGTGTACCTATGCTGCAATCCCTAAATAGCAAGAATGTCTTTCCTCAAATTTGGAGACCAAAACTGCACACAATACTCCAGATGTGGTCTCACCAGGCCCTTGTACAACTGCAGAAGGACCTCTTTGCTCCTTTACTCAACTCCTCTTGTTATGAAGGCCAACATGCCGTTAGCTTTCTTCGCTGCCTGCTGTGCCTGCATGCTTACTTTCAGAAACTGCAGATGCTGGTTTCTAAAGATACAGAATGCTGGAGTAATTCCATGGGTCAGGCAGCATCCATGGAGAACATGGATAAGTGACATTTTGGGTTGGTATACGTCTTATGTCTGGAGAAGGATCTTGCCCCGAAAGGTCAACTATCCATATTCTCCAGGGATGCTGCCTGACCTGCTGAGTTACTCCAGCAATTCTCCATTAAATCTTCATATTCTGCATTAAATCTTAGCCTTTCCACCTTAAAGCTTCACCCTCGTGTTCTTGATTCACCTACCCTGAGAAATAGACTTTACATTCAGCCTATCTATCCCCTCATGATTTATACATCTCCACTGTATAGCCACTCAGCCTCTACACTCAGATCACCACTCGGCTTCTTACTCTCCAAGGAGTAAAGTCCTAGTCTACCCAACTCTCTCCCTGTTGCTCAGGCCTTCAATTCCTGAAAACATCCTCGTAAATATTCTTTGCACTCTTCCCAGCTTAATTCCATCTTTCCTATAGGATGTAAACTAAACTGAAAACAGTACTCCAAATGCAGCCTCGCCATAATCTTGCACAACTGGAACACCTTCTCAACTTTAGTATTCAATTCCCTGTCTGATGAAAGCCATTCCCAAAGCCTTCTTGACCAACCTATCTACCGGTGATACACAAAATTGCTGGGGAAACTCAGCGGGTGCAGCAGCATCTATGGAGCGAAGGAAATAGGCGACGTTTCGGGCCGAAACCCTTCTGCCTGCGATATCTACCGGTGATGTTACTTTCAGGGAACCATGTACTTACTTAAACTCTTAGATTCTACCAGTCTGTAACACTCCCTACTGTGAAGATCTTGCCCTGGTTTGAATTCTCAGAATACAAGTCACATATCTGAATTAAACTCCATTAGGCATTCCTTGCCCATGAGCCCAGCTGATCACTATGGCACTGTAATTCTTGATAACCATTTTCACTGTCTACAATATAGATGATAGCGCGGTAGAGCTGCTGCCTCACAGCACCAGAGACCTGGATTTGATCCTGCCCTTGGGTGCTGTCTGTGTTGATTTTGCATGTTCCCACTGTGACCGTGTGAGTTTTCACCGAGTGCTTCAGTTTCCTCCCACATCTCAAACACCCTCAGATTTGTAAGTTAATTGGCTTCTGTAAATTGGTCCTAGTGTGCAGGACATTGAACTAGTGTACGGGTGATCAATAGTCGGCACGGACTCAGTGGGCTGAAGGTCCTATTTCCATGCTCTATAAACTAAATGTCACACTTTTAATGCCATCTGCAAATTTACTAATCATGGTTTGTGCATTCTCAGCCAAATTGTTAATATAGATGTCAAACAGCCCAGCACTGGTCCCTGAGGCGCATCCATATACATTGGCCTCCAGTCTGATAAACAACCTTACACCACCACCCTCTGCTTGCTACCGTGAAGCCAATTCTTATCCATTTACCCAGCTCTCCCTGGATCCCATGCGACTTAATCTTACAGATTAGCCTAACATGTGGAACCTTACCAAAGGTCTTGCTGTTATCTGTTATCCATAAAGACTATGCCTACGGCCATTGCCCTCATTAACCTTCCTGGTTACTTCAAAAAAACTCAATCAAATTCGTGAGACGTGCCTGATGATCCCTAATGAATTAATGTCTTCCCAAAAGAATGGACACCTTATCCCTCAGAATCCTCTCCTGTAACTTTCCCACGGATACTCCCCAGGTATTTATTTGCACCCCTGCTTAAATAGAGGCACATTAGTCACCCTCCAGTCTTCCAGCACTTCACCAGTGTCTAAAAACTCATATATCTCAGCCAGGACTCCTGCAATTTCTTCTCTAGTTTGCCCACAGTGTCCTTGGATATGTCTGATCAAGCCCAAGAGATTTATATAACCACACAGTTTAGGTCATCTAGCACCACCTCAATTATAATATAGGCTGTTCTCAAGGCATCGCCATTAACTTTCCCAAGTTCACTGGTTTTCATGTATTTCTCCACAGTATAAACAGAGGAGAGATATTCATTGAGGACCTTGCCCATCTCCTGCAGCTCCACATACAGATGATCACTTTGGTTTCTGAGGGCCACTATTCTTTTTCTAGTTACCCTTTTGTCCACAATCAACATACTCTAATCAATTTTTGCAAGTTCTTGTCTAATAGTATCAAAGTTAGCTTTGACCCAATTTAGATCAAATGCTGGATCAATACTGCATCAACTTGCTACTTGATCCAAGGCTTCATAATTTACCCAGGATGACATATTTGTAAAGAAACCTTGTACCTGTATAGATTGGGACACTACTTGGAGTTTTTGATTAGAAGAGAGTGCATGATCCAAAACAGAGAGACATTTCAAATTAGGGATTACAATGTTAAAGCCTGAATCAAGGGAAGAGGCTTTAACTCAAAAGGGTTATTAAAAAAACAGTGTGAATTTATTCATGGGCAGAGCAGGTGGTGGAAAGTAGATCCAGGAAGGGGACAAGAAGGATTTGGCTGGTGGCAATGAGTTGGAGGGGGTGGGGAAGAGGAGTGGGAGAGGAAACAAGGTAACTACAAGTATTAATGCACTAATCTGCAATGACATCAAGGACAGGAAGAGCTTATGTAAATATGAATAATCATTCTGCAGTGAAATCCTAAGTGGTGAAATTATAGCTCTTCCAGTAGTGCACCGCAGAGGATTAGTATTTGGTTGACAATTTGCACTAAACTGGCAACCTCAGGTTGAGGAGGGTTGACTCATCCTTGAGAAGATCAAGAGGATTACAGACTCCTGGTCTTCACTGCCTGTCTAAAGGGCAGGAAATCTGCAACTGACAAGAGACCCTGACTGGCATAGTTTTTGCCTATCGAAGGAATATTACTCCTGGAACTGATAAGCTTTTAGCCCATTTACAGGCTCGTCTTAAAAGTGCATCAACTCTGTCTTGGACCTTGGATTTCATTCGTGTCAGGTGCATGATAACTGGCAGAAAACAAATTATCTCAAATAGGTTTCCTTTGTTCATAGAAATTTACCCCTGCAGCACAAAATAAAGTCAACGGAATACGTTTTGCAGGTAGGACGCACAATGCTGATGCAACTACATAACAATTTAAAACTATTAGTCAAAAATGAATTTCTAGAAATATCGTGCTTTCATCACCAAGGTAAACTGCTGTGGTTCTCACTGTGTTGAGGATATAATTAAATGAATCAGGATAATGGGAGACTTGTGGAGAGCATATATACCATTCATTGTACTATTGGGCTGAATGTGCTGCTTGTCTGCCGTAAATGTGGCTCGATTTTTAATGCAAATCCAAAGTTAAATCAGTCAGATGCATTTTAAAGCCTCATATTTACAGGTCTTAACACTGACAATTGTTTAAGCACAGAAATAACTACTGTGGAACTCAGCACTGTGCAATTCAAATAATAAATCCACAATGCGAGTCTTTCTGTACAAATACTAACTTTTTGTTTACTTCTTGTCAACAAAAAATATGAAATCTGCAACATGATGCATTGTATTTTCTTTTGGGTAATCTTTTTTTATGTTATCGACATTACTGTAAATATGTGAAACAAATTCTGTCATTTGTTTCTTTGTAAGATCATGATTACCTTCGTATGACATAGTGCAAGATGATTCAAACTGCAACATAACTAGATACATTTAGTTTTCTTTGCAAGGCCTTTCAATCAGAAAGTGGTAATATCATACACAAAGCTGACACTGTTTTAGCAGATGTACTAGTCATCCTCCCACATGTTTTATTTTACTTAAGGTAACTGGAATCCAAGGATAATAATGTGATAAGTAAACACAAAGATTATCATGTATAGTTGTTGCCGATCAAAAAGTATGTTGTGACTATGCTGGCTTATTAAAATCAATTAAAAGACAAATCGTGTGTGTAGGATAGTGTTAATGTGCGGGGATCTCTGGTCGGTGCGGACTTGGTGGGCCGAAGGGCCTGTTTCTGCGCTGTTTCTCTAAACTAGTCTAAAATAAGATAGTCAGGAATGTGGCATGGTGCAGAGAAAGATCGAACCCGGGATGAGTGCAGGTGGTTGGGTATTTGTACGTCAATAACTTACCGGTGTGGTAGAGGAAGAAGCATTTTTGAATTGTGAAGAGCTGAGAGGAGAGAGCACAGGGAGCTAGGTTTCAGGGCTGTTGGAACATCGGGAAGTTGGAATTTGGTCTTCAGGAGATTCATGTGGAGCGGTGGGGGAGGTTTGGGGCCATTATTTCTCCCCAGCCCTTGGTTTCTGTTTAGTTCAAAAGAATGGATTTAAGAGAGTTAGATAGAGCTGTAAGGGCTAGTGGAGTCAAGGGATATGGGGAGAAGGCAGGCACGGGTTATTGATAGGGGACGATCAGCCATGATCACAATGTATGGTGGTGCTGGCTCGAATGGCCGAATGGCCTCCTCCTGCACCTATTTTCTATGTTTCTATGTTTCTATTTAAGAATATTAATGTAGACAAATGTTCTCTAAAGTGCTTGGGTGGGTCTCCTAAAAAAGGGTGTAGATATATGATAGTCTAAATTTCTAGTTATAAGATAGAAACCATCCATGAGAATGGTGACATTCAGATTTAGCTGAAAACAAACTCATAGTCGGTTATTCAGCTGTGCGTTATTTTCAGCAAATGCTGATTAGGTTTTCTGGTGGGGTTTTTCAGGGATCCTTCCGATTTCAACGTGGAAATATTTTTTAGTAAAACAAATGTTTGCAATTGCACCACATTATTTAAATTGTATTTTAAAACGTTTCTGCAGTTTGGTGCTCTGAATTAAACATTATGCTCTTCAGTGTGTTTGACTCAGAAGACATTTCAGTTAGAAGACTTTCAAGGAAGTAATGAAAAATTCCTGTGCAGAGAAGTGAATTTGTTATTGTGAATCAGTTATTGTGCATAACTGATACTCAGAATTCATAGGACAAAGCAGGGCAGGCAGTGCAAAGATGATCATGTTTAGTTATATTTAAAGCTTGCTACAATTGCATGAAATACGTAAATAGAAATGGATGATTTTGTGTATTCTTTGCAACTTATCTTTTAATTTTAGTTTAGATTAGAGTTACAGCATTCCTACCAAATCCACAACGAACATTGATCACGTGTTCATATTAGTTCTATGTTATCACACTTTTGGATTCAGTCCTTACGCACTCGGAATAATTTACGGAGGCCAATTAACCTAAAAACCCGCACATCTTTGGGTTGTGGGAGGAAATCAGAGCACCCACAGTCACTGAAAGGAAAACCCATAGTCACTGCAAGAACATGCAAACTCCACACAGAAAGCAAAACAAACCTGGGTCTATGAGGTTGCAACTTATAATGGAGAAGGAATAATACGCCGATGGGCCTGGTTCCACGCTGTATCTCTAACTAAACTATAGATGGTAATGATAGATGTAACAAAGGGCGGCACAGTGGTGCAGCTGCTGCCTTCCATCGCTTGAGAGCCGGGTTTGCTCCTGGCTAAGGGTGCCGTCTGTTCTCCCCAAGACGGCGTGGGTTTTCCCTGGGTACTCCAGTTTCCTTCCACAATCCAAAGACGTCCAGGTTTGTCGGTTAATTGGTGTTGGTAAACATTGTGATTTGATCTTAGTGTGTAGGATGGTATACGGGGATCGCTGGTCGGCGCAGACTCGGTGGGCCGAAGGACCTGTCTCTGCGCTGTATCTCTAAACTGAACTAAACTAAACTAATGAATGTAATGGCAAATGCAAAACAGCAGAATATTGCAAAGATTGTGATACAATATGAAGTAGTGTAAAAAATAAAAATACTAAAGTATGGTAAGAAATTAACTGAATGAGGTTTAACTACCTCATTCAGTTAATTCCTTACCATACTTTAGTATTTTACACTACTTCATATTGTACCACAATCTTTGCGAGTACATGGTAGCTCCTCCGGCAAGGCAGCATGAAAGAGGTGATTTGTTCAGGAATCTCATCCCCAAATCCCGCAGGGTTCATAATCAGCAGCTCGCCTTCATGTTCTGCAGCAGACGGCAGAGGTTGCAGTAAAATGAGCCATTGACCCCTTAAATCACACTGCTGTATTTAATGAAAACATTCTTCTGTATTGACTGTTCCATGAATGATATGATTCGGAACAACTTAACCCAATCTCTCCTGGAATTTACACGTCCTTTGAGGAGACTGAGGAAATTCAGCATGTCTCCAGTGACTCTTGCAAACTTTTACAGATGCACCATAGAAAGCAGACTGTTCGGTCACAAACCATGAGACACCGCAGAGAGTTAAGGGCCTGTCCAACTTACGTGTCCTTGGAACACAAATTACGCGACCTCATGGTCGCGTTGTGGCGCACGGGCATCGTATTGCCGTGCAGGGCTGGTCCCACTGAGAAATGCGGAGGGGTATGTAGCTGTGCGCGACATCGCGCGGGACTCCGAAATTTTTGTAGCGAACTAAATCTTCGCGCGCCAATGGCCTGTCGCGTAACTGACGGCCAAAGAGGGATAGGCCCATGACCTTGGCGCGATGCAACGTCTCACCTCCAACAGCAGCAGAAGCAGGCAAACGATCGCTGAACTCGGCCTGGGACTCATGGCCAATGCGATCTGGATCCGCCCCCACTTCTACTCCCAGAGCGGGGCCAGGAAAATTGAAGATACACACAAAATGAAGGAGTAACTCAGCTTCTCTGGAGAGAAGCTATGGGTGACCTTTCGGGTCAAGACCCTTCTTTTCTGTCTGAAGAAGAGTCTCAACACGAAATGTTACCCATTGCTTCACTGCAGAGATGCTGCCGGGCCCACTGAGTTTCTCCAGCATTTTGTGTCCATCTTCAAATGACGTCACGCGCTCCAGACGGCTGTGCGGTCGAATGAAGTCGCTCGCGACCTTCGTGGGACCGTCGCGCGTGACCTTCGCGGGACTGTCGCGGCTCAACACGACCACGAGATCGCGTAATTTGCGTGCCAAGGACACGTACCTGTAAGTGGGACAGGCCCTTTACAGATGTAGCCCAGGCCATCACACAGAGCAAACGCCACACCATTGACTACAACTGCACTTCATGCTTCCGAGGAATAGCAGCCAACATAATCAAAGACTTGTCCCACCCCAGGCATTCCTACTTCTCTCTGCTTCTGTCTGGCAGAAGGTACAGTAGCAACACAGGAACAATGCCTTCCCCTCTATTATTAGACTTCTGAGCATCCTTCCATAAACTGTATGATTCACAACTACCCCATTATAGATATTGGATGTTGTCCATGGAACTGATGTGCCTCAAAACACTACAATGCTGAGAGCTATACACTGCACTGTATCTTCCCCTTTGTTCTATGGTATATATTGTACTTGAGTTCAAATTATTATATTTATGTATGGTATATCTGATCTGTTTGGATAACATTCTAAACAAAGCTTTTCACTGAACCTGTGACAATAATCAACCTAAACCTAACCTAAATCTGTGTGAAATTGCAACAAATGCTCTAATATTTACAATATACATCAATGATTTAGATGAAGGGATGGGTAACATTAGCAAATTCTCTGCCTCAGAGGGTGGTGGCGGCCGGTTTTCTGGATACTTTCAAGAGAGAGCTAGATAGGGCTCTTAAGTAACACTAGCAAAGTTGAAAATGACACAAAGCTGGTTGGCAGTGTGAACTGTGAGGAGGATGCTATGAGAATGCAGCGTGACTTAGACAGGTTAGGTGAGTGGGCAGATGCATGGCAGATGCAGTTTAATGTGGATAAATGTGAGGTTATCCACTTTGGTAACAAAAACAGGAAGGAAGATTATTATCTAAATGGTGTCAAATTGGGAAAAGGGCAAGTACAATGGGATCTGGGGGTTCTTGTTCATTAGTCAATGAAAGTAAGTATACAGGTACAGCAGGCAGTGAAGAAAACGAATGGCATGTTGGCCTTCATAACAAGAGGAGTTGAGTATAGGAGCAAAGAGGTCCTTTTGCAGTTGTACAGGGCCCTAGTGAGACCACACTTCGCGTATTGTGTGCAGTTTTGGTCTCCAAACTTGAGGAAGGACATCCTTGCTATTGAGGGAGTGCAGCCTATGTTCACAAGGTTAATCCCTGGGATGGCGGGACTGTCATATGCTGAGAGAATGGAGCGGCTGGGTTTGTATACTTAGAGTTTAGAAGGATGAGAGGGTATCTTATTGAAACATTATTAAAGGTTTGGACATGCTAGAGGCAGGAAACATGTTCCCGATGTTGGAGGAACCCAGAACAAAGGGCCACCGTTTAAGAATAAGGGGTAAGCCATTTAGAACGGAGATGATGAAATACTTTTTCACACAGAGAGTTATGAGTCTGTGGAATTCTCTGCCTCAGAGGGCTGGTTCTCTGGATACTTTCAAGAGAGAGCTAGATAGGGCTCTTAAAGATAGCGGAGTCAGGAGATATGGGGAGAAAGCAAGAATGGGGTACTGATTGGGGATGATCAGCCATGATCACATTGAATGGTGGTGCTGGCTCGAAGGGCCAAATGGCCTACTCCTGCACCTATCGTCTATTGTCTAATTTCACAAGCAATTCAGACAGAATAAAACATGTTGTCGCATTGCACCAGGGAAAATATTGATGCGTCAATGTGGATTGATGGCAAAAGCAACTACTTCTGCAAAAATTCCTAGGCATTGGACGTCCAAAAGTACTGTATCATAAATCTGTTGACAAATGTCATTAAAATCCAAAGGATTCCAGAACTCGGACACCTTGATCAGAAAACTGGCTGGGGAACAGAACTGATGATGCACTTGTTTCATCAATACTGCTGAATTATTTGAAGAGAATTGAGTGGGATTAAATTGATAACATTGCCAAACATCTGACATCAGCAGGATAGGTGAAAACGTCTACTGCCATGCAACATTACTATGAAGCTACAATTTCCAAGGCTTAGAATACTTCATGAGTTTTGAGGGAAAAAACTTCATTTGCTCCTAGAAATACAATGATTGACCTAAACATAGGGGCATAAACATAAAGGATAAATGAAAGCAAACAAAATAATATATTTTATTTCAGTGCTTCTGCCAGCCTTTTACCTTGCATGTACACAAAAATGCTGGAGAAACTCAGCGGGTGCAGCAGCATCTATGGAGCGAAGGAAATAGGCGACGTTTCGGGCCAAAACATCGCCTATTTCCTTCGCTCCATAGATGCTGCTGCACCCGCTGAGTTTCTCCAGCATTTTTGTGTACCTTCGATCTTCCAGCATCTGCAGTTCCTTCTTGAACACTTTTACCTTGCATGTTGTGTAGTTGAAGAGATTCCAAGAAACATTTCTAATATCCTCCTCGTAAGCTGAAACCAGAAGCTGTCACATTTTGTTTTGCAACAGATGGATGTGTTTCTGGTATCTTTAACGGGTCTTGGTTTATTTGTGGCTTTCTACAGATGAGCGTTCTTTTTGCCTAAGCTGTTTTCACATGACTACTGCTGGGAATGTGGTGGAATGGAAGGGTGAAATTTGAAAACACTTATGACTGCTCAAGCTCAATAAATATTCTCATCACAAAAGCAATCTTTTGGTTCTCAACAATTTGCTGATCTGCTTTCAAGTGATTCTTATTATTTACTTCAACTCTGTTAAATCAATCCTTTGTCCAGCGATATTTGTTACAATGGAGTTTAAATTTATAATTTCCAGCCTCTAAAATAATTACAAATTTGGCTATTGTTCCAAAAATTCCACCTGCCTTTCAAGGTGAGGTAAATGTGATTCCTAAGATAGACATAAAATGCTGGAGTTATGCCCCTGTACCACTTTGGAAACCTGAACGGAAACCTCTGGAGACTTTGCGCCCCACCCAAGGTTTCTGTGCGGTTCCCGGAGGTTGCAGGTGGTTGCCGGAGGTTGCAGGTAGTGGAAGCAGGTAGGGAGACTGACAAAAACCTCCGGGAACCGCACGGAAACCTTGGGTGGGGCGCAAAGTCTCCAGAGGTTTCCGTTCAGTTGGACAGGGGCATAACTCAGCAGGTCAGGCAGCATCCCTGGAGAAGAAATAGGTCACGTTTTGTGTAAACCAGCATCTGCAGTTCTCTTGCTACACATGTGTGTTTCCTCCCACATTAGTGCATATGTTGACTTAACACTAGAGAAGCTAAATTGATGGCCAGATCTTACGCTGCTTTTCTTTCCTTTTCTTTTACATTGCCCTTATTTTAGACTGGATTCTTTTTAGCCCGAAATAAGTTGCCTGATCGTTTAAACAGTGACTATGTTTTTCCTCAAGGATGATCTTTTTTTTTCTTTGTGAGGATAAGATGTCCTTCAATTTAACCCCAAAGGGCGTGTTTCTTTTCTGTAGGACTATATATTCCTCTAACCCTTTCTTATCCATGAAATATTCCAATTGGGTCAATTAGGTCAACCCCTCTCCATATATGTTCTAGTGTCTCTTCTCTATTCCAGACTTTATACCCAATTTCTAATGATTTGTGTATCACAAAGCTAATATAATTTGTTTATCCCGTGCCATATTTGCATGTATTTTGTTTGCTCTTCCACACTTCTGCTTTGATTGCTTTATTTTTATTTTCTACTGCCCCCTTCCTAATCACTATCTCAGCCCCTTTGCACTGCTAAATATTCTTATTCTCCCACCATCTTTCCAAAGCCGGATTCCCTCATAGATGGGAATGCCCCCTTCTACTCTCCTGCCATCCTTCTAATCCAGCACATCCACTTCCTGCTAAATTAACCACACCCAGTATGCATACTCTGGGTATCACCACCTCTGGCTACAGCTCCATCAGTATCAGTTGTGGGATCACTTTGGCAGAAACCTCTCATAAGGACCGTAATGATACCTCCCTGCCTGATTAAACCTTTCCCTTGACACTACCATGATAATTGTCTGGCACTTATCACCCAATTATTTGTCGGTCTTTTTGTGACTACACTTTTTCCATCTGCCATAGTTTATCTTGTTCCACCCCTTTCATCCCTCATTTAAGATATCCGGTTACTGTTATTGACCCAGATTATCATTAACTCTTCCTCGCTAAGATATCATCATTATTTTATTCATAAAGGGGCTGTCCCACTGCGGCGACCTAGTTGGCGAGTTTAGAAGAATTTAGGAGAGTTTGAAAAAATATCATGTTGAAGACCTCCTTCGACTATGTTGAAGACCTCCTTCGACCTCCTTCGACTATGTTGATGACCAGCTTCGACTAGCTTCAGGAAAATTGGACTCCGAATAGTGGAGAGTGAAGACGACCTCCTTCGATCTCCTTCGACCTCCCTTCGACTATGTTGAAGACTATCTACGACTACCTTAGACTACCTTCGATTACCTTCGACTACCCTTGATTACCTACGAATAACCTGCCGACCTACTTTGACCTACTTCGACTAAACCTATGAGTAAAAATAGGATTAATTTTTCCATGGCGACCTTTTTTTACATGCATGCATTTTTCAACATGTTGAAATATACGCCACGACCTAGCTGAGGCCTCGAGTACATGGATACTACCCTCGAGCATGAAGGAGAGTTACAAAGACCTCCTAGGACCTCGTGTCGACCATGCTGTGAGTATGAGTTGAGGGCAAACTCGCCAGAACTCACGGATTAGGTCGCCGCAGTGAGACAGCCCCTTAAATCTTCACAGCTATTTGCACTTCCCAATGCTGAGTAGTGGATGTCCTCTTGAAAATGCTGCTCCCAAGCAAACAAGTTGTCCTAATTTTCATGTACCATTCTCCTCTCGTGTGCCTCCCTCCCCTTCCTCTCACAACTATACCGTGTCTGATGCTTGGTTAAAAAGGATGCCTTACACATCACAGTCAGGGCTTAGACTCACCACACATCACAATCAGTTGCAGAAGTTTGTTTGCTCCATTTCCTTCAGATTTAGTGTCCTAATACCTCATGGCTCCCCTTTACTTTCCTCTTCATTTGCTTTTGGATTCATCTTTGCACTCTTAACTCTGAGGAACACAAACTGAAATGTTCCTGATGGACAACATACTTCACCATTCAACTGCCAGCATGATTAAGTAGCATTTAACCCTGTTCTTAATTGCTAAAAAAGTCCACTTTTACAGAACGTCTTGGAATCTAAAGAATCAATCTGGCTTAATTTCACTGCTCTAAACTGTTTTGTTAAATCTTCCTTTCCACCCAGTTCTGTCCTTAATTCCAGCAAAAAAAGAAAGGCATCCATTGACTTATTTGCCACAAATATTGGGACCCCCAATTAGTTGCCTTTGCCTTATCCCTCCTGTTAGTTACCGCTGTATGCCACACTTCTAAGAATTGCACTGCCAACAATTCTAAGCTCTCAATTGACATATTTCTCTGGTTTCCCTCCCTCCTCTAACTCCTTGACCAATATTTATCCAAGTGATGCATCTTCTTGGCCATATTCAACCTCTCGCTCCCATTTTAGATAATATTAACATTTTTAATAGTTCTCTTTCCTTCATCACCACTTCTACCCCTTTCAAATTGGACTCCGTGAAGGAAAACTGTCCTTGACATGTCTCCTTGGAAATTACCTTACCGTTCCTTAAGGGCCTGTCCCACTGACGCGACTTTTCCGCGACTGTCTTCGACCTTCAAGCTCGAGGGCACTCGCCTGAAAAACCTCGAGCTGGATCGACCGTCAGCGATGAAACCACGAGCCAGATCGACCGTCTGCACACACACACAAACACATCGCAATGGGATGGGAAAGCGGGAGAGCGCTGTCTGAAATTCAAACCCGCGATAAACAGGAAGGTAAAAGACGGCTGGCACAGTACGGTAAGTCATTTAGAGAGTGCGGAGGTGGGGGGGGGAGAGAGGGGGAGAGAAGGGGGGAGAAGGGGGGAGAAGGGTGCAGAAGGGGGGAGAAGGGGGGGGAGAAGGGGGGGGAGAAGGGGGGGGAGATGGAGACGAGTCACTTTTAAGACGTCGGACAACGTTTAATAAAGTTTAGCGGGCATTTAACATTAACGGTCGGTTTACTTACCTATTTTTTCTTAACGAGCCTTACCTTCGACTACCTTCGATTACCTAGGATAGCATGCCGATCTACTATGACCTACCTCGACTAAACCTACGTGTAAAAAAATATTGATTTTTTCCATGGCGACCTTTTTTCACTCGCGGGCATTTTTCAGCATGTTGAAAAAAACGCCATGACCTAGCTGAGGCCTCGAGTATGTGGGTCTACTCCCGAGCATGAAGGCGAGTTACAAAGACCTCCTAGAACCTCGTGTCGACCATGCTGCGAGTATGAGTCAAGGGCAATCTCTTCTAAACTCGCGAATTAGGTCGCCGCAGTGGGACAAGCCCTTCATCCACAAAAGTCTTCAAACATCCTGTTGCTTCTTAAATCTATGCACAACTTTGTCAAATGTCTGAATCTCTTCAATTAGCTTTTTTTTCTACTTTAACAGCTCTGAAATAGCGCTCATAGTTCTTTGTAACATCCCGTGAGACGGTGACAAAGATAATCAGTCTCTTTTTTTCTGTCTCAAGCTGTCTGCAGCTTTTGACACTATCCTTCCTCAACACCTCCCAGTCTCAATAAATCTCTCAAAGATACAGGAAAGTTGTCAGTAATTGAAACTAAAAACAAGGCTGCACTATTAAATCAAAGAAAAAAGTTGATGGTGCCAGGGGCTGCATTCTTCTCGCTGTGTCTTTGTTCATGGAGACAGACAATCATCCCCAATGACCAAAGTTGTAATAAGATAAGATAAGATAAGATAAGATAATTTTATTGGTCACATACACATAGGTGTAGTGAAATGCTTCTTGCCATGCAGCACATAAAGAAAGAATGCAAACATAACAATAATAAAGAAATTTAAACATAAAAACATCCCCCCACAATGGTTCCCATTATGAGGTTGGCACAATGTCCAGTCCCCATCCCATGTCCACCCATAGACAGGCCTATTGAGGCCTCCACTGTTGCCTTTAAGGAGGCCCGATGTTCCAGGCCGTTCTCGCCGGATGATGGTGCTCCGGCGTCGGGAGAATCCTCTTGGCGGCATGGGAACCCTGGAACGGCCGCTTCCCTCACCGGAGACCGCGGCTTCCGAAGCCAACAAGGTCGCGCCGGTTGGAGCTCCACCACTGGCGATCTCATCGAGAGATCCCAGGCTCCCGGTGTAAAGTTCGGCGCCGCCGCCCGCAGCTGGCCGCTCCACAGACCCGCACAGAGAGCAGCTGATCCCATGATAAAATACAAAGGTGGTACCAAGCAACATTACTCGTGCCATGTATGTTACACACTCATAAGTTCCTCAGGGATAGGAGCAGAATTAGACCATTCAGCCTATCAAGTCTATTCTGCCATCCAATCATGGCTGCTCTAACTCTCCCCCTCAAGCCCATTTTCCTGCCTTCTCCCCATAACCCCTGACACCCGTACTAATCAAGAATCTATCTATCTCTGCCTTTAAAAATTATCCATTGACTTGGCCTCCACAGCCTTTTGTGGCAATGAATTCTACAGATTCACCACTGCCCAATCTGTCCAACTTCTTATCTATCCAGCCATACTAAGCTTCAGTGGCTTCTCCTCCTTCTCTACCACCTTTATCTCGGATAGAAGATCTATCCATAGAGCAGTCTTAATTCTTAATGCGACAGAGGTTCACCTGCACCTCCTCCAACCCCATCTATTGCATCCGCTGCTCTAGATGTCAGCTGATCTACATCTGTGAGACCAAGCGTAGGCATGGCGATCGTTTCGCCGAACACCTCCGCTCGGTCCGCTTAACCAACCTGACCTCCCTGTGGCTCAGCACTTCAACTCCCCCTCCCATTCCGAATCCGACCTTTCTGTCCTTGGCCTCCTCCATGGCCAGAGTGAGCACCACCGGAAATTGGAGGAGCAGCACCTCAAAACTGTTCCAAGAAAAATCTCTCTTGCCTCTTCCATTCCTCGGTTCCTCCTCAGTATCTGTACTATTCCAATTCATATCCCTAACCCTAGTAAATACAAGTAGTCGTCGCTGCACATCCACCATGACTATTTTATAGCATTCCACACATATTTCTGTACCATGATGCCTTTACGGCTAACTTAAAAATGAGACATATATCTTTGCACTTTTATTAGTTTTGAATTTTCTTAAGAACTTCAACTGACACAAATATCAATTTAAAGTCCAAAAACATCTTTCCAATGAAATCACAAGACTGAATTCCTACTCTTTAAACATTAGCTATACAGCGTGGCAACAGGCTCTTTGTCTCACTGAGTCAGCACCAGCCAGTGATCACCCCATACACTAGCACAGGGGTATCCAAACTATGGCCTGCGGGTCACATGCGGCCCGATGCAAGATTTTATCCGGCCCGCAGCAAGCTCTTACCGTTCCGTTCGGCGGGCTATTTAGTGGGTTCTGTGGTAGCGCAGCTTTAGAGATACAATGCAAAAACAGGCGCTTCGGCCCAATGAAGCGATGCCCGTACGCACTAGCACTATCCTACACACACTCAGGACCCTTTGAGCAGGACTCTGCCGACATGGCCAGGGGAACTCACTCTCTCACTCACTCTCTCTCTCCCCTCTCCCCTCTTCCCTCTTCCCTCTTCACTCTTCCCTCCCCCTCTCTCTCCTCTCCCTTCCCCTCTCTATCCCCTTTATATCTCTTGCCCTCTCTCTCTCCACCCTCTCTCTCCCCTCCTTCTCTCTCTCCCTCACTCTCTCCCCATCTCTTCCCCCCTCTCTCTCTCCACCCTCTCTCTCCCCTCCCTCTCTCTCTCCCTCACTCTCTCCCCATCTCTTCCCCACTCTCTCTCCCCTCTCTCTCTCTCTCTCTTTCCCCCCTCTCTCTCTCCCTCCCTCTCTCTCTCCGCTCTCCCCCTCTCTCTCTCCCCCCTCTATCCCTCCCCCTCTCTCTCCCCCCCTCTCTCTCTCCCCCTCTCCCCCTCCCCATCTCTCTTCCTTCTCTCTCCCTTCCTCTCTCCCTCCCCCTCCCTCTCTCCCCTCTTTCTCTCTCCCTCCCCACTCTCTCTCCCCCCTCTCTCTCTCGCCAGCGCTGCATAGATTGGCGGATCGGTAGCCGGCTTTATGTGTGTGTATGTGCCGATGGGTGAGTATTATGCATGCGTGGGTCTTCGTTAATATACCTGAGGGGTGATCACAGTGCATGTGTATGTGTGTGAGAGGGAGAGAGGGAGAGAGAGATAGAGATAGTGTGAGAGAGCCTGTATGTGTGTGTGTGTGTGTGTGTATGTGTCAGTGTGTGTGTGTGTGTGTGTGTGTGTGTGTGTGTGTGTGTGTGTGTGTGTGTGTGTGTCTGTGTGTGTGTGTGTGTGTGTGTGTGTGTGTGTGTGTGTCAGTGTGTGTGTGTGTGTGTGTGTGCGCGAGTGACATTTTTTTTTTTTCCTATGGCCTGCAAAAATGTGCCAAATATTTAATGTGGCCCTCATGCTGAAAAGTTTGGAGGCCCCTGCACTAGTAGTAGGCACAAATTACAGAAGCCAATTGACCGACACACATTTGGAATGTGGGAAGAAACTGGAGCACGCAGTGAAAACCCACACGGTCACAGGGAGAAGGTACAAACTCCATATAGCCAGCACTCATTGTCAGGATAGAACCCAGTTCTCTGGTGCTGTACGGCAGCAACTCTACTGTGCTGCCCTTGTCCTTGTCCATGTACCAGTCATGTTCTTCTAGAATGTTATAGTTTGCACTAGTGCCACGCCCCGCAAAAAAAACTATTTAAAAATGCATAATTCATAGTACGGCTTGCTATTATTCATCGCCATCTCTGGACTTCAGTCACAGCTTCAGAAATTATATCTCAAAGTTGAAAGAAGTTTGAGGATTTATATTTTTTAGTGCAGTTGATTTCTCCAGAACCATTTTCTTCCTCCTATTAATTTCTCTTAGTTCCTCCACTTCATCATATTCTTAGTTCCCTTTACATTGCCTGTGGTGGAACCATCGTATTTTTATTAAATGCTTAGTGATCTATCTATCCCCAATTATGAATTCCACATTCTTGGCCATAGTGATTTGTTTTCTCTAAACGTCTCTTTTCTTTCTTAACATATTTTAGAAAAAATTATTGTCTGCTTCTTGCATATTTATTTTCACATACTTCTTTTCAAGCTTAATGCATTTTAGACATTACACTTTTAGTCTAAAGTCTAAAATGAATTAATCTTGAGAACAAGTTTTTCATATCCTTCTTTGCTGAATCTGAACTGTGTTCAATCCTTAGGTTTGATAAAATTGTCTGGCATTCCTACACAAATACTCTTCGGATCTAAAATTATTCTTAACTTCTTTTGTTAGAAGGATTGGGGCACCTTTCATATTTTTATACTTAGCAGATATGTATGACTATTGTAGTTCTTGTCTGGATTCCTCAAAAATTAACCGTTGTTTCTGTGCTGTCATGCCTTTTAATGAATGTAGAACATAGAATGGTGCAGCAGATGAACAGGCCCTTTGGCCCACAATATTCATGCCAAATAGAATGCCAGGTTAAACTAATCTTCACTGCCTGTCCATATACTGCATTTCCTGCATATCCATGTGTCTATCTAAAGCCTTTGAAATGCCATATCATATTTGCCTCTACCATCTACCTGGCAGCACATTCCAGGCACCCACCATCCACCTTGTGAAAACCGTGTCTCACTCATCTTTAAATTCTGTCCCTTTCACCTTAAAACTTTGCCCTCTGGTTTTTGACATTAATACTTCTTTCAGGTCACCCTGCAACCTCCAATGCTCCAGAGAAAAGAATCCAAGTTTTTCCAACATCTGGACAAGTATATGGATAAGAAAGCTTTAGCTGGATATGGGCCAACAGCGGGCAAATGGGACTAACCTAGATGGGGCATCTTGTTCCGCATTCACAAGTTGGGCTGATGGATCCGACTCTGATTCTCCTGTTAGCAAATTTCCTCCATGGCAGGAAGCATTCTGGTAAACCTCTTCAAAACCCTGCCCTAAGCCCCCATGTCCTTCCTGTAACCAGAGCTGCGCAGTAGCTCCACAATCTATCTCAGTTAATTCAATCCTCATAGTTTCCCTTACTTAAACCCTAGCGTTGGATTGAACAACTTTACTGAAATAGATTAATGAAATAGGTTCATGAAATAGATTTCCATGCATTTTACTGAAGCCAAAATTATTGTAGGGATTTAATAAATCATTGAACTCTTTGATAGGATGTGGTATTTCTTTTGATAAATGGTGCAAAGGGTAGTAAGTAATTATAATCATCTATATTAATCTTTCCTGGTGCCATAATTTACTTGTAGTCAAAACAGAAATACTTAACAACATAACTTTATAATTTTTGTCACGAGCATGTACAGATTTTTTTTTAATTTTCTGCATAGAAAATTGTTTATCTGTTTTGACATTAGTTAGAATTTGCCTTGTTACCTTTTAAATGGTGTTAAAACAGCTTTGTGAGTCATGCTGTTTCTTAAAGTTCATAAAGATTGAGATCTTCAATTTTGTGGTTCACAAAGCATTTTTATTGAGTTTCTCTGCATAATGTCACACTGAAATTACTATTGTCAATTTTAGCAGTACTCTCTATTTATGCACTGATTTTCTTTTTTGCAGTTGGCATTTAGCCTAGCAGGGCGAGATATATGCAGTCTGCTCTTACAGGGACATTCAGTAAGCCAACACATTTCTCGATACAGGGGAGTGTTGCTGCTGACTGAATGGGGGATGCAATGATGGGAAGGGATGGGAATATCCTCTCATGGAACGGGCGGGACCTAGATCATTTGGTGGAACATTGAAAACAAAGAAAATACCTCCTGTGGACAGTTGATGACAGCCCTCCGGGATCACTGCCACATTCTCCTAACAAAACAAATATACTTCTGTCAGCAAGAGTCCAGTGTACTACTGCCTGGACTATAAAAAGGTCTACAATGCAGGAAAATGCCCGAGGCTGCTCTGCTTGCTCCTGTACATTGAGCGAACATAGATGCAGTCTTCTTTCTTGGAATGTGGAGTTTGGGTGACATCCTTAATGAATCAATGAACAAGCAGCAAACTATGAGATGCACCAGAGATTAGCTGGAGCAACCTGGGGTGAGCCTGAGGCTAAGAAGCTAAGAGTAGCTGTAACCCTGACACAAGATTGTGTTTGAGGTAGTGGGAGGTCACAGATCTCAGGGAGGCCACTTTGAGTTCTGGCTCAGTAAATATAAGATATGTAGAAAATAGAAGCAGGAATAAGCCATTTGGCCCTTCGAGTCTGTTCAATATGATCACAGCTATCCTAATACCATACATCTACTCTCTCCCCGTATTCCTTGATTATGTTTTGTGTCTAGAAACCTATCTACCTTTCATCCAGATCCAAATTAGCATTTGATGTTTGGGCTAGTGCAGAAATATAGTATTTGATAATAACGTGGTGTTGTACTCTCTAAAATTTGTTTCTTCCAGAAACAAAGTACAATGCTATAAGACAGACACAAAAAGCTGGAGTAACTCAGCAAGTCAAGCACAATCTCTGGAGATAAGGAATAGGTGACATTTTGGGTCAAGATCCTCCTTCAGACTGAGAGTCAGGGAAAAGGAGAATGAGAGATATACAGTAGAAGGTTCAAAGGACAAATGAATGAATAAACAGGACAAATCAAGGAATTGTGAAGCCCACAATGGTCCATTGTTGGTTGTGGGATAGGTGATAACGAGTTATACAGACAGAGAAACTCACAGGACAACAGTAAAACTAATATGACAACAAGAGTTGGGGAGGGACAGAGAGAGAGTGGATGCAAGTGCTACTTGAAGTTATAGATGTAAGCAGCCTAAGCAAAATATGAGGTGTTGTTCCTCCAATTTATGTTTTGCCTCATTCTGACAATGGAGAGGACAGAAGGGCCAGTGTGGGAATGGGAAGGGGATTTCATGTGTTTGGCAACCGGGAGATAACGTAGGTCGAGGCGGACTGAGCAATAATTCAGCTGGATCTGAGAAGGATTTTGTTTCTAAGCATTAAAAGCTTTTTTTTTTAAGGGATGCTGGAGCAAGGCAGAAAAAGCATTTCATTGTACCTTCGTGCATATGACAATAAAATAAAATAAACTAAAGTAAACTAAATAGGTCATAACGGAGCAGATAAATAAACTATAGGGACTAGAGGAGATCATCATTAAAAATAAGCAGCGTCACTGTTTAAAATTTCTGAACTAAGGCTGTAGTAGTAAAATATAACTGCTGATGCTGGAATCTGAAACAAAAATAAAAATGCTGGATGAAATCAGCCACGCAAGCAGCATCTGTGGGTAGAGAAACCAGTTGATGTTTCAGGTTGAAGACTTTCAGAATTGAGTTATTTCAGTGTTCTTAAGGCTGTCATCCACGGTTGAAAGACATAGAGGAACATTTGCATTCAAGAGTTGTTGAAGCTTATCATCCTTTACACCTGAATAGTGGAAATAAAAGTTCAAAGGGTAAGTGGTTCAGAAACAAAGTGCCAACTTATATACAAACTTTCAAGAGGTATGGTCATAAGGTTATGTGATAGGAGCAGAATTAGGCCATTCAGCCCATCAAGTCTACTCCACCATTCAATCATGACTGATCTATCTTTCCCTCTCAACCCCATTCTCCTACCTTCTCCCCATAACCCCTGACACCCGTACTAATGAAGAACGTGAAAAGATTGGATTAGGTGAACTAAGTGAAAAATATATATTTTTGATTGAGATGTAATAGCAGATTTAAAAAATGAAAGGACAGAATCATTTTACATCTTTCCACACTGTGTGGAACAAAACATAACATCTGAAAGCAAATTTTCTACTGTAGATGTCCCACAATAACAACAAATGACTGAGTCAGTTGAAGTAGTTCCCAGTGCAAGTCTGTTTCCTCCATCAGTTACCATCAGCAATGTAGCAACACAGTTGGGGATCACAAGATGTGCAGACTCAGAGTGCTACTGTTTGTACTTAGCACGAGCAGTCTGCGGAATACAAATGAAATGGCACTATTTAAAGTTGCCTCACTTGATGGTGTTGTACTGCTCTGTCTAATGGAACTATTCATGGGATAGGATCATTCATAGTATTTATTTTCTCTAATAAACTCTCCAATAAATCTGTTCTTCCGGCATCTTTCTCTGCCAATTATAAATAGGTATTGCCACCCACTCACTATTTCATACTCATTCCATAGGGCAGAGGCAGAACAAACAGGCTTGATATGCAGTGCCTACCACACTGGCAGATCAGCAAATGAGGCTTGTCGTGTTTGGGAATATTTTCTTTTGTTTATTTTCATTCAATAATTCAAAATGCAAAAAAAAACCCATGTTGAACATATGAATTTGTGCTGAATTTGTGCCGTGTTTATTTTCCTGATTAAAACATTGGTGTACAAATGGTTTTGTTCCTGAGAGTGGAAGCAGATTCTTTATGTGAATTAGGGATCTTGAACCACCCTAATTAATTTTTGATGTTCATTGCTTTTTTATTGTGCATCTTTTATGGCCTGTAAACCTTTAATTGGATCCTGGTCCCTTGCTGTTGTCAGATGAAGAGCAGAATAGTAAATCCTGTGGTCAGAGGTTAATAATGGTCATATGTCTCATTGATATAATTTGATGCGTATGAGTTAATTAAAAAATATAACCAATCAAGGTTTTCCCCCCATTGTTATAACCAATCAAGGTTTTTTTGTTATCCAAATGCCTCTTTTAATTACCCTGCCTCCCCAAGCTTTATGACATAATTCATATTTCATCCTTTTAAAAGGAAGCTGAGTCGGAGAACTTGTTTACCAGACTGTGGGACAATTTCCACACAGACATACTCTATTTCAGCGGTGAGAAAGACAAGCATGACAAAATCTCTTAACTTTGCCTACACCTGTGTTAGTTTGTGAGAAGTTCAGGGATGCACCACATTTGGCAATTCAGACATCATAAATCAATGCAAGACAGCGCCTCAAGCAATTTGAAAAATAGCTTGCCAACCTGAATCCAGAGTAATGAGTATAGGCTTGTATTCTGCTTGTACTGAAGGTAGCTGAAAATTCAGCAATCAACTCCCCAAAATGGTTGATTCACATCACTACTGACAGCACTTTGAAATTTAAATACAGGAACTGAACAGCATAGCAAAAAAAAAAAATACAGATCCGCTTAGAAAGAAAGAGACGATGAAGAAAGCAATTGAAATGCTGGCTCCTTTCACAATTTGGGCAACTTTCTCCCAGCTGACCCTAATTGAAACCGAACAGTAAACTCATTATAATAGAGCAATTCTGGAAGCAGGCTTTCATACAGGAAAGGCAATGGCTTCTCACACTATCAAGGGGATATGATGACTGAGAGCTTTTTCGGTCTTACGATGTTTAAAAAAGTTTAGTCAGTAAGCCATGAACAATACCATAAGTTATCACCTCGAAACATTTAAAAAGAGATTCTGTAAATGCTGTGTCAAGTACTTAGACAAGAAATGTATACCAAAAGAAACATTCATATCTATATAAACTAATAAACAAAAGTATTCAGTAGAAGTAGGCATCTATTTTTGCCTTTGGACAACCATTTTGTCTACTATTGCAAATGTGCCTGATTATTTTGTACTTCACCTTCCCATTTATTTAAGGCTTTTACTATTTTAGAGCAAATAACTTTTGTTTCCTCTTCAATTCCCTTTTAATGCTTAATTAGAACAATAGTTTTAATAGCAATTATAGTTTATTATACCCATCTGCTGCTCCTTTGTAACAAAATCACAACTATATTCAAAGCATTTTCCTGACTATGCTACTTTTCTTTGTTGACTTCTCCAAAAGAGTTCTCCAAACCTCCTATCCAAATTAATACAATGTTCATTCTGTTTTCATTTTACGTGAACAAACCTGTTGAGTGCAGCCGGATAATCGGAGAAATCGTTAGGCATAGTCTGAAATCTGCAGCAATCTTCTCAAAATTTGTAATCTACTGTATGTCTGACAATTATTGCAAATTTGAACAAGAGTCCCGAGGCCAAGAAAGATAATCACTTGGAGTATGTTGTTTCTGGTATTTCTACTTGTGTTACAGTGGTTGATCAAGAAAACAACTCAGAAATTCCTGTTAAACCATTATTTTCAGTTGATTTCAGAGATAACAAAAATCACTTGCTCTAATGATGAACATTTAGTGAGAGGTCCCTATTTCATGTGATGAATAAATTCTGGAAGGACTCCAAAGATGCCTTTGTATGTTAAGTCAGACTCATTTTGCAATTATACTTTCCCTGAATGGTTGACTGTACAGTTGAACTCTATTAAGGACAGACAAGCTTGATTGAGTGTTTCCTGATAAAAGAAGCTATTCAATATCGTTATTGTTTAAATTGAAACCATCGGGGCAATTCTCAGTGTTGGCAGAAGAAGAACACTTGCTTCAATGGAGAGGAAAATTAGGTAGGACGTACAACATAAGACCAATGTGATAACGTCAGGTTCCTCTTTCTGCTAGAAATTGAATGTTACCATCTACCTCCAACAATAGGCCTAATAAAGTTAGTCAATAGATTGAAATTGGGACTGTAATTCAGACACATCATTAAAATAAATTTAACACTGACTTTATCATAAATTTTCAGGAACAGCAATTTGATGTGTACCAATTTAGTTTTAGTTTAGAGACTGGGCCCATTGGCCCAGTGAGTCAGTGTGTGCCAACTAACAATCACCCATACACTAGTTCTAATCCTGCACCCAAGGAGCAATTTACAGAGGCCAGTTAATCTGCAAATCTGCATTTCTTTGGAATGTGGGAGGAAACCAGAGCACACGGAGACAACCCACGTGGCCACAGGGAGAACGTACAAATTCCGTACAGACATTACCCATAGTCAGGATCGAAGTCAGGTCTCTAGCGCTGTAAGGGAGCAACTCTACCACTGCCACACTGTACCACAACTGTGATGTGGACTTACAGTGTTTCACTCCTCTGTTACCCAGTGTGTAGCAGCAGCGGTGCTGTGCATTGGCATGGGGATGGTGAGAATCACGATGGGATGGAATGTTTACTTTACACTCCACCCAATATTAATTTCTGTTGACTTTCTGAATAGTACAGTACAATGTGTCATGGCAAAACTGAATTGGGTTAAAATGTTCTGCAAGGCATATTCAACAGATGGTCATAAGGTCATAAGTGAAAGGAGCAGAATTAGGCCATTCGGCCCATCAAATCTACTTCACCATTCAATCATGGCTGATCTATCTCATCTCCTAACCCCATTCTCTTGCCCTCCCCATAACCCCTGACATCTATGCTATTCAATAATCTAACAATTTCTACCTTAATGAATATCCATTGACTTGGCCTCCACAGCTTTGTGCGGCAAATAATTCCACAGGTTCACCACCCCCCGACTAAAGAAATTCCTCCTCGTCTCCTTCCTAAAGGAACGTTCATTAATTCTGAGGCTTTGAGCTCTAGTCCCAGACTCTCCCACTAGTGGAAACATCCTCTCCACATCCATTATATCCAAGCCTTTCACTATTCGAAGGATATTAACTATTCTACAAGCAAATCACTTTTTATCTTGAATCTATGTATTTAGTTGAATGATTGCTAGCTGTGAAATTCATACAAATCAAAGATTGTTTGCTGCTTGCTAACTTCTTATCCATCAAACAAGGCAACCATTAAATTTAACCATTGTGAATGATTGATTGATTTTCACATTGTTTCAATAGTAAATTAAGACTATCTGACTTGTTTCAGGAAACTTATGAATATCATTATGATCCACACTTAAGGAAATAAAGCTAAGGAAATTCCTATGCTCCCACATATATCTGCTTTCACTGGATAATCCATTTGATTATGCTCCTGAAAAAGGATTAGATTGTTACTTTCTGATAATGTAAAATTAGTGAGGGATGAACAGGACATTTTACAGTTTCTTTAATTCAAATTTCTATTGAGTTTGCGCAAGATAACATTTAAAGTGATTCATGTTTGTTGATGGGCCCCCAGTTGTTCACAATCTATATCAATGTTTTGGATAAGAATAACAAGTGTAGATGAGAGAGAAGTAATGGATACAGTGCATTGGGAGAGCGTTCAATAAAATCCAGTACTGGAGCTTGCTAAATAGAATAACAGTTCACATAATTGAGGTCAATATTCTCACGTGGATTGAAAGCTAATTAACAAGGAAATGGTCCTGCTTGAATTGGCAGGTTGTAGTTAGGTAATAAAGAGATTGTCAAGAGCCAAGTGTTTTATTGCTATATGTCCCGAAATGGAACAATGAAATTCTTCTTGCAGCAGCACAACAGATATGTAAATATAGTATTCAGTAGAGTAGACACCATAATAAACAACAAAAAGTTGAATATATAAAAAACAGACAATATTGTTCAAAGATAAAAACAAAGCCCCAAGTCCATAGTACGATCAAGGCAGTTCGTACTTTAGTGTGAGTTTGTAGTTTTCAATAGCCTGATGGTTTTTGGGCAGAGGCTCCTCCTGAACCTGGACATTACGGTTTTCAGGCTCTTACACCTTCTTCCCAATGGCAGGAGTGAAAAGATACTCCAAAGGGCCATACAGTTTAATGGACAACAAAATGGCAGATGAAATGCAATGTGGAAATGCAAGATGTTATTCACGTTCCCAGAAAAAAGAAAAATATTGAGTTTTTTCTTTAAATGTAACAGGTTGGGACGTGTTCATGTTCAAAGGGGTCTGAGGACCCTTGAATGTCATTGAACGTGATGATGCCGGTAACAAGCAAGTAGGGAGGTAATAAGTGTGTGTGCGTGCATGAGAGTGAATTCTTCTGCCATGAGTTGAGGCTGTGAAATATCCATCATTTTTTTTGCAATCAATAATTGGTAGATATTAAGGAGAACACAAAATATGGAGTGAGCACAGGTAAATAATGCAGAGCTGGAAGATCTGACATGTTCTTCGGCACTGGCAGAGTGCATTTCAAGGGCAGCACGGTGGTGCAGCAGTAGAGTTGCTGCCTTACATTACCAAAGACCCAGGTTTGATCCTGACTACAGGTGCTGTCTGTACGGAGTTTGTACGTTCACCTTGTGACCGCCTGGGTTTTCTCTGGGTGCTCAGTTTCCTGGTTTCCTCCCACACTCCAAATACGTACAGGTTTGTAGGTTAATTGGCTTCTGTAAAATTGTAAAATTGTCTCCAGTGTGTAGGATTGTGCTAGTGCTCGGGGATCACTGTTCGGCATGGACTAAGTAGGCCAAAGATCCTGTTTCTACACTGTATCTCTATACTAAACTAAATTAAATCTTATTCGGAGGTAAATGGAAATAGGAGGCTGAATGGCGCACTCAAGCTCTTTGACTAAGATTCAATTGTCCCAATCGTGGGTTGGATTTTGTCACAAATTTCATTTTAAATGTCCAGAATTCTCTATGGACCCCAGTAACAGAGTTTAAAGTTGCAGCGAGTCCCTAGCAAGGGAATATGCTAGAAGAACCTGCAATTGGATTCAACCTGGGCCGCGCAGTGGCGCACTAGTAGAGTTGCTGCCTTTACGTTGCCAAAGACTCAGGTTCAATCCTGACCACACCACAGGTGCTGTTTGTGTGGAGCTGGTACATTCTCCCTGTGCTCTGTTTTCCCCGGGTGCTCTGTTTTCTTCTCACATTCCAAAGACAAGCAGGTATGTAAGTTAATTGGCTTCTGTTAATTGTCCCTAGTGTGTAGGTTATAGTGAGTGTACGGGTGATCATGGGTCGGTATGGACACAGTGGGCTGAAGGGCCTGTTTCCACGCTGTATCTCTAAACTAAACTAAGTAGAAGTGAGAGCAATGTTAAATCTTTAAATAGAAACATAGAAAATAAGTGCAGGAGTAGGCCATTCAGCCCTTCGAGTCGGCACTGCCATTCAATATGATCATGGCTGATCATCCAAAATCAGTACCCCGTTCCTGCTTTCTCCGCCATATCCCTTGATTCCGTTAACCCTAAGGGCTATATTTAACTCTCTCTCGAAAACTTCCAGTGAGTTGGCCTCCACTGCCTTCTGTGGCAGAGAATTCCACAGATTGCCAACTCTCTGGGTGAAAAAGTTTTTCCTCACCTCAGTCCTAAATGGCCTACCCCTTATTCTTAAACTGTGACCCCTGAGATAATTTAAAAATGAATTTAAATGTGTTAGATTTTAAAGAATATTTTTAGGCTCTTTGATGATGTGCCTAATTTTTATAGTTTGGGGATTTTTCTAAATGCGGTACTTGTTTTGTCACCATACCCTCTCTTCCCACACTGGGGCCTACTGCTGAAACTGAAGGCTAGCCATCATTACTCACCAGGTAGTCACTGTGGGATATGCAAATGTTAAGATTTTTTTTTTTACTCTCCAACCTCACCACTGACCACAAATTCTGCATCATTGCATCAAAAGTGTATTTGTTTCAGTGCGTGTGAGAGAAGCCTGGTGTAGGGTAGAGGAGTTAAGCAGAGTAATTAGAGTAGAGTCAGAAATTTTGGACAGGATAACAGGAGCTCTTAAACCGTTCAGTTTTAATTGCACAACCTGTTTTAATCATTGTTTTCTCTCCAGGCTTTCTTTCTGACATCCAACTTGTCTGACAGTCAGTCTACCTCATCAGGCAAGAAAGCCCAAGGCAGAAGGACACAACAGACATGTATGGAGAGATTGCTTTCTGGCTTCGTAAGCAATGTGTGGTGGTGATTATGGGGCTAGATCATGAAGGTGAGGAGTTGGACTTGCTGTAGTCATGGATGCTACAGTTGACGATAATTAATTAAATATCTGGGAATAAAGGTGCTGTCTCATAATGGAGAATAAGGGTCAATAGTCACTGGTGGTGAGAAGAATTGGAGGTGATCTCGCTGAGGTATAGATGATTCTAGGAGAGATTAACAGAACAGATACCAAGAGGTTATTTCCTCTTGTTGAAGATTTCAAAACCAAGGGTTTTGAACCAGTAATTTGAACCAGTAATTTTAAACCAGTATAAATGACAAAGCTTCTACGACGTAAATAAATAATTATTTGGAATTATTCTGCCTCAGAAATCAGTAGATGTTCCCTTCTTGAAGATATGCAAGGCTTAGATTTATGGACTTCTGGCTGCTAAATTGGTCAGCACATTTAGAGATCAGGCAAGATAGTAGACAAAGCACAGAATCAGCCATAATCTTATTGAAAAGCAGAACCGCCTTTAAGCTTTACATAAGCTACTCCACATGTTCCCATTAATCCTATGTTTGTCCTTGCATTTTCCCTCCTTCAGAAACATTTTTCAAAAGCTTTACACTGTACTTCGGTACACGTGACAATAAACTAAACTGAAGAAACTTGCACAAGTAGATTTTCCTTTGGTGTACTGAGACAATCTCAGATTTGGTTGTCCTCATCTCATTTGTTGACATGTCCTAATCAAATTAAGAATTTCAGAAAATGCTAGAATAACTCAATGGGCCAGGCATCATCTCTGTAGAAAAGGTATAGGTGACTTTTCGGGTTGGAGCCCTTCTTCAAAAGCATCACCTATTTCTTTTCTACAATGATGCTGCCTGACCTTCTGAGTTACTACAGCACTTTGTGCCCATCTTCGTTATAAACTAGCATTTGCAGTTCCTTCCTACACATTAAGAATTTCACATTTACACCTTGCCCTCCTGTGGATATTAGCCCAAACTTCTATTTTAGTACAGGAAAAGGAAGCTACCACATGATGACAACATACTATGCTTTCATTTTACAGCTACCCTTCTGGAAACTGTGTGATAGCTATGTTTTGATCTGAGGTGTCTATCAGATTCATTATCTCATGACTGTCTTATATCTGTTGCCATAGTTTGATCAACAAGCATAAAGCAGTCTGTTAAAAGCTGGTGACTGTGTGTGTGCATGTGCGTTAGTGTGTGCATGTGCGTATGTGTATGCGTGCACGTATGCATGCGTGCTTACATGCGTGAGCGCAAAGCAACCAAAGCTCAGAGAAGATCGCTTAAATAATCAGAAAGGATTGGAGAGGGTGGTGGTATAAAGAACAAGCTGCCAAAGGAGATACTGGTGGCAGGAACTATAACAACATTAAAAAAAATATTTGGGCAGGTACATGGATAGGAGAGGTTTAGAGGGATATGGGCCAAATGCAGGTAGGTGTGATTAACGTAGATGGGGCACCTTGGTCGGTATGAGCTAGCTGGCGTGAAGGGCCTATTTCCATGCTGTATACCTCGATCAAAGGTGTGTAATTGGCATGTGAAATGCATTGCCTGCAGATATGAAGAGGTGGGTTCTATCGCAGCCTTCAAAGAGGAATTGGATAAATATATGGTTATGGAGAGAGAATCAATGGGCTGGATAAAGAACTGTTTTGATCGAGAGCTGACACGAACATAGTGGGCCCAATGGCCTTGTACTGTGCCTTAATAATTCTGTTGTTCTATGGTAAAAATTGAAAATATTGGAAAGACAGGCATGATTTGTCAGAACTAACAAGGTCATTGTAGCATCTGAAGACCTTCAACGCCATTGTCAGCTGGGTGACAGATAACCGTGGCTGATAACAGTTTGAGGAAATGGTGTTTGTCACTGAAATCAGTGCCACACATTGGGAGAGGAAGGCGAACAACTGACTTGACAACTGACCTATTTTACAGTTTTTTTCTGAGATTTCAAAATTGGCACAACTTTCTCTTTGTCATATTTTGTTTTTTTTGTTTTGTTTATTTTATTAGAAGTTAATACAGTACAAAACAATACAGTGGCACCTAATTTTAGGTGCCAACTATGTCATACCGTAATCCATTCTATGTACAACCTCTAGTTTTATGTTATGAGAAGGAAGTAAGCAAGACAAGAAAAAGAAAACAATAGAAAGGGGAAAAAGTGGAAAAATAGATGGTAGAGAGTAGAAAAACGTGAAGTGTGTATATAAAAAATAAAAAAATAAAATAAAAAATAAAAAGTGGAAAGTAGAAATAGAAGAGAAGGCCCCTTAAAAGAGAATTTTTCAAATCTATATTCGGAGATGTAAATCTATCCACGTCATGAACTGAAATCAGCAATCCTTATGGTACCGCTGCATCACATGATTCCAAAAAGTCGATGAAAGGAGACCAACTCCTTAAGAATTGGTCATATTTATCTATTAGTCGGAGTCTCATTTCTTCAAGGCGTGCTATGTCCATCATATTCCTAATCCACATTTTAACAGTTGGTATGGTTGTATTTTTCCAAAATTTAAGTATCAATTTCTTTCCAATTATTAACCCATAATTAAAAAAAACATTTTGGTCTTTATTTAAATTGGTATCTTCTCCTATTATTCCAAATATAATCCATTCCATTTTGGGTTCTATTCTTGACTTGAAGAGCTTTGTAAATATATCAAATATATCACTCCAAAATGTATTCAACTTTGTACATCCTACAAATGAATGTGTTATATTAGCGTTTTGAAACAAACATTTATCGCATCTGGGAGAGACGTTTGGATAAAATTTGTTCAACCTCGTTTTTGAATAATATAGTCTATGTAATAATTTGAATTGAATTAAATTATGTCTTGCATTAATAGAACAGTTATGTGTATTCATCAAATACTTTTCCCATCTATCCTTCGAGATCTTTATCATTAGCTCATGTTCCCAATCTTCCCTTAGTGCTTCTGTTGAGGGTGATTCTCTATATAATATATTATTATAAAAGTATGATATTAATTTTTGTGAATCAGCCTTAATATTCATTGCTTCTTCTAAAGGGTCTAAAAATATAGTTTGAAATCTATGTGTATATTTATTCATAAAGTCACATACCTGTATATATTTAAAATATTGATTATCCTTCAATTTAAATTTTAATTTTAATTGTTGAAATGATAACAAAGGTCCAAAGGTTCAAAGGTTGATTTATTGTCACATACACCTAGATGTAGTGAAATTATTTTTGCCAATGCAGCACATAAAAAGGAATACAAACATAACAATAATAAATAGCTTTAACATAAAAACATCCCCCCACAATGGTTCCCATTATGGGGGAAGGCACAAAGTCCAGTCCCATCCCCAATGTCCACCCATAGTCGGGCCTATTGAGGCCTCCACAGTTGCCTCTACGGAGGCCCGATGTTCCAGGCCGTTCTCGCCAGGTGATGATGTTCCGGCGTCGGGAGAGTCCTCTCAGCGGCATGGGAACCCTGGAACGGCCGCCTCCCTACTCGAGACCGTGGCTTCCGGAGCCGACAGGGCCGCGCCGAATGGAGCTCAACTGGCGATCTCGTTGCGAGATCCCAGGCTCCCGATGTAAGTTCAGCGCCGCCGCCCGCAGCTACGCGATGTTTTTAACGCCGGTCCCAGCTCACCGGAGTTCCAGCGTGGCGACCCAGGCAAGGCACCGCCCGCCCCGCAATGGCGCTCCAGCGCTGCACCACCGTCCTCAGGCCCGCAGCTCGGCCGCCGCCGATGCCGGTGCCGCCGCCGCCGATGCCGGTGCCGCCGATGCCGGTGCCGCCGATGCCGGTGCCGCCGATGCCGAGGCTCCGGACGGCCCCGTCGCTCCTCGGACCCGCAGCTCCACAGCCGCCGCCGCCGATGCCGATGCCGAGGCTCCGGGCGATCCCCTCAGGAAATGCCGCTCCAGGCCCGCTGGTAGGCCGCGAGGACGGGTCGAAAGTGCAGCCCGGAGAAAAGCTGCATCTCCGACCAGGTAGGGACCCTGAAAATTAGTTTTCCCCTTCCCCCCCCCCCCTCCCCCACACATAAAAAAGCTAGAACACCTTAAAAACAAAACACTAAACTAACTAAAAATAAGAAAAATTAAATGAAAAACAGACAGCTGCAGGCTAGGCAGCCATACCCCCTACAGGTCGGCGCCTTATTAACAATTTGCCCAATTCATACATATCCCCTACTTTCCTAATCCCCAGTCTATCCCATTGTTGATATGTGTTGTCGATGAGAGAAGGTTTGAATGTGGGGTTGTTCAATAGTGGGGTTAGTACTGATAAATTATTTAATTTCAAGGATACTTTTATTTGTTTCCAAATTCTTATTATATTGTGAATAATTGGGTTCTTCTTATATATTATACTATTCAATTTTATCGGTGAGAGCAGGATCGTTCCTATATCGTGCGGATAGCACTCCTCTTTCTCCATTCTTATCCACTCCAACTGCTGAGTGGAACTATCCAGCCAGTACATTATGTTCTTAATATGCACTGCCCAGTAGTAATACATAAAGTTAGGTAATGATAAACCCCCAACTTCTTTAGATTTGCACAAATGCTTTCGTCATATTTGATTGGAAATTTCACAATCACATCTGAGATCATTTAACCACAGGAAATTTTGCCCGTTCAACCTGTGCCTTGTGCGACGTAATATTTTAACAGTACATTTGACATCTTTCACCTTTATAGATCAAGGCATTTGTAAGTAGAAAAGAAGGAATATGGATCACACTAATTTGCTGAAAGAGGAACAATATATAGTGTAATGACACTTTCCTACTTCTAATTAAATCACCTTCATAACGCAGAACAACACTACCATTTCTATTTAGAAATTACACTTCAACTTTAAAAACAAGTATTTCATCAGAACATAAAGAATAAAGCACTGGAACAGGGCCTTGGAACCAAAATATATGTGCCAAACATGATGCCAAGTTAAAGTTGGTGCAGTGGTAAAGTTACTGCCTTACAGCACCAGAGACCCAAGTTCAACCCTGACTAATGGGTACTGTTTCCACGGAGTTTGTACGTTCTCCCCCTGACCACGTGGGTTTTCCCCGGATGCTCAGTTTCCTCCCACTCTCCAAAGACGTAGAGGTTTGTAGGTTTATTGGCTTTGGTAAAGATTGTAAATTGTTCCTGTTGTGTTGGATACGGCTGGTGTATGCGAATCGCTTGTCGACGGAGGCTTGGTTGGCCGAAAGACCCGTTTCCAAGTTGTATCTCTAAAACTAAATCCACCACCTGCACGGGATCCAAATCTTTCCGTTCCCAGTATATCCATGCGCCTATCCAAAAGTCTTTTAAATGGCATGATTGTATCTGTCTCCATCACTACCATTGCGCTCCAGGCATTCACCACTCACTGTGTAAAAAGTGGAAAGTGATTGTGGAATGCAGCAACATGAGCTGAAGCTATCATGGCTATATTCAGTTTATGTTATAAAATAAAATTACAGGAGATAGTCAGTTGGACACGAAGCACCCAAGGTGAAACAAAGAGTTAAAGATTCAGTTCAATAACCTTACAGCAGAACTAGCCAGTTAGACACTCAGAAGAAAGCTTATTTCTGTGAATTCACTGAATTGAATCCCGAGGTCTAACTGCCAAAATATGCCAGGAATGAGGACGAGGTCCTGTGGTCAATTATTTGTAAGTAATTTGAGATGATTTTTTTTATTGGAAGCAAAATGGACTAAATTCCTTTGTTGGCTTCATGAGTAAAAATGTAAGACAAGCCAAAAACTAATCTATTCAATGAAACATATCTATTCAGCAGTAAATCAAAGTTTAAAAACAAATTGCCTATACATACAGCCGGCAATACCCATCCATACCCTGCCCACCCTTTCTGCAACTTAAATGGAGCTTGATTTCTCTTTCCCAATTCTGATGCAAGGCCCTCAACCTGAAATGTTTACTGTGCTTCTCTTTCTATTAATGCTGCTTGACCTGTTGAGTGTCCACATCACATACTGCTTTTATCTCTATCAAACAAGATATTGTTTTTATGTTTAAAAAAATCTTCAATCATTTGACACAGGACACTTGCCCGGTGGACAAATATCAAGATTAAGTAATATCAAAAAACCTTAGGGCCAAATGAGCACTGCATTTACCTTCTGCACAATCTCTGTTAATGTGGAATTGACAGCTGAATCTCTCCATATTGCCTTCCCACCAATGTTTCCATGGATATTTATATATTATGGACATCACACCACCATCCATATCCAGCTGCTTTTCGTCTCTTTCAATAGGTGTGGAATAATAAAAATGTACATACAATGCAGGAGCATGTCCCTTTTTCATGTAATGAAAATTATTAATGTTAACTAGAATCATCAGGTGAACAGGTGACAGGTGGGCAATAAATACCATTATTCCAACGTATCATGAACAAAGACAACAGTGAGAAGAGGCATTCTTCTGAAACATTGTGGCTGTAGTAGGTTTTTTCAAAGCAAACTAATTTAACAAAAATGAAGGCAACCATCCATGTACACTGTATCAATTGATATTCATTTGTTATTTAGGTGTCCTTGAGACTCTTGATAGGCGCCCATAAATTAAAAAAAAAAAAAAAAAATTGTTATTCATGTGTGGAAACAGCAAATAGGCACAGTATTGCCTGAAGAAGGGTCCCAACCCAAAATGTTGTCTTCCATTTCCCTCCACAGATGGTGGCTGATCCACTGGGTTACTCCAGACATTTGTTTTATGCTCAATGTAATTCTCCCCTTTTCTTCAGCAAGGTCAACATCTGCATTAAAGACTCACAAAACAAGTTATGTGGAATATCATCATCATCACCTTTCTGACAACTACATGACAGAAAAAGAGAAATCACCTCCACTGTCTTCCTCTCTGAGAATGCTTGACACCAATTTGATGAGGTTATGCATTTGCACCCGTGCCTCAGTTACTCTGCTATTTGCACCCTCGTCCATGTCTTTAATGTTTCTCATCGCACAACTTTAGTCATTTCCTACCTTCGGTTAACATATTCTCATTGAAAATTCTGCAGCCTGCACCGTGACCTGCACCAAATCCTGTTTGAACAATTCTCCTGTTGTCCCTGACCTACATTAGTTTCTGGTCAAAGAATGTTTCCATTAAAACATTTTCATCATTTTTCTCACAACATTTTTCTCACAACCATACTCCTCTCTATCCCTGTGACATCCACTTTAGAATTTGTTCCACCTTAGACCCGTATGCTTTGCATAAACTCGAAGCTTCAGAATTCTCTCCTAATGTTGTTTTGCACCTCCCAATTCCTCTTTAATTTAAAATGCTCCTTAAAGCTTCTCACTTTGCCCAAATCTTTACTCACATGCTTTGTGGCTCATTAAGTGGCACTGGGTCAAATTCTTTAACATTAGTGTCAAAAGAACTTGGGATATTTCTTCAGTTCAATGATAATTGCAGATTACTGACAAACACGGGAGGTGGGATCAGAGGAGGAAGCTGAAGTCCTTGAACTCATTCTTTAGGAGAAAACAATGCCTGGCTCAGGGCAATGATCTCAGTGCTCTGAAAAGAGGTATATTAACAGTGGGGCATTCATATACAAATATTTTCTGTCTCAGTTGATGTTGTGGAACATACTTGTGGCGGTGAATGAATCCAATTCTGTCTTTTTGGATTGAATGGTGTGTGTATCTCCTGGAAGGGAGGCCTCTCAGTCACCCTCTGGAACCAAGAGATTTATGCTTTATGTTTCCATTACGTTAGATATTTAAAATTAACCCCTAGATTTAAAGCTTGTGAAATAAGTGCCATGCCAAAAATTCTTAAGAACATTTTGAGTAATTCAATTTGCTTCTTCGTCCTTTTCTGATTGATGCACCATTATCTTATGGAATGAAAAAAATGTACGTTACGCAGCTTGAAGTTTGTCCACAGTGCAGGTGACTTGGTTCTGATCTCTGTGTAAGTGCACACTATGTAACATATGTTAACACACAGTGGGGGGAAAAGGTTAGCGTGGGCCTCATTACCTTGCTGCAAGTATGCAGAGTTGGCAGATTGCGATGCCAACCAGTTCAAGGTTGAACAGAGGCAGTGCTGCCAAATTGGACTTTGTGTTAACCTCACACAGCTGAGAGTAGTTTCAGCAGCAGGGAAACCACCCACAAGTACTATTTAAAGGGATCATCAACTACTTCCAGAAGGCTTTCGACAAGGTCCCACATAAGAGATTAGTATACAAACTTAAAGCACACGGCATTGGGGGTTCAGTATTGATGTGGATAGAGAACTGGCTGGCAAACAGGAAGCAAAGAGTAGGAGTAAACGGGTCCTTTTCACAATGGCAGGCAGTGACTAGTGGGGTACCGCAAGGCTCAGTGCTGGGACCCCAGCTATTTACAATATATATTAATGATCTGGATGAGGGAATTGAAGGCAATATCTCCAAGTTTGCGGATGACACTAAGCTGGGGGGCAGTGTTAGCTGTGAGGAGGATGCTAGGAGACTGCAAGGTGACTTGGATAGGCTGGGTGAGTGGGCAAATGTTTGGCAGATGCAGTATAATGTGGATAAATGTGAGGTTATCCATTTTGGTGGCAAAAACAGGAAAGCAGACTATTATCTAAATGGTGGCCGACTAGGAAAAGGGGAGATGCAGCGAGACCTGGGTGTCATGGTACACCAGTCATTGAAAGTGGGCATGCAGGTGCAGCAGGCAGTGAAGAAAGCAAATGGTATGTTAGCTTTCATAGCAAAAGGATTTGAGTATAGGAGCAGGGAGGTTCTACTGCAGTTGTACAGGGTCTTGGTGAGACCACACCTGGAGTATTGCGTACAGTTTTGGTCTCCAAATCTGAGACAGGACATTATTGCCATAGAGGGAGTGCAGAGAAGGTTCACCAGACTGATTCCTGGGATGTCAGGACTGTCTTATGAAGAAAGACTGGATAGACTTGGTTTATACTCTCTAGAATTTAGGAGATTGAGAGGGGATCTTATAGAATCTTACAATTGCCTGAAGAAGGGTCCCAACCCAAACTCACACAGAGAGTGGTGAATCTCTGGAACTCTCTGCCACAGAAGGTAGTTGAGGCCAGTTCATTGGCTATATTTAAGAGGGAGTTAGATGTGGCCCTTGTCGCTAAAGGGATCAGGGGGTATGGAGAGAAGGTAGGTACGGGATACTGAGTTGGATGATCAGCCATGATCATATTGAATGGCGGTGCAGGCTCGAAGGGCCGAATGGCCTACTCCTGCACCTATTTTCTATGTTCTATGTATGTTTCTGACTGAGAATCAGGGAAAAGGGAATTGAGAGATATAGACGGTGATATAGAGAGAGATAGAGATATATAACAAAAGAATGATAGATCACAATCAAAATCACAATAATACTTTATGCCCTGCCCCATGGTACGAGTTCATTCCAAGAGCTCTCCCGAGTTTAAAAAAAAATCAAACTAGTGGTAAGCATGGAGAATGAACGTAGCGGGTACGTCGGAGTTCGGGGACATCTCTTAGCGGCTCGTAACGCTAACGGCAGGTACTCGGCAGACTCGCTAATGGCAGGTAAGCACGGGAAGATCGGGAAGGTTTGGAAAAATGGCCACGAGAGCCCCGAGTACTGACAAGTGGCCATTGCCGTAAATCTCCGAGTTCCAATCAGGGCAAACTAGGGAGAGCTCTTGGAATTAAGTCGTACCGTGGGACAGGGCTATTAATTAACCAAGTATATTTTGCAACGTACGAGGAATTTCATTTGCCAAGTCAGTCATAAAAATAAAAAGCAACGTAACACACAAAATACATTTTAACCTAAACATCCAACACAGTGACTCCTCCACATTCCTCACTGTGATGGAAGGCGAACAAAAAGTTCAAATTTCTTCCCTTCTTTGCTCTCCCGTAGTCGGAGGCCTCAAGCCTTCCGTTGACGGGACGATCTTGACACCCTTGGCCGGCGGTGGGGCCCTCCACGTCGGGGCGATCAGCTCCCGCATCGGGGAGATGCATAAAGCGACAATGATCAAGAAAAGGTGGAACCCACAATGGTCCATTGTTGGCTGCGGGGTAGGTGACAAATAGTTGTACAGATAGCAAAATTTAACAGGACGATAGTGAAATTAGTATGATGACTAGGGTGGGACGGAGAGAGAGGGGATGCAAGGGTTGCAGAAGGGAACTCCCTTCTGTGAGCTTTGGAGACCAATATATTAAGGTGGTGGAGCTCTGAATATCATGTTGAGTATCAGTGATGTCACTGGCTCCACTCTGCTGACTCGACTCTCATCATTTGGATAGTTGCTGAAGCTGAAGGAAAACAGCACAAGTTTCATGTTTTGGTAAGGAGAAATTGTGGGAGTGCGAAAGCCAAGCTTGCATCCTTTGCAGGATCTAGATCCGAAGAAATTGTTGGATGAGGGGAGAGGGATGTGAGAAACAGAATTCCATTTAAGGAAGGCACTATCATTGCTCTCAATGGTAATACTGGCCATAGACTTCATTGTGGATGACCATTCACTTCTTCAAGGGATATGATATTGGATGCGGACTCCTGCGATTCAATTAGTGTTGCAAGACGGATGCAAATATGTATATGAATGTCTCCTCCATTCATGTGACAAAGTATCTGAATAGATTGAATACTGTGCAGTGTATGCATGCTATGAGATGTGGAGGTGTCTTCTGGCAATGGGATGTATAAAAGTGTATTAGGCCCAGTGAGGCATATACATGTTCAATCCCAGCTGTGGTGGGCAGATGTGGTTGACAGGAGGAAGGTGCATTGAACTGTGTTAAAGGCAGGTGGCAAACTAGATCAAGATACAATTGCTGACCTCAACTATGTGTATAGAGTCAGTAATCCTCTTGCAGCACTGCATCAAGTTCCTCGAAGCTTGACTCCTGGTTTTGACTCGAGACCTTGAGCCATCTGCTCTTCTTATAAACTGGAGAAACCACATGCCCCATTTTTGGCTGTGGTTTGAGGGCTGCAAACTTGAAGATCTACTGAATGCCATTGCACCCATTGATTTACCTGATGGAGAGAATGGGAAGGAAGTGTGTCATATGGAATTGAAGTCTCTTTGAGCAACATTTCTGGCAACTTGGTGAGGTTGTGAATCCTGTTCAAGAGTGATAAACAATGATTGATATCAGGCCTGATGTGGTTAAATTAGGCTCCGAGCTGGAGGGTTTAACAATAGGGAAACTGATTGTCAGGGGTTATGGGGAGAAGGCAGGAGAATGTTTTAAATGAAAGATAGATCAGCCAATGATTGAATGCTGGAGTAGACTTAATGGGTTGAGTGGCCTAATTCTGCACCTATAACATGAACATAAACTGGGATGAGATCAGGCCAAATGAGTTACTGGGGCAGTAAGAGGGTGGTTATGCTTATCTCTGTTATGTGTTGCTAACAACATTTTGCTATGCCCAAGTTAGGCTAAGTCATAGAGTGGGAAAAACCCAAGCTAACATTTTTAGGTGGATAACTCATAACAGATATGGACAGTTCTGAAATTGATAGAAAAAAATGAGTTACTTTAACCATATATAACCATATAACAATTACAGCACGGAAACAGGCCATCTCGACCCTTCTAGTCCGTGCCGAACACGTATTCTCCCCTAGTCCCATATACCTGCGCTCAGACCATAACCCTCCATTCCTTTCCCGTCCATATAACTATCCAATTTATTTTTAAATGATAAAAACGAACCTCCCTCCACCACCTTCAATGGAAGCTCATTCCACACAGCCACCACTCTCTGAGTAAAGAAGTTCCCCCTCATGTTACCCCTAAATTTCTGTCCCTTAATTCTCAAGTCATGTCCCCTTGTTTGAATCTTCCCTACTCTCAGTGGGAAAAGCTTATCCACGTCAACTCTGTCTATCCCTCTCATCATTTTAAAGACCTCTATCAAGTCCCCCCTTAACCTTCTGCGCTCCAAAGAATAAAGCCCTAACTTGTTCAACCTTTCTCTGTAACTTAGTTGCTGAAACCCAGGCAACATTCTAGTAAATCTTCTCTGTACTCTCTCTATTTTGTTGACATCCTTCCTATAATTAGGCGACCAAAATTGTACCCCATACTCCAGAATTGGCCTCACCAATGCCTTGTACAATTTTAACATTACATCCCAACTTCTATACGCAATGCTCTGATTTATAAAGGCCAGCACACCAAAAGCTTTCTTTACCACCCTATCTACATGAGATTCCACTTTCAGGGAACTGTGCACAGTTATTCCCAGATCCCTCTGTTCACCTGCATTCTTCAATTCCCTACCATTTACCATGTACGTCCTATTTTGATTTGTCCTGCCAAGATGTAGCACCTCACACTTATCAGCATTAAACTCCATCTGCCATCTTTCAGCCCACTCTTCCAACTGGCATAAATCTCTCTGTAGACTTTGAAAATCTACTTCATTATCCACAACCCCACCTATCTTAGTATCATCTGCATACTTACTAATCCAATTTACCACACCATCATCCAGATCATTGATGTACATGACAAACAACAGTGGACCCAACACAGATCCCTGTGGCACCCCACTAGTCACTGGTGTCCAACCTGACAAACAACCATCCACCATTACTCGCTGGCATCTCCCATTCAGCCACTGTTGAATCCATCTTGCTACTCCACCATTAATACCCAACCATTGAACCTTCTTAACCAACCTTCCATGAGGAACCTTGTCAAAGGCCTTACTGAAGTCCATATATACAACATCCACTGCTTTACCCTCATCAATTTCCCAAGTAACCTCTTCAAAAAATTCAAGAAGATTAGTCAAACATGACCTTCCAGGCACAAATCCATGTTGACTATTCCTAATCAGACCCTGTTTATCCAGATGCTTATATATATTATCTCTAAGTATCCTTTCCATTAATGTGCCCACCACTGACATCAAACTAACAGGTCTATAATTGCTAGGTTTACTCTTAGACCCCTTTTTAAACAATGGAACAACATGCGCAGTACGCCAATCCTCAGGCACTATTCCCGTTTCTAATGACATTTGAAATATTTCGGTCATAGCCCCTGCTATTTCTACACTAACTTCCCTCAATGTCCTAGGGAATATCCTGTCCGGACCTGGAGACTTATCCACTTTTATATTTCTCAAAAGTGTCAGTACTTCCTCTTCTTTGAATCTCATAGTTTCCATAGCTACTCTACTTGTTTCCCTTACCTCACATAATTCAATATCCTTCTCCTTGGTGAATACCGAAGAAAAGAAATTGTTCAATATCTCCCCCATCTCTTTTGGCTCTGCAGATAGCTGTCCACTCTGACTCTCTAATGGACCAATTTTATCCCTCGTTATCTTTTTGCTATTAATATAGCTGTAGAAACCCTTTGGGTTTACATTCACCTTACTTGCCAAAGCAACCTCATATCTTCTTTTAGCTTTTCTAATTTCTTTCTTAAGATTATTTTTACATTCTTTATACTCCTCAAGCACCTAATTTACTCCATGCTGCCTATAATTATTGTAGATCTCCCAAGTGTCCAATTTCCCTTGAAAACCATGGCTCTTTCCGATGTTTACTATTTCCTTTCAACCGAACAGGGACATAAAGATTCTGTACTCTTAAAATTTCACCTTTAAATGTACTCCATTTCTCTTCCACATCTTTCCCATAAAACAAAATGTCCCAATTTACTCCTTTTAAATCCTTTCGCATCTCCTCAAAGTTAGCCTTTCTCCAATCAAAAATCTCAACCCTAGGTCCAGTTCTGACCCTCTCCATAATTATATTGAAACTAATGGCATTGTGATCACTGGTCCCGAACTGTTCCCCAACGCATACCTCTGCCACCTGACCCGTCTCATTTCCTAACAGGAGGTCCAGCACCGCCCCTTCTCTAGTAGGTACTTCTATGTATTGCTGCAAAAAACTATCCTGCACACATTTTACAAACTCCAACCCATCCAGCCCATTTACAGAATGTGTTTCCCAGTCTATGTGTGGAAAATTGAAATCTCCCACAATCACTACCTTGTGCTTACTACTAATATCTGCAATCTCCTTACATATTTGCTCTTCCAATTCTCGCTCCCCATTTGGCGGTCTATAATACACCCCTATAAGTGTTGCTACCCCTTTCCCATTTCTCAGTTCCACCCAAATAGCCTCCCTAGACGAGCCCTCTAATCTATCCTGCCAAAGCACTGCTGTAATATCTTCCCTGATAAGCAATGCAACACCTCCACCTCTTGCCCCTCCAATTCTATCACACCTGAAGCAACGAAATCCTGGAATATTTAGTTTCCAATCACAGCCCTCCTGCAACCATATTTCACTGAACGCCACAACATCATACTTCCAGGTGTCAATCCAGGCTCTAAGTTCATCCACCTTTCTTACAATGCTCCTAGCATTAAAATATACACATTTAAGAAACTCACCCTCTCTTATTCTCTGTTTATTGTCTTTTTCTTCTCTCTCCCCTACATTTTGGGTCACAGTGCTACTATTCTCTGCCTCCTGCCTCACACACTGACTGCTAGCTTTCCCAATTTGAGTCCCTCCCCCCAACCATACTAGTTTAAAGTCTCCCCAGTAGCCTTTGCAAATCTCCCCGCCAGGATATTGGTCCCCCTCGAGTTCAAGTGCAACCCGTCCTTTCTGTACAGGTCGCACTTTCCCCAAAAGCGGTCCCAATGATCCAGAAACTTGAATCCATACCCACTGCACCAGTCCCTCATCCACTCATTTATCCTCCACCTCGCTCCATTTAAGTTGGGGAATTCATTGTTGAAACCACAAGTCTGCAACATGACCAGTCAGAAGATGAGGTGTTGAATCTCAAGCTTGATTTGAGCCTTGTAGTAACAGGCAGAAAACAACAGACAGATAGATCGGGAGGGGGGTGGAAATTAATACACATGCTCTACAAACCATTCAACTGACCTGCATTTGGTTTCTCTGCTGCAGAGAATATCACATTGTGAGAATAAAAATATAATACAGAAAAAAAGGAACTAATGCAAGTGAATTGTTGCTTCACCTGGAATTATTAAATTCCACCGTTCAATTTAAGTTTATGGCTGATCTTACTGCAGTTTCACATTCCGGTCGACTGCTCAGTAACCTTTCATCTCCTGGTTTACCAAGAAGTAATTTACAACGGTCTTTAAAATATTCAAATTTATACTTCCATTATCTTTGAGGTCCAAAGACACCATCCTCTGAGAGGAGAGCCTTATATTCATTTTAAATGGGTAAGCACTTATTTTCTTTAAAGGGTGAATCCTTCACTCTAAATTCTCTCTCTAATGAAAACATCCTCTACGCATCCATCCAGTCAAGTCCCATCAGGATCTTATACTGCTTCAATAAAGTCACACCTCAATATTCCAGCCCTGCTTGACCTTCTCATAACACAAGCTACCCTTTCTTAATATTTGCCTATTAAAACTTCTCTAATTTGGTTTTAATACATTAAGATCATTCCTTAAATAAGAGACTGTACATGGTATTCCAGATGTGCTGGCACCAATTCCCTATACACCATTCATCATCTTTCTATTTTTCTCTTCATATTCCTCAGCAATAAACAATTCTGTTACCTTTCTTACTTGCTGTGCCTACACACCAGGGTCCTGTAATTCGTATGTTAGGACTCTCAAGTCCATTCGCATGATATGCAATCTTTTTCCACGGGTGAAATTGTTATTTATTTTATCCAGTTATAATGGAGAAATTCTTGTTTTTCCCCCAACATTTTACTCCATTTGCCAGCTATTTGCCCACTCATTTAACCATCTATATGCTTTGATGCCTCATTATGTTTTCTTCCCAAATTATCTTCCTACCTATCTTTATACCATTAGCAAATTCAGTAACAATGCCTTGGTTTCTTCATCTGTCATTTGTATAAATTGTAAAAGGTTGAGACTGCATTTCTGATCCTCATGGCACACCACTCCTCATATCTAGCCAAAGCAGAGAAAGACACTTTATGCTTGTTCTTGTTTTTTTGTAAGCCAGTCAATCTTTTATCTACGCTAATACATCGCCTTTTACAACTTTCATTTTTTTGGAATAGCATTTAATGCTAACCCATAGAATAGTACAGGAACATGCCCTTTAATTTATCTTTCACAGTATCATATTGACTTTGCCTAGATACCTAGAATGTTTCGAACTACCATATTAAAATATTTTACATTGTACTTTCTATTATATTTTACTAGTCGGCAGTTTACTCATCCTCTGAACAAGAAGTTACGTTTGCTGTTTTCCAATCTAAAGACGCCTTCTTGGAAACAATATCATTTTAGAAAATCTATCCCACTGGCCACTTTGTTTAAGCCCTGGAATGAGGGCCAACTTGTCTCAAAGTCATCAACCTGTAGTTCCAGAATTTATTCAGCACCATTTCCCTGATAGTTTTCATGTGTTTTAGCTTAGTTTAGAATTTCTTCTCAAGTTCTAATTCCCAATTTGCAATTACTTTTGGGATGTTATTTGATTCTTCCATAGTGAAAACTAATGCAAAATATGTGTTTAATTGAGCGGTCATCTGCTAATTGGCCTTCTGAAAAACTAACTTTGAACATTTGTCACTGTATCTCAATCAATTTTTTCCTTGGCCTAATTTAATAATTTGTTTCAGCTCAGACGTGCCTTCACGTCCTCATATTTGACCTTATTTTAAGCTTAATGTACTAGTCTTGTACAAGTTCATTTCTCCCTTCGAGTCAAATGTGAAATTCAATCATATCACAATATCCGCTACCTCGGGCTCCCTTAATATTTAAGATCCCCACTTAATTGCACAATACCATTTTGAGTAAAGCCTGATCACTAGGCGACTCTAGAATATGCTGTTCCAAGAATCTGTCCTTAAACTGCTCTATGGATTTGTAATCCAGACTAGATATGTCCTCCTT